>NC_035108.1:95145473-95465088 GCF_002204515.2 Aedes aegypti
TAACTGCAAATGATTTTATTAGAGAAAGGAGTATGAGATGACACATTTCATCCTCAGGACATCCTCAGATTTAAACTTATTGAATGACCTGATTTTTGAAATTTTAGGTATTTTATTATACTAAATCCGACGTTCACTGTAAATGTATTCGTTCTCACGCTCCATTCGTATACCTAACAAACAGCTAGTCAACGAAATGGTTTTCCGTCAATGTTCCAGTACACTGGAGGTTCATAAATGCAACAGTGACATCAACTGTAACAACTAACGCTCACTCTTATGCACGTTTCCTCGTTCCCAAAACACTTTCCTACAAAACGGCTACAGTAGAACATTGCCAAGGTGCAATCCGTGGCCCGTCAGAGTAAGACGAACCACACAGACCTTCGTTCCAAACTCTCACACCCCGGCATATCCTGAGCGAGCGTGGTCACGAATCTTCCCACGCTAGAAGGGCACTCCAGAAACCCATCCAACTCAACCCTAGGCTCCGATTTCGACAGGTCCGGGTCCGGATCCTGGCCGAGAGCTGCTGTTCGCTGACTCGAGAAGAATGAAGTGTTGTGCGCTTTCCATGCACAACACAAACAGCAAACATCCTGCTCGTTATCCGTTATATGGATGGCTTATGTGTGTAACATACATAATAGGGTGTCCCAAAATTTCATTTTGTCAGTAAACTTGGTGGCTCAACTTCAAAATGGTAGCCAAAAATGTGGCAAACAAAGTTTGTATGGAGGGAACTTTGAGTAATTACGTTTGTAGATATCCCCGATAATATATATAAAAAAATAATATGCTGCTACATTTCGTGATATCCATTATTTAAATACACTCTCATGCTAAAGTATTTTGTCCATATCTCTGTGATTACACGTCTAATTGAAACTCTCTACCCATCTCGCATACTTCACATCCGGGAAAAATACCACCAAACAACAATGGAGTGTGCTTTGACATTCTTAGTTACGCCACTCCCAACGATTTTACCTACCCAAGCAATTTTCTCCGATTTATGGAAACGTGTGGTGGACATTAGGCCATATTTGTATAATATTCAGCATTAGTTACGAAAAAAAGTCATATTCTGCCCTCAGTTTATTTGATACCCAGTTTTAATGATTTAAATAAGAATATACTGAAAAGTGGTTCTTTTAAAATATTTGTAAACAGCATGTATTTTTTTTTTGTGAAAACTCAAAGAAAGATCGCTCAATACCGGACATCGACACCCTAATACATGTGCCTAACTATACACACCCATCACATGCTTCTGTGGTGAAGAACGTTGCACGGGAACTAGTGCCACTCAGTCAGTGTAGCGAAACAAACAAGTTTTTCCCGGGAAATCCAGTATGTGCGGTACAGTCTGCTACTTACGTCGTCGTCGCCATCGTAGACTTTGCCGGGTTGTCGTTACAACAAATCGTTGGTACTGTTCTGCAAGGGAACCAGCTTCTCTTGCATCCATGCCCGGGTTGTGGTACATTTATTGGGCGGTGGTGGCGTGGAAAATGTAATACCGATGTTTATAAATAAAATCCGGAAGATTTATACTAGCACCACACTTTTTGGTTTGGCAATTTGACACATATTTACATGCTAGTTACAATGCCTTGCAATTTTAAATGGGATTGATTGTCTAACTGGCAAGTGTTGTGGTTTCTTGAAATTTCAGATGTTCAACAGAAAGGATCTAACGGTAATATATGTAAATATGGAGGAGTCGTAAGGGTTTGTAATTGAAAATTATCAAAGTTCAATTTGGGTCATCAAACGGAGATCCTCGAGCAATCTTTTGAATTTGGACTATCAATAACATACATTCACAGTGTACTCTAATTCTTGACGGAAACTTGAAACTAATTTGAAACTTATCGACACTTATGAAACACGAATGTCTAATTGAGTTTCAGTACTTCAAATTGTTGCTGCTGCCGAATGTTATAGTAAATGTAACTTTGGTTTGCGAGTGGAGGCATTAATTACTTCATAGAACAGACGGCACAGCAACGTATATAGAAATCTTGTACATATCCAATGAGCGCTTGTAAATATCCAAGAAGCAACAAAACTTTAAAGAACAATTTATGATGAAAAGAAGGGAGAACCATTTGTGAAATATTCCAACCAAAATCCCCTGTAAAACTTATTAATATTAAAAAAAAATAATTGAAACTGAAAAATTCAGAAAGAAAATCGTATGGAATTTACTAATTATAAAAAAACAATCTCATGCTATAACATCTGTATAACAATAGTTGCAACGGATATTAAAATCTCGTAAATATTCAATGAATTAGTCCATAAGAAGCAACTAAACTTTGAAGAACAGCTTGTGTTGAAAAGAAAGGCGAATCTCTTGTGAAGTCTTTTAAACCATAACCATAACCATTTTACAGGGACAACATATATTTGAAAAATTAAAAAAAAATTTAATTTAAAAAATCTTACTGTATTATCCGTCATACTGAATATCAAATCTTTACACCTGTAAGCAGTATCTTTCATACATAGTGGAATAGCTTCTAATGAATGTAATTGTGATTTAATTGTATGTTTTCTTTTTTCTTCTTCCACGGTCCTTCAGGATTAAGTATTGTCTTTTCAATTCATATTTGCTCGAGAAATCGAGATTTTTTTGAACTGTAAGGAAGTCATGTGTACCTAGTCCAACAATTAGAATACAAGAACCACAATACCCGAAACGGATATTCGAAGCTGGCTCACTAAGTCAACTGGAGATGGTGTAAAAAAGACCCTGTACTTTTAAAAGTAACTAACAACAAATTATTTGACAATCTCACAATTTTTTAATGCTCTGGCTCGATTGTTTCTCTTACAATTTTAAACTTGAAAAAAAAATCTAGGGGATGGTCCATTCTGTCCATGGTTTTCTGGCAAATGGTACTTTCTGGCAGATGTCATTCTGGCGAATAGTTTTCCGGCGAATGGTTTTCTGGCAAATATCGCACAATCGTATCTAGGAGTTGACGAAAGCCAGAAAAATGTGTTGGACAGGCCATGCTGCAAGACTACTGGGCAACAACCTTGCAAAATTGGTATTCGTATCAAATCCGGTTGTAGGAAGCGTGGAGCACAACGAACAAGGTTTGATCATGTGATTCAGGATCTGGAGAGCATAGGCTGAAATCTAAGATGGAGTGACACAGTCATGAACCGAATAAATTGGCGTAATACCATTATCGAAGTTCTATCACATTAATTGATGAAATACCAAGTTCACAAATAATAGTGTTATGATGCCCTAACCGCTCTGGAGCACTTTCTCACTGTACGTCATAATGATTTTAGATAGATCTAAAGATCTGTCTGTAAAGTTAGCAGTAGAACTGGAAATGATTGAAAATCATAAAT
This sequence comes from Aedes aegypti, assembly GCF_002204515.2. NCBI lineage: Eukaryota > Metazoa > Arthropoda > Insecta > Diptera > Culicidae > Aedes > Aedes aegypti. The sequence goes on from NC_035108.1 coordinate 95,148,852, forward strand.
TCCAAAGTTAACACACTGGTTTCCCAGCAGCAAAAACAAGTCATCTCGATCAATTTTGTTACTACGTAATACTTTGAATCCATTCAACACTTTTAAAGCCATATCGCGCTTCATTTCACGTGTATGGCAATGCCTCCTCCTGGTCAGGACTGAACGCCCGACCGCAAAAAGGCAATCCGAATCGAAACGAAGCAGTTAACGAACGAGCTGAGCAGACTGAATTAATTCAGTATTATTATCCTTTTAATTGCGCTTTTTTCCAGATGCAATTAACTTTCGGCATTGTTCGTCCACGGTAGACAACAACCGGGCAAAAGCACAGCCAGTCGGCGACGACCGGTGTCTATTCAGCGAGCAGAATAAAAAATGGAATCACCTCTCAGTCTATGTAGGTACTGCTTCAATACGGTCGGTTGGTCGTTGGAGCAGTAGGGTGAGATGGTTCAAAACAAATAAGCTCAATAGCATTTCACAGAAAAATAAATCAGTTTACCAAAAAACTCGTAACACCATTAAAAATATAAAGACGAAGTTATACTCACTTCATTAGGCGATCTAATAAGTTACACAGAATCGATTTTTGGACGTTTTGTATGGAGCCCGAAACAATTGTGTAATGAAGTGATTTTAAATACTTCCTGCCCAGAATGTAAATCAATAATTTAATTAAATTGTAAGCTGGGCCATTTTACTCCATGGGTTCAATCTGAACCGCTTTACCCTTCCTACCTACAATCGCAATGAGCGAGGTATGTGCTTGAGCAGCTTGAGCTTCGTGTTCCGAGTCCTTATCGACACTGGAAAGGATTCCTGCACACATGGAGGAGAGCACTCAGGTCCAGCAACGAGAGTCGGAGTGCCATATGGTGGCGTGGTCGGCAGTCAGTGGAAGTGTGGCACATTCATTGTTGTATTATTGAACGACCAAACGGCAAATTTCGACCCTTATCGCATGTCGTTTGGAGTATGTTTTTCCTGAATCAGTCGGTCGTCCACTTTTTTTCTGCCTTTTGCCATTTCCCGTCGCGTGATCTTGGAAGGGGGCGTCGTCGGGTGCTTTCGATTGGGTGGCAGGCCAACGAAAGTCAACATTCGCCCCGTGGTGGCGATGGTGAATTGGGGGGAAAATATTTCCATGCTCTATGAAAGAGGAAACCCTTACTAGATCATCCAAAAACAACGAATAAAGTAATTCGTTATAAGCTGGGGGATGCGAACAGAAAATCAGGTTAAATATGTACGGTCGTGATTTCGATACGCTAAAAATTGTTGTACAATCTATGTAACACAAAGACCGCCAACTGTTAAAGAATTGTTGTGCTTGGTCCAAATTATGCATAAGTCTTGTACAACTGCTCAACATATGTTTCTAACTAACATACGACCAAAAACTTTCTGATTGAGTCTATTCATTGGGTTCATTTGCTGCATTGATTCAATGGAGCTTTGTGTGAAGTATTTTAAGTGTGCATTTTGAATATGGTTTCCTACGAGACAAGCAAACACACAACGGTTAGCACTCGTAGAAAAGATTGTGTTCAAATTTGACAACCTAAATCTTCGAGTCCGCACCCCCCAATTTATCGTTTGATTATTTTTGGTTATAAAGTCACTTACTTTCAACTAAAATTCAACTGCATCTGCAGTTAGAAAAGTTTTAAATTTTCAACGCTCACTAGCCAGGCTTCCGAATTCTTACTCACTCTCACGATAATGGATTTATCCCTCACACCAATTTTCAGCGATAAGCTGCCTTGTGATTTTATCCGTCCACAAAACAAAGCGAAATTAGATAATTGCAAGTAATGGAATGTTCGTTGACATTCAGATAAAAAAAAAACATTTATTCAATTAATCGTTACTCTACACTGTTACAATACGAACTAAACCTGAATTTCCCTCACTGTCCCTTTTATTGGTTACAATTCAATTAATCAGCATAAATCCATCGCATCGGCATCGGCGTCCACGTTGCTGGGCGTCTGGGGTCGAGTCGCTGGTCCTCCTGGCTGTTGCTATGCTGGTTCTGTTTGTGTCATCACTTCTGTGGTTCATCGATCGCGGCGGTTGATCGATGTGGCATGTTGGCCTGCCGCCGGCGTCTTCCTCGGTGAGCGTCGTTGTCCACGTTGTTGGGCGTCGATGTTGTAATTTACGTGTTACCAGGGAGTTCCACGTGTAACGTGCACATATCCGCAGCTGTGAAAAGTTTGTTTTCTCTTTCTCCGATCCATGGAGAACTTTTCCTGTATCCATCGCCACGAGCAGCAGTTGCTTTTATGCACCAAATTAACCACTCCTTTCGCCAACTCGGAGTGGTAGCATGGTTAGCGTGCACGCATCGCGGTTGTTTTTAGTTCTAGGTTCGAATCCCGTCGTCGGCACTAGTTTTTGTTTATCCACATAGTGATAATTCTCGGGAGCAGTTGGTGAGCGAAAATATGATGGAGTGAAAAATAAATTATTCCCGGATTGGAGTGATTCTCCGTTATCCTCCATCGTAGCTCCAGGGAAAATTAGAGTGAGCGATAAAAGATGTTCACGTCTAAAAAGCATTCTCCTTACGTGCGAAAAATCGTAGATTTCGCATCATTGATACGAAAATACAGAACCCTGTCACTAGCAGAATGTCGTAATATCACATAGTCCTGAACCCAACGAACAACTTGGCAGAAAACATTGTCTACAGAGCTGTTCTGCATCGTGAGATATGTGAGTTTGAACTAATTATATCTTTGGAGATGAACCAGCCACGGGTTGAAAATCTCCCTAATAAAGCTAATAATAATAATAATTATATCTCATTGCACCTCATAGTTGTAAAATGTTGAATTAGGTAAACATGAAGTGTATAGCCTTTAGATTAATGAGCAACTTGATGGGCAAAGATAAAGCGTTTATTCTCTCAGGTAACAATGTTTATTTTCTTACAGCTAATTTTAATCTTCTTGGTTCCAGTTCTTGCAAATGGAATCTACGTCTTAAGTAGTAACAAACCGTACTTCACTGGAATATTCTATAGACGAAATCGTTGTTTAATCGTGAAGGTTTTTTTCACTTCTCTTCGATGAAGTCCTGATCGGGTCTGTATGTAGGTCTTCTCAGAGCTTTCGGTCTGGGCGACAACCTTCTTGTCTACTTCGTATTCCTCATCAGAATCCGTTATAGTTGATACGCCAGGGGCTGGGCCACAGGGCACTTTCTTCAAATCGTTTATGCTCCTTGCATACTGTACGCCGTTTCCGCTAACGATCACCATCTTCGCCCCCTCTTGTGCGACCACCGTATATCTCTCAGTAGAAAACGTTGGGTCTGTTTTGGATTTATTCTGCTGCTTCGCAAAAACCAAGTCCCCTATAGGGATTCCTGAGGGTTTGGCCTGTCGTACACGGTCTGCATATTTTGAGCTGGGCAATTTTTGTTCCGCGTCATCTTTTCGAACCTTGTCCCGATCAACTTCCCTTTGAGTCTTATCACTCCACAGACGTAACACAGACGAAACGTTCCTCGGAATTTCCACCCTGCAAGAAGTTCAAAGGGTGTGATGTTCAACCGAGAATGAGGTATTAAAGTGTTTGATTGTGCACAAACACATCTAGCTATTTCCTCCAATGTTTGCCTTCAATTTTTGCCGCAGATAATGTCTTGATAATTGCTTGATTTTGGCGCTCCACTAGACCATTGGCTCAGTGGGATCGATTAGCGTACTTTGACCCCTCTTTCTTGCCAGAAATCACAAAAGGATTGACTTTGGAAAGGAGGGCTCTACCCCATTTGGCATAATGCCATTTGGCATAATGCCGTTTGGCATAACGCCATTTGGCATAATGGCCATTTGGCATAATTTCCACAAAAAAAATCTCAAATGTGGCCTCGATAAATCCAATATGTCATCTTCGACTCTGGACAATAGAATTGAATCCCTTCCAAGTTTCAACCGGTGCCTTCCAAGTCACACTTGTAGATGTGAGTACTTATTCGTATCGCTTCATGAAGGAGTAATATGAGGAGTATAAAATTTGGCCCCATAGAGTGAACTCGCTTTAATCAATCTTATAATGCTCTCTGAACGCATGTCTTCTTTTATTTGTGATAATGCTGTAGTTCGATTTTTGACTGTGCCTTGGATGTCACAATTTTGTTGCTGCTGGAAACGCTGTTATATGGAACCGTTTAGCTTAGCCTCTAAAAATATTGATTTTTTTTTTATTTCTGAGGGCTTAGAAACCAAATATAAAGTACTGCCAATGTTCTAAAGAAAGACAATCTCAAGAGGGATGCTTTGCCTTAAATGCTACAAAAATCATTTGATATTAGTAAATAATTCAATAGGGCAATCAACCTATAATTGAACGACTGAAAATCTCGCTTTTTTATTTCAGTACGTGTATTCTTAAAGACATGTTCTACAATTAGCGAGCCTTTAGACATTCAACAAATGGCGAATTAATCTGTTAGAAATTATACCTTCTTTCAAACATAAACTGTTCTTTTTAGTTTGCAGCGTAACGAATCATAGGCACGCCAAGATCGAAATTTATTACATCGGATTGCCTTGGTATCGTGTTGATTCGAATTGCCAGGTCGCTTCGAATCATGGACACCGACCTTATATCACACAATTTTTTTCCGGCTTCATTTATGGATAATGTATAGCAAGTTGCAATTACGGAGTTTAGACGAAAAAACACTTCTTATTTCTCTGGACCAGTTGTTTGTTAAATGTCGGCTGCGTCTAGGATCGAAGCCTTAAAATTCCGACGCCCAGAGAGACAGCCACACACACCTGAGACCCTACATATCGAACCCATCAGCAAATGGGCTGGGACCAAGGACTTTTCTTCCCTTCCGAAAGAAGACGCGTTCAGGGAGTTAACGTCTCAGAAAATCCCGACGGCGTCGACGAGAATCAATACTGGCCGCATGGCGTGCGAGATAATCACGCTTACTACTACACCATCGACACCGCTACGAGAAAGTCGGAGTTAGGTCCAAAAACACATACAAATAGGCTACTCCCCGGCTTTCAAAGCGTCTAGCAATTCGAAGCAGCACGGTATAAAAGTTAAGATTCATTCCTTGCTTAGCGCTTGTACGAGTCGGTTGACTGATTCCCGGTCTCATCGCACGGCACTCTTGCAAAGTATTTTAGGCCTTTTTCTCCCACCGCCCGCGTGGGTTTTTGGTTCAATTTGTGCTCACAATCAATATTAAATTAGTGCAATTGTGTGCTTAGGCGATCGCGCTTCGCGAAGGAAGCGAGCTAGTGAAACTAGCATCGTTCCACCATAAGGAAAGTCATCACCAACTGCATCAACGGTGATTGATTTTTTTCTCCCCGCACCAAGAGCATCAACAAGGCAGAAGGCAAATCGGTCGTTCTGCTACCTACGGTGCGTGGACGAGCTGCTGTATACGGATAAGTATCAATTTGGATATCTATTGAATTGCTTTTACTTCTCCGAACAAACAGTGCTGAGTTCAAGGTTGTTTTCGCTTCTCCTCTGTCTCTCTCCCGGTGCGATTCTTTGACCGAATTGGGGAGTTGGGTACAAAATAGCCCACTGATTGGATAAGTTTTTTTTTCTTTTTCTTTTTTTTTCTTTGTAATTTTGCTTTGCTCATTTAGGGGAGGTGTGTACAAAATAGTCCACTGATAGGTTAATTTTTTTTCTGCATATTTTTTTTTGTTTTTTTTTTTTTTATTATTATTTTTATTATTTTTTTTTTTATTTGGTTGCGGTTGATTTTTATCCCGCATGGACGATTCGGATGGAGGCAATACGCCTCCAAAAGATCTCGTTGCTCGAACGCGGTTTTACCAACCGTCTTCGGCTGGGCCTTGGGTTGTCTATTTCCGGCGCAAAAATAAGATTTTGAATGTGCTCTCGATCTCTCGAGAGCTGACGCGTAAATATCCAGGGACCGTTATTCACCAAGTGAAGCAATCCAAGCTGCGTGTAACTGCACCTAGTTACAAAGCAGCGAACGAGATTGCTCAGCATGAGGCTTTTGCTGTGGAATACTTTACCTATATTCCGGCACGAGAAGTCGAGGTGGAAGGGAAAATCATCGACGCGAGTCTGACATGTGAAGACATTAAGACTGGCAAAGGTGTTTTTGATAACCGGTCAATTCCTGATGTGGCTATACTGGATTGCAAACAATTGCAATCAGTTTCCATGGAAGGAAATAAGAAAGTTTTTTCGCCGTCAGCCTCGTTTCGAGTGACTTTTCCTGGTTCCGTCCTCCCGAAATTTGTTTGCATTGATAGTGTTTTTTACCCAGTGCGTCTTTACGTGCCGAAGGTATTCAATTGTACCAACTGCAAGCAGCTTGGCCACAGTGCTAGCTTTTGCGACAACAAGCCCCGTTGTGGCAAATGCAACCAAGCTCATTCAGAAGATGCTTGCACACAGGAAGCTGAAAAATGCAGCTACTGTAGCAAGGATCTGCATGACTTGCAGAAATGCCCGGCATACAAAAAGCGCATTCGAAATGAGAGTCGCTCAATTGTGAAGCGCTCCAAGAAGACGTATGCGGAAATGGTGAAAGCTTTGAATCCGCCTGCAAAAGAGTCTTCATCAGCCATCCCAGTTGGTAACTCTTTTCAAGAGTTGTCTTCCGATGAAGCGAACGACGACGAAACCGATGGGGGAGATTCTTCGGAGGTACACGCACCCGGTAAAAGAAAGTCTCCATCTTCTCCGGGACTGCGCCGTAAGGTATTGAAATCTTCCCTCAGAAGTTTGCCTAATTCCAAAGGAGGTGGGGCAAATTTGAAAAACCCGAAGAAACAGGTCTTTGATGCTTCCGTTCCGTGTTGCAGCAAAGATCTGCCGCCCCCGCCTCCACAGATAAAATACACTTCGAAAAGAAGCTCTAGACAAGAAAGCAAAAGAAATGCTACTGAAGTCCCTCGCTCTTCCTCGAAAACTCCCCGGGCTAAGCGAGGACTGATAACTTTTACGGCCCTTGTGGATCGCATATGTAATGCTCTCGGAGTTTCAGACTCATTCAGAGGCATACTCGATCTTTTTCTCCCCGCAATAGAAGGATATCTCAGGGAATTGACTATCTCGTGGCCCCTCCTTGCTTCGATCATATCTTTCGATGGATAATTCATCGAGTGAGGTACAAGATATGATCACTGTGTTACAGTGGAACTGTCATAGTCTAAAACCTAAATTAGACACATTTAAGTTTTTGCTTCACAATTCAGATTGTGATATATTTGCACTTTGTGAAACATGGCTTTCTTCTGAAGATGATCTTAACTTCTACGATTTTAACATTATACGCCAGGATCGAGATGATAATTACGGGGGTGTGCTTTTAGGGATCAAAAAGTGCCATTCATTCTACAGAATCCCCATTCCGACTCATCCAGGCATAGAAATCGTTGCTTGCCAAATAAACGTAAAGGGTAAAGATCTTTGCGTAGCTTCTGTTTATATTCCTCCAAGAGTTTCAATAAACCGCCGTCATCTTTGGAATGCAGTCTCCATGCTGTCATCTCCAGTTTTAATACTGGGTGATATGAACTCACATGGTACTGGATGGGGCGAATCTTATGACGATTATAGAGCGGCTATTTTCTATGACTTATGCGACGATTTCAACTTGAACATTTTGAACACAGGTGAAGTGACACGTATTTCATCCGACGGCAAAGAAAGCCGCCTTGACCTGTCTCTGGGTTCAAGTTCACTATCATTCGATTGCATGTGGAAGGTTATCGATGATCCCCATGGTAGTGATCACTTGCCCATAATAACCTCTATCAAAAATAATTGTGAAAGGTCAGAACAGTCAATTCAGGTTCCTTTTGACCTCACTAGGAATATAGATTGGCAAAAATTTGCATCAGCGGTAACTTTCGGTATCGAATCATTCAACACTCTCCCACCGTTGGATGAGTATCGATTCCTAACAGAATTGATTTATAAAAGTGCATTAGAATCCCAAAAGCAACGAGTTCCAAGTGCATCCTTCAAAAGACGACCAGCCACACCTGGTTGGGATGATGAATGCACTCAGTTGTATCGAGAAAAATCTAATGCCTTTAAAGCTTTTCGTAGATATGGTACCTCAGAACTTTATTTAGAGTACTCGAAGCTCGAAAAAAGACTGAAGAATCTTATTAAAGCGAAGAAGCGTAGCTATTGGCGACGTTTCATCGATGGCCTCTCACGAGAAACTTCAATGACGACGCTTTGGAGAGTGGCTCGCAACATGCGAAACCGCTCATCCTCAAATGAGAGTGACGAATACTCCAATCGTTGGATATTCAACTTCGCAAAAAAGGTCTGTCCAGACTCAGTTCCAGCTCATCCGCCTTTTTGGGAAACCCAGAGAGACGATGCGTTGGACAGACCATTCACTATGCTGGAATTTTCTATGGCTCTTCTTTCATCAAACAACTCCTCTCCGGGACGCGATATGATTAAGTTCAATCTTCTTAAAAATCTCCCTGATATCGCTAAAAGACGGTTGCTTGACCTGTTCAACTCATTCATGAAACACAACATTGTTCCACCTGAATGGAGACAGGTCAAAGTAATAGCTATTCAAAAGCCTGGGAAACCAGCGTCTGATCATAATTCGTACCGCCCGATCGCTATGTTATCATGTTTAAGGAAATTGTTAGAAAAAATGATCCTATCCCGACTCGATCACTGGGTCGAATCAAACAACATGTTTTCCAGTACACAATTTGGCTTTCGCAAGGGCAAAGGAACAAACGATTGTTTAGCGTTGCTTTCATCAGATATTCAACTAGCCTTTGCAGACAAGGAGCAATTGGCTTCGGTTTTCTTGGACATTAAGGGCGCTTTTGATTCAGTTTCCATAGAAATATTGTCAGAAAGCCTGCACAATAGTGGACTACCTGGAATGTTAAATAATTTCTTGTACAATTTGTTGTCAGAAAAACACATGTGCTTCACTCTCGGTCAACTGACAACTTCCAGAATTAGCTATATGGGTCTTCCCCAAGGCTCATGTCTAAGTCCCTTGCTTTATAATTTTTATGTTAAAGATATTGACAACTGTTTGGAAGAACCATGCACGCTTAGACAACTTGCAGATGATGCTGTGGTCTCTATGAAGGGCCCACGAGCGGAAATCTTGCAAAGACCATTGCAAAATTCCCTTGATAATCTATCCACTTGGGCTAGAAATTTAGGGATCGAGTTTGCGCCGCAAAAAACTCAACTGGTTGTATTTTCTAGGAAGCGGAATCCAGCCCAACTAAAGCTTAAGCTATTGGGAACAGACATCGACCAGTCTTTGACTTCAAAATACCTTGGGGTCTGGTTTGATTCAAAAGGCACTTGGCGAACCCATACTAGGTATTTAACGGAAAAATGCCAACAAAGGATCAATTTTCTACGAACAATTACCGGAACATGGTGGGGTGCTCACCCGGAAGACCTCATAAAACTCTATAAAACAACAATTCTCTCTGTTCTAGAGTATGGCTCTTTCTGTTTTCTCTCAGCAGCAAACAGCCACCTTATTAAATTGGAACGAATTCAATATCGTTGTTTGCGTATCGCCTTAGGTTGTATGCATTCGACTCACAATGCGAGCCTGGAGGTGCTGGCAGGGGTTTTACCACTACAGAACCGATTCTGGGAGCTCTCGCTAAGAATACTTATTAAGTGTGGGGTGAGCAACACACTCGTTATCGAAAACTTCGAAGAAATGCTCAAACTGAATACTCGGTCAAAATTCATGAGAGTTTATCTCTACTACATGTCATCTGACATAAGTCTTCCATGTTATAACGCTCCACGTGTACACTTCACCAATGACAGTTCCTCTGTTGAATACGATCTGTCCATGAAACAAGCTATTCATGGAATCCCAGATCAACTTCGATGTATAACGATTCCACGTATTTTTAACGCAAAGTATCAGAATGTCGATTCCTACAGGAGATATTTCACTGACGGGTCCCGCATCAATGGATCCACTGGCTTCGGTGTCTTCAATGAAAACTCTTCCGCCTTCCGAAAACTTCAGGAACCTTGCACGGTTTATGTTGCTGAGCTGGCAGCAATCAACTTCGCTTTGGGGATGATCTCTAACATGCCCGCAGACCACTTCTTCATCTTTTCGGATAGCCTCAGTTCTATTGAGGCACTTCGATCGATGAAACCTGTAAAGCATGCATCTTACTTTCTTACAAAAATAAGAGAGCAGATGTGTGCACTGGTCGAAAGATCATATAAGATTACCTTTGTATGGGTCCCCTCACATTGCTTAATTTATGGCAATGAGAAGGCGGACTCTCTCGCAAAGGTGGGCGCTGAGGAAGGTGAGATTTATGATAGAAGAATTTCACACGATGAATTTTTTCATTTAGTACGTCAAAGTTCTCTTCACGGTTGGCAAAGCGATTGGCTAAATGGCCAACTGGGACGGTGGTTACACTCCATAATTCCTAAAGTTTCCTTGCGAGCGTGGTGGAAAGGTTTGGATGTAAGTCGAGATTTCATTCGCGTGATGTCAAGACTTATGTCCAACCATTACTCGCTAGGTACACATTTGCACAGAATTAACCTCGCGCTGAGCAATATTTGTAATAGGTGTGGTTCAGGTTATGATGACATCGATCATGTAGTTTGGAAATGCCCGGATATGGACGCCTCCAGAGCGCAACTTTTGGATACCCTTGCGGCCCGAGGTAGACAACCCTATGTTCCAGTTAGAGATGTGTTGGGCACCCGCGATCTTATTTATATGGTCGCAATTTACGATTTTCTTCGCTTGTCCAGTATAAAACTTTAATTCTTCTGTGTTCTCTTCTCCAGTTTTTTTTTCTGTGTTTTGTCCCTTGTATGTTGGATTGAGGATCCTGGCCATCCGGCAGACGAATACCGAAAAGAAATTGGTACCAACGCCACTACACGTTAATCGCGATACCACGATATACCTCCCGGATGTGCTGCAGAAAACCCTAAACCCAATCCTCACCATGTCCTTCCTTCCAAAAAATGTGACCATTAACCTCGAGTTGCCACGAGTACCCTGGCTCCTTCCCATACTAATCTTAGTACAAAAAAGTGAATGATTTGTAAACAATACAAAAAATGAATTTCGGCTCCGTAAAGCGTTAAACGCGATTGAGCCTCAAATAAATGAACTAGAAAAAAAAAAAAAAAAAAGTTAAGATTAGCTAAAATGTAAACTCAAAAGAACAGCTCATGTTTTGAAGAAGGTGAAATTTGCTAATCTATATTAATTTTTCGGCATAAATTTCGGCATAATTTTATAATTTTCATTTCAGTAAATTGGAACAATACAGCTAAACTATTTTACAGGTTCTGCCACTTCAACTTCTCCTCTAAATATATAACGTATACGTGAAATTCAAAAAAAATTACAAGTGGGTATTGCGAGTTAAACACCTATTTAGACTTACCCTAAATTTTTTATTATTACAGTCGAATCTCGCACACGATTTCGCAGTGCGAATGTATCCAAGCAAGGTCTGTCATAAGATAGGTTGGTTCCGATTTTTGACAGTTGACCAGTTAGCCCACCTAGTTAAGGTGATTATAAAACAAAGCCAAACTTTGAATTTTCAAGTGCACAAGACTGGAGAATCCGGCAACAGATCGTGTGGAAAATCAAATCAAATTGCTTGCTTGCTGGTGGTGACCAATGGGATAAATTTTCAATGCGAAGCGCTGTTTGGTTCTCAAGAGTTGTGCTCTTGAAAATTTGAGGTGTGGCTTCGTTCTACAATCATCTTAAACGGATCTTGTTCTGCGCAAATGTGTGATTTATGCGCAATAAATCGGATTGTGATAATCGTTGAGTCTAATCGGGGGGAAATGTCAAAGCGCAATTAAGGTTGAAGGGATGTCAACATTATCACAGAAATCTAAAAATTCGTAAGAGACCCAATACTCAACAGCACATGGGAGTCACGCCTATTCTTTCATTTGATCAAATTGTACGCAACGATCCGATTCGGTGTTTGCGTTTCAACACACTCAAACTTGAAATTTTTCTAATGATGCTGTACTGAAATCAAATACCTCATATGCTTGAATTTCCATCTACACGATACCTCTCCAGCGATATGCTTGACCACTGATGTGACTTTACATTGCTGATCTTTTGTCATCATGTGCCTCAAATGCACACTTCGTGACACACGAGTCTTTCTCAACGTGTTTCCTTGTACTTCACATTACTTCTTCAAACTAAAAATTATGGTCAATATTTTCCCCTTCTTCCAGTAAACTTAACTTGTCTTAGACAAATATTTCAAGCACCAAAAAAATAGGTTTTGAAATATGAGAGAAAACTAATATTTCGTTTAATTATGCCAAATGACCGTTATGCCAAATGACCGTTATGCCAAATGGCTATTATGCCAAATGGCCATTATGCCAAACGGCATTATGCCAAATGGATTTATGCCAAATGGGATAGAGCCGGAAAGGAGTACCGTTATCACTCTGTATTATGAGTGTTAGTCCCCACAATCTAAAGATTTCTTGTAATGCTGAATTGTTAGCTTCAGCGTTTGTCCGTTGCATCGACAACAAATAGAAACCTCGAATACGTATAGACTAGCATGAGGAATTCTCCGGATCCAAAACCTGGGACTTTGAGAAAATCTATTTGTACTATCTTCTATGGTCCTTCCGGAAGTTCTCGTGATGAGATATTAGTGCGCACGTTTCACAATTTTTGATGAAATTCTCAGTATCGGTACCCATTTTTGGCCACCAAAAGAAATCTCGCATAAATAATACGCTTCATAGCTACCTCCCCGATAAGTCCGCTATGAGCAGATCGCAGCGCCTTTCCTCTCAGTTCTTTCGGCAAGATTATCTTATCTCCTTTACAGAGAAGTGCACCGAGAGTGTGAAGATTTTTCTTATGAACTTCGAACTTACATAATTCCTTCGGCCATACGCCATTTATCAAGGCAATCCGCAGATCGCTCAGCTCTTCATCTTGTTCGGCATACGACTCAATCTCGCTCAATGTAATTTCCATGCAACCTGCGTCTAAAGCGCACAGCACGTGGCAGTCATTATCGTCATCGAAGGGTTCTGGTTGTTGAGTTTCGCAAATCAAACGCGATAAAGCGTCGGCCACATTGTATTCCCCGTTAATTCTGTCCAGTGTAAAATCGAACGACTGTAATCTTAGTGCGTAACCATCAGCTCTGGAGAAAGCACGTTTCCTAATGCGTTGATTTGAATGATAAATAAATTCATTTGCTGAAGCGTCCGTTCGTACAACAAAAGGTCGACTGGTGAGATGGAACGTGAAGCGTTCAATACCCCATACAACTGCCAAAGCTCCCCTATGAGACTGAGGGTAATTATTTTCCGCCGCCATGAGAGCCTTCGATACACACGCAATTATCCTTGGAATTCCATTCGAATTGTATTGAACTAATACAGCTCCTAAACCGACTCCATGGTAGAAAACCATTTTGCTCCTTCCAACTTCGCAAGAATTTTGTCCATACTAGGCATAGTATATGGGCTACGGAGAATGTATCGGTTCGGACCTCGCAAATCCACGACAAGTCTGATGTCTGAGCGTCCCACTCACCTTCTTTTGACGCTCTTCAAATCTCAAAACACGCTTTAAATTCTTGATACAGTGGCAGTACAACCTTCACACAATGAAACTTACACCAAACAAGTGTGAATAGATTTTCCCGTTGATGCTTTCGTTGAATCGGAGGTCGATCAACAAATCGCGTTTACTCGAGATCTCCAAACTGTGCTTTTTATTTTACCGGCCTTGCTTTAGACGCAAACATTGTTTAGGTATTATTTTTGTTCTTTAATCCTTTCGGTCTTTGTACAAACAAAGCTTCCTCTTCACACAGTTATTTCAATTAGTGTTTTTATTTTAGATCAGTACCCATCATATATCCCACAGTGACTTTTACCAACCCTGCGTTTATATTTTGACAGCTTGCTCAGAAATGCTGAGATAACCGCCGCAGACTGGGGCAAAATCTAAAAAACGCGGAAACAACATGTATTTTTTTGGAATGAAGAGAGAGATGTTTGCCGTTTTCAGCGAAAATGATCCTTTCAATGAGGCCGATGTTTTGAGATAAAGTCATATTTTTTGTGTTATTCGCATAAATGGCTCATATGCCATTTCGGTCAAATGGCATTTTAGGTGTATGGTTTCTTCGGCAAAGTTGTTTATCATTTTATGCTGAAAATTATGGCTGAAGACCTTTTTATCCAAGGCCTACTATTTTCAAAATAAAGACAATTTTTAAGAAAATGGTAATTAAATCGCGTATATCGCGTAAGACTATGTCATTTGTTGGCATAAAGCAGTTCTGGCAAAAATTGGATGTAAAAATAAAATTTTGTTCGATTTTTAAAGAATATTTCCAAAAAACAGGGATATTGCGTACAGGCCATTCTTGCGATCGAGCAGGTGTTTTCATCGCCATCCACTTACGGAAGGTCAGAGCATTATTGTGTATTATTTTCTAGGATATGATATTCAATACATATATATTTTCTATGCGATCTGGAAGTATAGGGAGCAGAGCTACTTGGTCACTTCCTTGATTCACTTTGGCATGGGGGGTTTTTCTCGGCCGAATTGTTTGAAACTTTGCAATGAGAAGCGCTCTAGTAGGCCGCATATTGTGACCAAATATGAGCTCTGTAGCTTTAAAAAAAACCCACTTCAGGACAATTTAGGTATGTATATGATTTCTTCGTCAAATTTGATCGCTATTTTATGTTGAAATTAATTGCTGAAGATGTCAAATTTCCAAAGCCTACTATTTTTGACAAATACAACATTCGTTTTCTCCGTACAACGCTCGGTACCCAAGTTTGGCAAACTTGTGTTACACTTGCACTTGCTTGTTTGTTACACTCTCAGTATTTTAAATGTTTGTATATTACCTCAAAATAATCAAACAAACAAACAGCACTGTTTTATGCCAAAAAATGACATAGACATAGGCGATTTATTGTATTAAAACTTAAACTCACGACCAAAACTTACATACCGTTTTGTCTCAAATTCCGAACAGACTCATATTCCGAACACTTGGTTTTTGTATGGCGATGTGGCTGAAATGTTTCGCTGAAATATGTCATCAAATTAAAAGGAAATGGCAGTCAATTGCAATTCAATTTTAACGTCTTCGAATCTATTTTACACCTCTGGAGTAGTGATGATTCTCTTGTTTGAGACCAGTAGAACTAGCTCAGATAAATTTATTTGCGAAATTATTCATTTGAATACGATTTATTTGTGCTGTTCGGAATTTGAATCAAAGTGTTCGGAATATGAGACAGAATGAACACAGTGTTCGGCATTTGAATCAAAATGGTGTTCCATACT
This sequence comes from Aedes aegypti, assembly GCF_002204515.2. NCBI lineage: Eukaryota > Metazoa > Arthropoda > Insecta > Diptera > Culicidae > Aedes > Aedes aegypti. The sequence goes on from NC_035108.1 coordinate 95,164,227, forward strand.
TTAACGTAAAAACATTACTAAATAAGCTAAAATAATCAATTTTATTGGCACACCCAACAACTAACAGTTAGACTTAGTGAATAAATTGAAATTTTCACTAATATCAGCTAATTCATGCCTATGAGATGCATTTGAAGTCACTGTTGGCCTTAAGTGTTCGGAATATGAGTCAAAACGGTACAACAACAAATATTTTGAACAAAATTTTGTCAGTTTTTCAAGAATAGTAGGCTTTGGAAATTTTACAACTTTAGCAATTATTTACAGCAAAAAATAACGATAAACTTTTCGGAATGAATCATACACCTACCTAAATATCCAATCGACCGAAATGGTTTGACATAATGAATCTGGCGCTTAGGGTATTTTTGCGAATAGAAAATACATAAGCAATTTTAAAGAAAAAGTTAAGTAAATGTAGCCACCAGTAAACCGCAAGGATGTTTATTATTATTTTGAACTTTTGTTTTCATTGGAAAACTGCCAAATAAATTTGAAACTTTTTATGAGCTACTTCCAGATCGCATAGAAAATATATATTGAATATCATATCCTAGAAAATAATAGACAATAATGCTCTGATCTTTCGTAAGTGGATGGCGATGAAAACACCTGCCCGACCGCAGGAATGGCCTATACGCAATATCCCTTTTTTTTAATATTCTTTAAAAAATCTAACAAAACTTTATTTTTACTATTTAATTTTACCAGACCTCCTTGATACCAATTAATGACATAGTCATAGGCGATATACGGCATTTTAATTGAAAAAATACAAGCAAAACTCTAATATTACGGTTTTTAGAACCATTTTCTTAAAAATTGTCTTTATTTTGGAAAAATTAGGCCTTGGAAATTTGACTTCTTCAGCATACAACAATGAACAACTTTGCCAAAGAAACCACACACCTAAAATGCCATTTGACCAAAATGGCATACGAGCCAGTTATGCAAATGACACCAAAAAAAATGACTTTATCTCAAAACATCGGTCTCATTGAAAGGATCATTTTTGCTGAAGACACCAAACGTTTATCTCTTCATTCCCAAGAACTACAGATTGTTTCCGCGTTTTTTCGTTTCTGCCCCATTGTGCGCCGTTCTTGGATTTAGCTTGCAAGGTACAATATTATATCAATGTACAACGTTGCAAGTGCATTCATGTCAAACTGAAGTATGAGCATTGAAATTTTAATTATTTTGTATAGTCATACCATTTGACTATAAATACACTGGTATGCAATAACTTAAATAACTCTTTGAATATTTTTACCATTGCCCTTATTGGTAAAAACTAACATCTTTGAAGTCACCCTGCTAACTTATTTGCAAATATTTGCAGCTAAAACCTTCACAGCTTCATTTTCCTAATCAAACATGATCATTCGGTAGTAGAAGTTTGAATAAATGTGATTAAGAACATATTTAAAAACGACAAAATCTCAAAAATCAGAAAAAAAATGTTTTTGACCGTAAATGAACAAAAAGCATTTAAAAATTAAGTAAACATGTGTTTCTGGCCCAAACTTAAGCGTTTGATACTAAAATCGAGACAGGGCTTTAGGACCCTATTGCGCTGCAGAATTGTTACCCGTTTTGTAACGTAGTTGGTTAACGCGTCCAGTCTAGCGTATTAGGAGTCGTGGAATCGAAGCCCACCAGAACGATTCTGTTTATTTCCATAATTTTACATCTCAATTTGTCCAAATTGACTTTTGTGTCTACGAACTTCAGGTACCTGCCACACGATATACGAATGCGAAAATGGCAACTTTGACAAAGAAAGCTCTCAGTTAATAACTGTGGAAGTGCTCATAAGAACAACACTAAGCTGAGAAGCAGGCTTTGTTCCAGTGAGGACCTTGACGTCTTGAAGAAGAAGAAGAAGAACTTCAGTTTTTTTTTCAAAACACCGTCGGCTGGTTTAAGCCGTAGTAGACATGACAACTCTAGTTGGGTCTGCAAAGTATCGATATTTTATTCGATACGATTATCGAAACAAAGTATCGATACCACCGATATATTGATTCAAAATATCGATATATCGGAATATCATATAATATCAAGGTGGCCACCGAACCGGGAAAAACGGGAAAAGCGGGAAAAAGACGGGAATTTGAATCCATCGAGAAAAAGACGGGAAAAACCGGGAATTTGAGATGGTCACCGGGAAAACAATTTTGAACGAACATGCTCAAATTCTACAAACCATCAAAATAAGTTGTAGAAAGTTAATATGGTGGATGATGTTGCTATTGAGCATCTGTAATATTGGATAAATAATACTTAAACATTAATGATTTAATTTATTTTAGAAATGGTCTACTTTGCTATATTATACTTTTAAAAAATGTTTCAGATTGGTTGGCAATGTTATTTATATTTTATAATTCTTTCCTCTTAGGGGTTGATTTTTTCTCTAACTTGTCTGACTCAAAGTTTAGAATTAGAGTTTCAAAACTTCTTACAGAAGCTTTAAGCACTCAAAAATTTAATAAGTAAGGTGAATATACATGCTTCAACATGTATGGCTTTATTTCATCCTCACCTTGAACTTATTTGCTTCAGTGAACTCGTCATTTTTATGAAGGAAAAAATCGGAAGATTAGGAATTGAAATACCTTCAAATAGTGTAGTAAGACGCACAATAGGGGCATGTCTATCTAACTATATAAATTAAAAATTGGAATGGTGTTTGTTTGTAACGATTTGGCTTGAGAATGGGACGAGTGATTTGAACAATTCTTCCACTTTTGTTTTCCTCAAGCTCCAACGTGTTTGTGTGGACTGTGGAATAATAGTTTTGAAAATCTTCCGAGAAAGTTGAGAAAATGGGAAGTGCAAATTTGTCATAAACATCGGGAATTTTACGAAGCCTCTACGGCCTACTGGACTAAATGTTTGCCGGACAGCTAGTTGTTGATAAATATGGACTTAATAGCTTTTAAAACTAACCGTGGAATCAAAAGTGCCAGAGAGAGAGAGGGTTAGAAGCAAAGGGGTGTTAATGACAAAAACCTAGTTTTGAAAGAAAGGACTTAAGCTTTTACAGCAATTTGTCATTCCATACTAACTGTATAGGAGCCAGAAAAAACAAGTCAAAATTCTAAAAATAATATTATTTTTAGAATACAATCGCCTAAAATAAGAACCAATTTTTTTTAAGTATATAGGTATATTCAAGTAAAAAACGATTGCCCTTTAGCGTTTGGGCCTCTCAAACAAAAACCGGGAAAATTTTGAAAATTATGCCGGGAAAACCGGGAAAATGTTTCCCATACAAACGAGAGTGTCCGGAATTTGAAGCTGTCCGTAATATGAATCAAAACGGTAGAAACGTGTGAGCTTTACATGATTCTTATTCCGGACGCCTCCTTACTTTTGCCTCATATTCCGGACACTTCGATTCGAATTCCGGACAGGTCAAACAAATCATAAAGAGAAAAGTCAAATCATCAAATGAAATCGTTAAACCACTAGAGAGACGCCTAAGGAAGTTGGGTAGTATAAATTTTCATAGATATCCATAGAAAATGCTTGTTAAAACGAGCCTTGAAAATGAGAACTTTTGAACGGTGAAAATTGAAACATTTCGTATGAAATGTTTCTCATACAAAGTAGAGTGTCCGGAATTTGAAGCTGTCCGTAATATTAATCAAAACGGTATATCGCTTAATTTCCTACGCTTTGCAAATAATTTTTGAACTTCCAATATTACCAGTATATTGATTTTCTTCTTCTTCTCGGTATTACCTCCCCACTGGAATAGTGCCTTCTTTTTAGCTTAGTGTTCAATGAGCACTTCCGTAGTTGTAAACTGAGATCTTTTTTTGCTAAAGCTGTAATGTTTTTCACATTCATGTTTCGTGTGGCACCTACTATGATACTATATGCTCAGGAAGTTAAAGAAATTTCTATTACGAAAAGATCTTGAACCGACCAGGAATTAAATTCAGACATCTTCAGCATTGCTTTGCTTTATAGCCGCGGACGTTATCACTAGGCTAAGGAAGGCCTCCTGCATCTTGTTCGATACGGACTTGAATATCTTCCTTAGAACTGCCATAAATCATGTGGTCTTTAACCGGAGAGGAGAGTTCTGACCAAAAACCACGGATCATAAAAATGTGTTTAATTTACACCATGTGAGGGTGTCTGGAAATTCAAAAACTGACCACGTGAGTTATGGACAGTCTCTTTATGATACATTATATAACAATTGGTATGTGAACTACTCTCAAATATTTAAAAATGAATTGTATTTCGATAAACCTTGCAATTGTTAAATGAATATTGGTTTACGATATATCAGAATCTAATATCGATATCACTGATATATTGATTGGGAAATATCGATACCAAAATATCGAATATCGAAAGCAAAATATCGATATTCCGATATATCGGAAGTATCGGAACGTCTTTACGTATACCTGAAGGCCCAAACGCAATGAACGGCAACGGAAAGCGGAACCGGTTCGCCAGCAAAATCACACCATCTCGACTGAGCTGTCAACGAATGAAAGTGAACCAACACTGAGTCGACAAGAATAGTATAGTTCATGCTGGCGAACCGGTTCCGCTTTCCGTTGCCGTTCCGCTATCATCGCGTTTGGGCCTTAACTTTTTATTGGCCACTTCTGGATAAAACACAGAGTATTTCTCTTCATTATATGCTTGTTAATTAGGCTGCCTGTGAATTGGTAATGGCCATTAGTTGGAGCACTGTTTTCGTTTGACGCACACAAACACATATGTAGGGGTACTTTCCCACAAACGACAACTACAACGACGAGGTCGAAAGATTTAAAAACCACCACCACGGCAATTGCTTTGTGGCTCGCTTCGGCCGAGAATGGTAAATGGGCATTGTTTGAATTGTTTCACGCGAGCATCCGCTTCCAGTCCAGTCTCGAGTGGGTCATAAATTTGCAATTTATGATTGCTTTTCACTCGGTGCTTGATTTTGAATTGGTGCCCATTTGCATAAGTCGTGATGTATTTACGATGAAATTCGGGGTGGAACCGGGTGCAATTCAAGTGCCGGTGGTTTGATGGCGAAATGAATCTATCAACATTTTGGTAACATTGTTTTCCTTGCTGTTGGAAATATGTACAGGGCAATCATTCTTTAATTCAATTTAGATTTGTAATGCTTTCACGGATTTGCAAAACGCTGGATCTTTGTTATCTGAGATGAATGAAAGCTAGATAAATTACGGATTACCTATGCGATTTGTATTTTAAGGACCGAAACGCACTTATCAACAAAAGTCTTATTCAAATTAAACATACCCTAAAATAGTACAAAAAAAACAAGAATTGTGCAACAAATATTTAAAAAAATTGCAATCAATTCAACATTGGTTTTTATCATACAGCGTTATTTATTCTTTCAATAAACTTTCACATATAACATATTGTAATTAGTAGAATCAAAAAAGTATTTTCTGATTAGGAAATGTTTCAAAATATAATATATTAGCATTGAGAGTTAGAACGAAACTCGTAACTCTTCAACCGAGGGGTGAAAACTATCGCCAACTACTTAGCCTCGATCTTTTCAAAATATTTACAGTTGAATAGACCAAACAATAAGTTTACACCGGGACGTTATAATTTTTTGTCTTCGAACAATTCAGGTGTATACAAACGAACATTTTGTTTCATTTTGCGCAGATTTTAGAACGGTGGCCAGCCCGTCAATAAGATAACCTAATACCTACCAAACCGATAACCTACCATTTTCACGAGTTACCCCCAAACAAAGTCAATAATGCCTCAGTTAAAAAGAAATAATCTATGATAAATATAACAAAAACTTCACTGGGCGCTAAATATGTCGACACCTGTTATGAGGAACCATTCAAAAAATTGCATAATGCCAATCTTGCAACAACAATACAAAAAGTTATCTATCGATCTCCAAAGAAAAAGTCGACACTTCGAGAGTCAAACCATTCAAAGATTTTGTAAAATTTAAAAATAAGCATTTATACAATATGCAAAACATGTAAAAACAGTGTATTCCGGTAGTAGCCGGCTATTTACCATCATATTCTACTCATTAGAAAAAAAAAACATGAAACGAGCTCACCAGTTGATATTCCTTACTTGACTTTTCGACAAGAAGTTGCCTATCAAAACACGAAGCCAAAAACTAGTTCTCTTGTTTGGAATTCACCACATATGATTTTTAATCATATTTTGATCTGAAAAATAACTCTTAGTAGGTCCATAACTGTGGGACGGGGCTTATTTTTTATGATATATTTTATGTTGTTTCATGAAAAAAAAACAACTACGTGTTCCGATAGAAATCAACGAAGTACTGGTTTTTGCCCTCGGTTTTCAACATATCAAATTAATATAGTAAAATGTCTAGAAATTGCTTGCTGTTGACTAACCAAATATGCACCTCTAAGTATGTTTATTTTTATGATAGATAGTATGAATATGAGGGACTCAATAATGCCAGCTCGCGTGCCAACGCAGACAAGGAATGCGTGTAAATTTTCTGGAATTGTGAAAATGTATATACACGCTGCAAATACCACCTGGACATGCTGGAATGATTCGGCACCGAGAACGCATCATTTATGGAGGAATTCAAGTAATGCTCCGCAACGCAATAATGTTTAAAATTTTATATAACGACGACGGTCTTCACAATGTAATAGATGCCTTTAATAATTCGATTTTATTTTTTCACAGTTCGTAAGTTGTTGTGCGAAAGATTCCAAATCAATTCTACACCTCATCACCTAACTAACCATTGCCGAAACACTCCGTCTGAGGTCAACCAAACCACCCTTCCGGTTATCAATCAATATGGGATCTCCTACGGAAAAGCTTCATTGTGTGCTTAGAAATCAGCCATGAATGGCATTGGCAATCAATTTCCCCTTGCCAGCGAAGTTGACGTCTCCGTCGTCGCGTCTTTTAGCGCCCTAAGGTTGAGGAAGATTCGAAGCTCTTCCCGGGTTCCTAACCGATCCGAACTGCTTGTTTGGAAACTAGAAGAGGAAATTATAATTTCCATTAACTTAATCGCTTCCTTGGCAGCTGCAAATTGCTCTATTCCTGTGGTTTGACTGCCGGTCGGGTCGGGTCCAGAAGCTCGCCAAGGATCGATTACAGCCAACCACACAGGAGACGCGACGGCTGTTCGCACAGTGGGATGGATGTTCGAAATAGTGAATTTGAACGGAAATTTTCTAAGCATATGGTCCTTTGGGTAACCAGAAAAGTTAGTTCGAAATTCCGCCACAAGTAGCGCAGTAAATTTTAACTTTTTTATAAGTCGATTTTCAAATATCGTGTTGAGGGGGATCTCGTAGCCTCGAGGTTACGGTTTCGCTTCGTAAGCGGAAGGTCATGGGTTCGATTCCCAATCCCCCCACACAAAAAACTCCGTCCAGCCACCAGAAGACGCCGTACGAAGGACTGTATATAGGGGAACACATCCATCCTTCGTCAGTATTGGATGGTGACTGAGACACATTGACCCTCTGTGTAGGCTGTTGCCTCACACGACACATATACATGGCAAAATGAACCACCGCACACTAATGGACTTCAATATGGATATGGATTGGAGCAACGGCAGCACTCTCCACTACCTGCTCGGTGTGAGAGAAATAGCAATAAGAACTAGGATATAAATACATTCTGTAAATATGATCCTCGGCATAATAGTAGTGGCCAAGTGCACGGAGTGCCTAACAAACAAATAAATAAAAAATATCGTGTCTTTAGTAAAGTTGTAGATTATTGAAATTGAAACAAGTTTGCTGAACACACAAATTTAATATCTGGATATAGGGCAAATGTCCCAATAGTGGAGCACGATTTTACTTTATTAACCCCTCTACCGGCAGCTTCATTTTTTACCGCAAAATTCAAATTCAAATCGTTATAACTTTTATATTTTTCAATATTTTTGCACCATTTTTTCACAAGCTCTCAAAAAACTCTTCTAGTTTTAGGATCTGTGACGATATTGATCATTGGTCATCTGGTTTTGAAGATATTCCAAAATTCCTTGGGGGACCGATCCGTAACTAGAATCCCCCGTTAATTTCTCAGGCTACAGAATTTTAATCGTATTCGGATATTCACTCTTCGGAACAATACATTAATGAGAGTATGTTGTGAAAAAATGAAGCAATTTGGTGCAGCCGTCTTTAAGTAATGGCCATTTAGGTTTCTGGAACCACGTTGGCCAAATAAAGATCTTAAAAACTTCAAAAAACATCATATCGTAATTTTCAGATATCTCCAAGAATACTGAACCGATTTGTATGATTTTTCAGAGAAGTTTCTTATTACCTGGCATTATATAACCCACATTATATTTTTTTGATAAATTGATCAAAAACAAAATGGCCACCAAAGACATTTTATATGGAAAATGTCGGTCCCCCAAGGAACATCGGAATATCTTTAAAACCAGATGATCAATAATTAATATCGACACGGGTTTCTAAACTAGAAGAGTTTTTTGAGAACTTGTGAAAAAATGGTGCAAAAATATTGAAAAACAAAAAAGTTATAACGATTTGAATATTCATTTTGCGGTAAAAAAAGAAGCTGCCGGTAGTAACCCCTCTAAGCCGCTAAAAAATAAAAAAAGTGTAATGATTGTACATATTGCAGTAGTAACGCCAAGTAACGACCATTTGCATAATGAGAAAAATGATTCATTCGGCAACCAACGGCATGTCGGTGAAATATAATACCTCCACTATTGGTGCGCTATTCCTATAGTTGTCTTATGAGATCACTCCAATGTATGTGACATCGTGTAACTGTTCAAATGTGAAAGTTGTTGTGGCATTTGAACGAAAAAAGTATTTAGTTTTACATACGAAATCCAGTTTCATTAAAATCTATACTTATAGGGCAAGTGCGCCTCCTACTTGGTAAACGATAACTTTAAGAGTAAAATTTATAAAAACGAAAACATCATCAACAAAATCATAGTAATAAACCAGAATGAGACAGCAGTAGTGATTTCTGAAGAGTAAAAGAGGACATTTTCCTCCAAACCTGTTTTTTCTCCAAATATTCAATAATAACATATTTTCGGTGTGTTAATTACTTTTTTACTTATCTGCATCAAAATTCTACCGTAATTTAGTGCCTAGTATTATATTACACTACACCGTGATCCATGGTAATACATATATCGTATGGTACAAAGACAATAATTTTAGAATTTCAGTTAATCGAATTGAGTTAGAGAGTTCCGTATGTGACAAACGGTTTATGGACAAAAGGTCGAAAGACAAAACGTCGAAAGGACAAAAGGTCGAAAACAATTTGCTAAGTGGAATATTTTTCCTTCTTCGAAAATAGATTTTCGATCTTTTGTCCCTTCATTTTTGTTCTTCAACCTTTCGTCTTTTGGCCTTTTGTCATAGATTCGCTTTGTCAGTTATGTAAATAGAAAATAAAGTAATTTTCATAACACTTGCAATTTTATGCTCATTCTTTATGCTCCATGGTGTTGAAAAATATGCCATTTTAGATGACATATGAAAATCGCCAAATTGGCGGGTTTGATGAGCTTTAGACAATGTTAGAGTAAAATTTGCTAAAGGTGGTTCACTCCCAAGATGGCACCAATCAAGGATTTGAATTATTCGCGTACATCTCAGTCCAATGATCAGATAAAAATTTCTCTCGCCTAGTACAAGCGTATCTGCAGTGATCGATTTCTTTTCATCGATTTTCTTTTAAGATCAATACTGGAAATTAAATAGACGTTTTACGATGCAGTATGACAAAGCTCGACGAGAAGATGCTTCCTGTTAACCCTCAAAGCCCGGGACAGACCTTTTATTTTCAATCGACTGATGCTCACAAATAAGTTTAACGAAATGCGGTTTTCACTATGATCGATGGGATGAGTTAGACTTCCTGCGAGTAGGGTTTTCAAACTGGAAGTTCAGGTCTGGACATGTTTATCAACCGGAAATAAGTGTTCCCTAGTAACATTTTTTACAACTTCAACAACGAAACCAATGTTTAACGATAAGTTTTAGCCATTTTTAGACATTATGTAACGGACCAAGGCAAGAGTACATTATTTGGTTTATTTTCTTACATGGGACCAAATCCGGAACCTGGTTCCGGAAGTACTTTCCGGGTAGGAGCCGAGGCCAAGGAAAACATGTAAATTTGACCCGTAGCAACATATGCGGCTACTTGAACGTCATGATATCAACTCAGGAAGCTAATACAAGACATCAACTCTCAATATTGTCAATTTTACCTTATGGTCAAGACTGGGTTGTAAGGTCACTTCCAGTGAACCAGGAGACAAATATGGATGAAGCTCAAAACTAGGCATGAGACTGCTCAAACTTCATGAAAAAACCTCAGCGTTGCTTTATGAACATGCTTCTTTCCTATATAGATACTTCGACCAAATTGTCAAACTTTGTCGGGATAACCCCAGCGTGACTGTAAGAACATGCTTCTTGCCTTTATGGACATTTCGGCCAGATAGTCAGACAATGACGGGATTTTGAGGTCACTTCCGGTGAATCAGAAGCAAACATATATAATTGGCAAAACTAAGCATGTGACCGCTCAAATTTCACGAAATAACCTCAGCGTTGCTACAAGAAAAAGCTTTTGTTTGTATTGATATTTCGGTTTGATGAACAGACAATGTCTGGTTTCCAAGGTCACTTCCGGTGATTCAGGGAACAAACATGAATAGAATTAAAGGTAAAACTAGAAATGCGGCTACTTAAACTTCATAAAATAACCTCAGCGATAATTCTGCCATACAACCAGACAATAACCAGATTCTGAGTTCACTTTCGGTGAACCAGAGATAAACAAATATAATATCTAAGACCAGGCGTGCGACTGCTCAAACTTCATGAAATAATCTCAGAGCAGCTGCTGGAACATGCTTCATGTCTTTATTGACTTTTCGTCAAGTTGGGCATACAAAGACCGGGTTTTGAGGCCACTCCTACTGAATCAGGAAACAAATATGGATGAAGATCAAAACTAGGCTTGTGACTGCTCAAACTTTATGAAATAACCTCAGCATTGCTTTGAAAACATGATCCTTGCCTGTAGGGACACTTCGGCCAAAATACCAGACAATGACCGGATTCTGAGGTCACTTTTGGTAAACTTGAAGACACACATGAATAAAGTTTTAAAAAGAGGTGCGCGGCTATTCAAACTTCCTGAAATCGACTAAGCTCTGCTTTTCTGTTTGCAATTGTTAAATACACATGTTATATGAATTTTGTACATCTTTATTTTGATAAAAGGAAATCGATTTCTTTTTTTTTTCATATTTGTTTCCTGATTCAACAGAACAACAGATCGCAAAATCCGGACATTTGGCTACATGCAAGAAATGTTCTTACAGAAACGATGAGTATATTTTATGAAGTTTGAATAGTCACGTGTCCAGTTTTACTTTATTTGTGTTTCTCTTGGTTCACCGGAAGTGAACCGAAAGTGGTTATATGGCCGAAGTATCAATACATGTAAAAGACATGTTCATACAGCAACGCTGAGGTTGTTTTATGAAGTTTAAATTGTCGCATTTCTAGTTCTACTCTTTATTCTATTCATGTTCGTTCCCTGAATCATCGGAAGTGACCTCACAAACCATCTATTGTCTGTTCATCTGACAGAAACATCAATACGTAAACAAGCATTTCCTTACAGCAACGCTGAGGTGTTATTTGACGATGTTTGAACGGTCGCATGCCTAGTTTTTTCAATTATATATGTTTGTTACTGATTCACCGGAAGTGACCTCAAAATTTGGTCATTATCTGGTCATCTGGACGAAGGTAAAATTACAGGCAAGAAGCATGGTCTTACAGCAATACTGAGGTTCTTTCATGAAGTTTGAGCGGTCGCATGTCTAGTTTTACCTGTTATTTGTGTTTGTCTCCTGGTTCACCGGAAGTGACCCTACAACTCAGCCTTGGCCATAAGGTAAAATTGACAACATTGAGAGTTGATGTCTTATACTGGCTTTCATGATGATGTTGATTTCAAGACGTTCAAATAGCCGCATATGTTGCTTCGGGTCAAATTTACATGTGTTCGTTGGCCTCGGCTCCTACCCGGAAAGTACTTCCGGAATCAGGTTCCGGATTTCGTCCCATGCAAATAAATAAACCATATAGTGTACTCTTGCCTTGGTCCGTTACATAATGTCTAAAAATGGCTAAAACTTATCATTAAACATTGGTTTCGTTGTTGAAGTTGTAAAAAAATGTGACTAGGAAACACTTATTTCCGGTTGAAAAACATGTCCAGACCTGAACTTCCGGTTTGAAAACCCCACTCGCAGGAAGTCTAACTCATCCCATCGATCATAGTGAAAACCGCATTTCGTTAAACTTATTTGTTTCTGAGCACCAGTAGATTGAAAATAAAAGGTCTGTCCCGGGGCTTTGAGGGTTAATTAATATATGATACAGGGAAACACTTAAAATAATTTCATTCTATTTTTATTTGTTATTTGAGTCAAACTATTAGGGGGATTCACTTAACGGCGTAAATCTCAGCGTATATCGCGATTAATGACTTAAGGCTGGTTTGCTACTGAAAAGAAAAGGAATCGCCTATCTCAATGCGTGGAAAATTTCTTTCGAGAAATGGTCCAGAAAATTACATTTTTCTGATCGCAGTACGCAGTTGAGAAGAAATGTCATTTCAAAGGGGGCTCTCTGTAGGAAATTTCTTGACCCTTTCAGTCAAGGAATTTCTTTACTTTTCTTGAGCGAAACAGCATACTTAGATTTAGCTTAAATATTTCACGAATTTGAGTAAATTGTGGAGGAAATATTTCAATTTACTGAAACTCGACGTCTTACCAATCCAAGAATGCGCTGTTTACAAGGTACCCGTGCTGCATCAATACCCGGACGCCTAAGGTGATACAGATTTCAAATGCCTGTAGGCAATTGGGTAGTCATTATTCGTTCATAAATTAGTATGAAACGATAACTGTTAGGGTGGAACTTGATAATTTACACAAAATTTACAATGAATTTTATGAGAATATTATGAAAATCGAATTAATTCTGGACCATGTTGTGTTCACAAATCCCGACACTTGAATCAAAATCCGGACATCGATGCATCGAAATCCGGACATTCAAATCAATACAACTGTATTTCATATAAAACCATAAAAATTGAAACTTACCTTGATGTTACGAGACATAAATTCAAGGATTTGTGAAAAGTATTGCTGCTCATTTGTTATAGGCTCCTGGAACAGCTTTATACACTGTTTTTGAAGACTCCAAAAGATAATATGATGTGCGCATCGTTACCCCATTAATGACCCATAATTTGCACTCATTTGTAGTTTCTGATTTTCAGAATCACAATAATATCACTTTTGAACATTCCTTCATGTTTTTCTAGTAATTATAATGCTGTTTCAGTTGTTAAAACTTGTTAAATTTGATGCTTGAGTACTGTGTCCGGATTCAGAACCACACGAATCAGTAGCCGGACAGTCTTGTTTTAATAGAGAAATAGGTTATTCTTCATTATTTTAACAAAACTATTCAATGTAACGAGAAGAAAACTTCAACAAATCACAGCAAAACATGTATCACATTCAATTATTACGTAACAAATGCCTAATGCATCGCTAAATTACAATAGTATAGCGCGTAGAATTCTCCCGGTTTTCGAAAATTTTCGAAACAAACGCGTCAGAGTGAAACTGATTTTTGGTTTTGTATTCAACAATATTTTACAAGGCTAACTTGATGTAATTTAACGTTACATTCGACAATGGTTGTTAAAATTCATCGTAGGAATGATATTGTCTCGTTAATACAGATATTTAACATTAAAATATATGAATTTCACTAGACTGTCCGGATATTGGTCCCGTCCGGATTTTGATTCATCACGGTATCACTTAGCAATTTCAAAATAACAAACAATCAATCTAATTTCGAAAACGAGCTCAACGAAAAATATATCACTTGTAATAATGATTAAGAATCTTAGTTTTGTGATCTGAAATGAATGGAGAGTGATTTCGGTGGACTTCATAGGACGCGGTCTGAGGAGGAGAACGGATTGTGATGGGAATGAAAATAATGATAGATCTTTAAGAACGAGCAGTGGGGGACCCGAGAAAGCTTTTGTAACAGACAAGACATTTCATTCTTTGTGATATAAAGGTCTCTATATTCAATATGCTAGATTGAAGAAAATAAATATACAATTGGGTAAAAATATGTGGCTTTTAAATTTATTTTGCTGAAGTTCAAAGCCATTTTACGTAGATGAATGTTTGACTCAATTTATTAAAGTATCATCATTCGTATCCCATTTTTTAAACAAAGCCAGTTCCAATTACTTGAGTATAAAGCAAGAATTGACCAACTATGAAACTCCACATACTTGACTTGATCATGCAAAACTTAGAATTTCTCTAGATAAAACTTTAACATGCATTATTTTCAATAATTATTAGGAGCATTTTGCCACTCATAACACTGCCAAATCCACAGCAGACACATCAAACCTTGAATTAAACCATTTCAAAGACAATATTCCGAATAAGGAGTTTATTTGGCCTGGCCTTCGACGTAATCTGCGAAAAAAGCTTAAATTTTAAACGTCCAAGAGTCAAACAATCTTAAAATGTCAGCTCTTTGTGATGGGACACTAGAATTTATGTTCCTCATTTGACATCGCACTGAGTCAGAAGAGGAATATTTCATTTGAAATGTTTCGTTACTCAAATAACACAAAATTTCCATTTACGCATCTTTAAGTGAATACCCCTATTATCATTCATTTATTTACTTCGTGTATCAGCTACAGTCGACTCTCCACATCTCGATGTTCTACATCTCGATATCTCCCCTATGTCGATGATTTCATAAGTCCCTTCAGTCTGCATACATTTTCACTCTCCATATCTCGATATCCTTTTTATCTCGATATCCCCATATTTCGATGTGTTTCTGTCGATTTTTCGTTCTCAATTTTCTCTCCGTATGTCGATATGACCAATATCGAAGGTGACTAGACCAAAGTTTTGGGATTCAAAACAAATTAGGAGCGCAAAATGACGTCTGTTTGTGTATTACTTTCTTGGCAACGGAGTGTTTTTCAATCTAGTATTCATCAAAAAATTGTTCTTTGTCTCGATCTCTCCCTATCTCGATGGTCCCTTCGATATCGAGATGTGGAGAGGCGACTGTATTACGTACGCGAAAGCTCTCCGGCTGTCTGCGTGAATGCACAAAAATGATACCGTCGGACGGGGCTACTTTTGATTCCAGGGGCTACTTTGGACACTCACCTTTTGTATTTATTAGCAGCGTAAATATTAATCTGAGCAATTTTGTGTCTTCTGCACTTTTATTAACCAATATATGCTCTACCACTAGGCATGATTTTTTCTTGGAACAACATCAACAATAACAGGATAAACAAGAAAACATTTCAAAAAAGCTCGAATAAATATTCACAAGGTATAAAACATTGGATATACAAACATTGTTTGAATTTTACCCATGTCGTGGAAACTTATTGGGAGCATCACAAAACTATCGAATCGTCATGTTTCATGAAAATCTTGTGATTTGTTTTGCTTAAAATTGTTGTTTTATTAAAATAATTGATCAAAGGTCTTATTTTTGCGACTTTTATCATATTATAATGTTTTGGTTTGTGTATTTTACAACATAAAAAAATAAAATAAATGTTTGAAAAAGTGAATAGACATAAAACACACATATTTCAATACGTACCGATGCCAAATTTACAACATAATCTCAAAAAAACTATTTTTCGTCATATTTTACATGAATTTGTAGTACAGAACAGTTGCATCCTTCAAATGCTTAAATTAAACTACTCTTAAGCCAGCTCTAAACTGCTAAGAAGCTAAAAGCATATTACAAAAGCAAACTTACTTCTTTACGATCTTGATAAACTTTAATTCATAGTTGCGTTTTTAATGAAAATTACTTACTGGTATTAAATTAGTTACCGGTATTAATGTGATCCTTCAACATATCGTTCATATAGCAGTGAGAATAGAAAAAAAAAGAGTTTTTGTACATAACTCATTTATCATCACAGTACCTAGTAGTAACGTCGTTCGTTTATGTCAACTTGAAAATCGAGCATTCGTAATTGATAGTTCAATTTAAGAGGAGGTTGAAAACTCAAGTTTCATACTGCAAACTGAGAATAGTGAATGGCATGTTTCGTTGAAATTTGTTATATATGTGTAATTGATTCTAGCTTTGCAATTTTCTACATTAAGTTTATCAATGAAAAACGTTCAATAACATCACAGTGGACGACAATCTATTGAATCAGTTTGAAAGTTATAAGGAAAAATCATTTCATTTGCAAATTGTGAAAATGTCCAAAGTAGCCCCTTTTTTGTCTTGAAGGACACACTTTTTTCGCTGTTCAAGCATTTTTGTTATTTCTTGATGGATTTGCCTCATATTTTGCACATTTGTTACGTACATATACAACTTAAATATAGGCAAAAATTATCAACATCTATCCATAATTCTAAGAGTTACAAATCCTCAAAGTTAAAGAATGTGGAAATAATGTCAAAAGAAGCCCCGTTTGACGGTATATAAAAAAATCACCCAAAAATCGGGCGAAAATAACAAACGTTTATCACATGGTCTATTCACATTAGTGGTGCAGAGAAGCATGGTTATATCTTTGCACTATAATGACACGCTACTTCACCTTTTCTGGCATTATATGCGTATAGAGCTGTCAGACAACAAATTACTACTAATAATGCACGTATAATGCTGTTAAAATGCCCCATTATCGTGCTTGCTGATTACTTGGTTATTCGCCTAAAAAACTTATTAGTTGGGAAATCATTACCATCATAGTGGTCTTATAGCTATGAACACTTTCTTTAGCGTTGAACAATAGGCTATTTTTAGTACACATAATCAAACAAAAAGTACAGTTTGGTCTCACATTCCAAACAGTCTCATATTCCGAACACTTGGTTTTTGTTTCGGTTCTGATTCAAGGTATTTATTTAAAGATATTCATGTTGCGGGATCAAAATCTTCACCCACCTTTCGAAAGTTAAGTGTTTTGAAGACTCGATAACGCAGAGGAATCATACAGAAAGATGCTTTTTGATGGGTCATACTTCACTGAGGCCTTAAGTGTCCACACGGTGCCCCGACAGACCGTTATTATGAAAGAAAATTGTCCATCAAATCTGAGTACAGGGCTCGATTCCTGAGGTTATTCTGCACCTCCGGGCCAATTTTAAAAAAAATCCTTAGGAGGAATTTTGAGAAATCTTGATTTGAAGTTTTCTGACTTAAAAATTCAATATAATTCATATCAAAATTACTTAAAAGCGCTGAAAAAAAAAACTACAAAAATGCACAAAAAGTTGGCCAAACTGTTCTCAACTCGTATACAATTGTTATCGTTGTTATAATTAGATTTTTTTTACAACTGACTTAACTTACCGGAGTGGCTTAAGTATGTTTTTTCATAATTTACTGATTTAAGTTTAACTGATTGTTGTTCTCTATGTTGCACCGATTGAAAAGTCAAATAAATAAATTAACGATTCACAATGTTGTTATTTCGAGGAAAAGGACCTTAGTATAAATGTACCACAATAATAGTTAGAAGATGTACTATGTGGTTACAGTTATAGTAGATAGATTAGAGCATGGACCAAACGCTTGTTTCAAATCTGGAATGATTTGGTTGCTCTGGTATTATCATAATGAACATACGCGGATGTCTTCCACAGGCCCGCCAACCTTCATCTGATTGATGCAACTTTTTTTTCCGGCATTCGCACTAAATGACCAGTCCACTGAAGTTTTCCGTATTTTTTTGTTTGCTTAATCGTCTTCGCTCCTGGTCTTAAAAAATGTGGTTAGAGAGCCAAGCATCAGCGTTTTATACAGGGTAATTATCAATGATGTTTCATTTGGGCACACTTGCATTCATCGTTGCTATCTTTGCATTATTATCGAAAAATGATTTACTTTTCGAAAAACTTTTCAGTGTTGTACGATAAAGGATCGCGAGGTATTCTGGCGAACTTATTAATGAAAGAATGAATCTATGAAGTCAGATGAGCCTTTATCAAGCAATAGCGTAGACATTTCGTTTCCCTTTGTAAGTTACGGTACCATAAGCTGGTTACGTGATCCGTAAAAGGAGATATTCGCAGAAAGAACACGTGTTTTTACTATACGGGAAACATCTTTTTCACATTTCACAAGTGTTCTATGGCTCTTCAACTACATTCCCATCAAGCACTGCCATCAAGCACCAACACAACTGAAACTGCTTCTTCCTCTACATGCAACCATATACGTTTGGGCAGAGTAAATGGCATTACAAGCTTATCCTAGTTGTCCCTCTCTATGAAACCCTGCCCTATAGCACTGCGATCAATACAAAGAAAGTCATCGTCTACAAAATCAAGGAGTATATGCGACAAAACGCAATATTGAACAGTAAATTCAGAAACTCATCTCCTTTTCATTATATGCAATTTTCCAAAAAAAAAAATGTAGGCACCTCGTCTACAATTCTCACAATTGATTGTATGTATCAGCTTAATCACCTTTCCCAGTTCATGTTAAGATATAACCATCTTCTATTTAAGTCTATGATATTACATGCCACAGCTAGATTTTCGTTACTGACTAGAACAAGACCTATGACAGATTGACGATGAATTCTATTTTTAACGAGTGAATGGTTGCAGGTATAGAGAACGGAAGTTCTAATGATGTTTATAGTTAAATAGTACTTATTGGGGATTTTTTTTTTAAATTGTTGAAGAATTTGTTAATTTTCGAACACTTGTGACGTATGACAATCATGTTTTCCGTGTAGTTAAAATCCTGTTGTGGCTGAGAACATGATGAGTTTTACGTAAAATGCTGAGGGCAATACTCGGTGGAAAACTTGACGTAACATCAAGAGTAGTACCAAATGTACAAAGAAACAAATTTTATTAAGTAAAATAAATACGGCAGACTTTAGTGGGCTGGTCACGTAGTGTGAAAGCCAAAAAATAAACTTTAAATAAAAACATTCAGCATTGAATGTTTTACGTTCATCGAACATAACATCAATATCAATCATCAATATATAAAAATTTATTTTTTAGATTTCGTCCTATTACTTTAAGCTTACTGGTTTAAGCCATGTGAAAACATATTAAGCCATTCTGGTAATTTAAGTCAGTTGTAAATATTTCTAATTATAACAACGGTATCAATTATATACCAGTTGAGAACAGGTTTGGTCAACTTTTTGAGCGTTTTTTTAGTATTTTTTTTTTCAATGCTATTGCAAAATTTTAATCTGGATTATATTGAATTTTTAAGTAAAAAACTTTAAATCAAGATTTCTCAAGATTCCTCCTAGGGATTTTTTTAAAAAATTGGCTCAGAGGTGCAGAATGACCTCAGGAATCGACCCCTGAGATCAGATTTGATGGACAATTTTTTGGCATAATAACGGTCTGTCGGGGCACCGTGGTCCATAGTATGAATTGAAACGATACACAAATAGTTTTTTTTTTTACACGAGCTCGGATGTGCGAATCTCGGTTTTTCAATTTAAATCGAGATTTAGCTAGCAAAAAAAACAGATTGCATATTGGCAAAGTGTTTCCTAAAAGCTCATAAAATAGGTTTGCTGACATCTTGGCCATGCAAATCTTGCTTAAAAATAAGCCGAGTTTCGGCATTCTAAATTAAATGTGTAAGTGAAGTGAGTTCGACTGATATAGGAGTATTGGAGCTAATAATTTCGGTACCACAGTGTTGGGTGATCGACTGTTTCAGTTGTTTCTCGATATTTCGACTCTAATCCGAGTATTCTTCTGAAGCAAAACTCAATCTGTATACCGTTTTGTCTCAAATTCCGAACAGACTCATATTCCGAACACTCGGTTTTCGTATGGCGATTTGGTTGAAATGTTTCGCTGAAATATGTCACCAAATAACAAGGAAATGGCAGTCAATTACAATTCAATTTAACCGTCTCCAATATAATTTATACCGCCGGAGTAGGGATGATTGTCTAGTTTGAGACTAGTAGAACAAGCTCCGATAAATGTATTTGCGAAATTGTTCATTTGAATACAATTTATTCCTGCTGTTCGGAATTTGAATCAAGGTGTTCGGAATATGAGACAGAATTAACACAGTGTTCGGCATTTGAATCAAAATGTTGTTCCATTCATTTGTGTAAAAACAATACAAAAACTAATTAAACTAATATTATTATCGGTACATCCAACAGCTAACAGTTAGGCTTTGCGAAAAAATTAATATTCACACAAATATTAACTAATTTTTGCCAATCAGATGCATTTGAAGCCACAGTTGGCCTTAAGTGTTCGGAATATGAGTCAAAACGGTATTTGTTCGTTCAACTTAATTCATCGTTGTGTGATTTCGAAAAAGTGTTAGTATCAAGTGTGTACGAGTGTATGATTGTGTATGTATGGTTAACTAAGTGCATAAGCCTGTGTGTGTGTGAGTGATAGAGCGGTAAATTGAATAGAAGCCACTGAATGATTTGCTCGTTGATTTGCTGTTTGTATCCTTTGACAGATACGCGTATTTTGACCTCAACTGTAAGGCCGTCTTCAGTGTCGTGTACTAGGTGTAAGTCGAGTCTAGTACACGAAACTGAAGACGGCCTTACAGTTGATGTCGAAATACGCGTATCTGTCAAAGGATACAAACTCTAGTGGAATTAAATGGCATAGTACTAAATTAAGTTTTTTCATCTACTTAAATCATAACTTCAATAAGCGAATATATAACATTATTTTTGAAACAAACTAACGGCGTTGTGTCCACAGTTTGTTAAACCTTCAGATTTATTGGAATCTTTTCATTGCTGCAGCTGCCGGTGGAAGCATTTCGGCCCCATTAGGAACTGTTGACAATTTTGAGATTTTTTAGGTGTTTTCATTTTCTTCATGAAAATAGGATGTTTATGTAAAAAAAACATGATACTCGGATTTGTCTATTACAAATATGGATGCAATAGCATCCCACTACAACAGTATACGAGCTTGAGCTTGTTGGCCGCCCGTGGTTGACTGCTTAGGACTGATAGACACCCTCGGTGTATAAGTGCTGGTAATTTTCTATTTATCGCGATAATGGCGCCTGCCACGTCAGAATGTGGATCAATGAGGGGAAGGGGAAGAAATTGATGCGGCATTAAACTGGCTCCCACAGTAGACCATATATACCACTACGTCTACGCTAGTTCATGCGGGAAGGTGTAAGGGCTGGTATAATTTTTATGGTATAATATGATGAAAGGGACGAGCCTGGGATTGAACCCATGACCTTCTGCTTATAAAGCAGAAGCGGTTGAAATTGAACCACCAACCCCGTCATCCCACTACAATAGTAAACGAATCGGACTACAAAGTCATCCAAAATAAATTTTAATTGTCGTTTAGAGAACTTTAAGGTGTTATCACATATTTGGACATAAAATCTTTACAATGAAAGTAGCCCTCATGTTTGATCTATGGACTCGATTTTATAGATGGCCAATTCTGTAAGATCTGACAATTAGTTTTCAATGATTTTTATAGCAAATTTCGGTTCTAAAATATGATTCTCGAATTCATTCTCATTATTGAAAAACTTGAAAACATTTTTAATGTTAAACACAGCGGGAGAGCAGCTGAGCAGCATCTCGCTAATTTATCGTTATATTTCTTAATTCATTTTATTATGCAAAAACTAAAACATACTTAAATTCTTCAACTCAATTTTTTCATCAAAAAATATCTTCCCAAAAAGTATTTTGAAATTTGCAAAACCCCCCCTAGAACCAAATCCTGGTTGCGCTACTGGAGTTGCGTAATGAATCATTACACAATATTTAGCCTCGTAGAATAAATTTACGACTCGTACTGTAAAAATCATCATTCTGCAACTTGTTCCGTAAACTACTATTCCCGCACTGCATACTTCAGTTCAGGAAAGTGGGCCGTTTCATGACAGATTGGCGTGTTGAAAATCAGCCTATTACGAAGAGAAATTGCAAAAATATACTTAATAAATCTTAAGAATATCCTAATAGATCAACTAGATATAGACACGACACACTTTCCATTTTTTCAGCAACCATGTGATATTTTTCGGTATAATAGGGTTAATTCCATAGGAAAACAACTACTATTGTTAAATACAGAGCTACATTCCAATTGTGAGATACCTTTGAGCGTTACTGGGTTAAACTTGCCAAGGAAAAAAAGTTCCCGATTTTGATCATTCCTCCCACAGTGCGCCGTGATGGGCTCCATTTGTTGCAGTTAAGGCTGGACCACAATGGTGTGAGCGGCAACGCGGCGCGGCAAGTTTTGACAGAAAATGTATGGGTTAACTGTCAAATCTTGCCGCGCCGCGTTGCCGCTCACATCATTGTAGCTCAGCCTTTAGTCCAAATAGCTCGTGCTTCGCAATCAGCAGTTCTAGCAGAATCAGAAGGGGTAGCCATGAATGGGGGTCGTAATTCATTCCGTCACCAGCCAGTAACCGAAAGACCGCGGAATTGCTCCTAGCGGGGGAAGTTACCCACGTAAATTGATTGTGATCGGTTGATGTTGGCATGTTGATCGATTCGGTAAATGCGTGGGAATAATTTGATTTTGTCGGGACACCACTTTGCAATAAATTTGCAGGGAATGGCAGCGGGGAACGATTAAATTATTCGAAGGAAGCTCCGGGAAGCTTATCGCGTCTTCCCATTTGGAACAATGGAATCTTCTTCGGGTAGAGGACATGTGAATTTTTTACCATCTCCGTCATGTGCCATGTGAAATTTCCTTATTGGCATTAACTCTTTAAAACGTCTTGCAAAAGGACGAACTCGATTTACTTCCGATTGCATCCACATGAATTCGGATCAAATGCAATTTTACCGCGAAATTTTACATCTTCGCAGAAGTTTGATGCGGAAGCTTCCCTCAACAGTTTGTAGGTGCTGAACTTATTTATCTATACCGAATAGCAAACGAAGACTAAAAAGAAGGATTATCTTGCGGGGTTCTGAAAAAAAGAAAAACTTCTTTGGAATGTACACAAGGAATTAATGCTAAAGATAAAAAGAAGAAAAGGCTTTAGAACGATTTGGCCTTAACATATAATTTTGATTCTTATTAAAATATCTTCAGTCTCCAAAATCCCTGGTCTACTTGTAGCCCTGGCCATCAAGATTCAATTCTTTGAAGTGGTGAACCTCAATTCATTTCCACAATAATCCAATTCATATTCAGTATAGAAAAATACCATGCACCCCCATTAGATAAGCTCACATTAAATGTGAACACTTGTTCGGTGATTGAACTAATAATATGAACCACAGTCATACATTTTATTTAATTCAACCAAAAATGATATCTGTAGGATTGAATGTCGCGTGGGCTACCCTTCAAAGGTTATATAAACACGCTTTTATACGTGCTGTAACAAAAACATCCTACATACTGAACACATTGTACTTCACAAGAACCTCTCGAACGTGAACACCCACCACATAATGGTGGTGATTTTGAAGTGCATGCTGCAATCCCATCAGCAACTTCCAGTACGGTAACTAGAGGTACACTCCCGTGCAAAAGTTTGGGGTCACTCCCATAATGCATACTGAAGTTTCTTGTTCATATGACTGGCATTACACGTCCAATTAATTCAGTCGAATCTTATTTTTAATGTGTTTTTTTACAAAAAACAATTCAAGAATATTGTTTACTTTGGTTTGTTTTTTGGTAGGGGAACTTACGTATTCTCGGCAATCTAAGCAGCTGGACTTTGAAAAAGGCAATTATACACAACTATTAAGCACAAGAATTAGCAGGAGATAACTGAAATACACTTGAGCACTCTTTATTCATTGGTTATTATACACATAACACTATTTTGTTCTCTAAATTATCTGTTTTTCCTCGCCAAAGTCACGAGGCACTTGTTCTAGAGGGTCTTGTCCCGGGAATCCCGGGACAAAAATCCCGGGAAATTCCGGGATCTAAAAAATTCCGAATCCCGGGATATTTTCGAAAATCCCGGGATTTCCCGAAATTGCATGTTTTACTAGAAAATGCTGTTGTCTTTTTTATAAATGATGGCACAAAACAAGCGACATGTTTTTTTGTGGCTGTTTATAAAAAATGTATTTCAGTTATTGCATTGCTCTCCAAGAGTTTTTATTTAAGGCCACTTATGCTTAAACTTGTGTTTCTCTGGTATGTTAGTTACGTAGTTTTCAATAACAGGTTTGTTCCATTTGTAAACAATTGGTTTGGTGGTTTATTTTGGTTTTATCTTTCTGTAGCCGTTTCAATTTTCCCGGTGTACCTTGCACTTTTCCTGGTCTAACGTGGCTCGAACGTCTAACATTGCTGTTATGCCAATCATTTAAAAGTATGAAGATTCCATATGACACAACAATCTATATAAGTTGCATAATCATGAGAGTCAATTTTAAAATATTTCCTGGTAAAATTTGAGAGTGATTGGTATTATCTACACTTATACCTTATGCATCACGGTTGATTTTCGTTTCAAATTAACTTTAATAAATGATCATTTTCTTCCATTGCAGATAGGTGAAATTTTGATGAATGAAATCTATGATTGTATTGTTTTTTTTTTTTCCTAAAATAATTCAACTTTACGTTCAAAAATATGTTCGGGTATTATGAAACTACTCTAATAAATTAAACATTGCTTCAAAACCCGCTCTGACTGTTCTATAGTCATTTTGGAAGCATTTGATTTTTGTCCCGGGATCCCGGGAAATCCCGGGATTTTCAAAAATTAAATCCCGAATCCCGGGATTTTTTCGAGTCCGGGAAACAAGACCCTCTAACTTGTTCTATTATCGGCAATGCAATTACTATTGTCGGCAACAAAAATGTTCACTTCGGCAATCCAAAAATGTGCAAAAACTAGCTTAGGTATTGGTTAATTTTCGCATGTGTTGACAATGGCTGAAATTAAACGTCACTCATTATGTTCTACTCGCTGAAAGGGCCAATGCAGAAAAATACAGACTACACTGAAAACAGCGTAGCAGTTATAAATACAGTAACAAAGAATCAAATTGAATGCACAACGCCACTTAATTTGTGCAGACTAAGGCGCCGTCCACATATTACGTAACGCTGTAGCGGGGTGGGAAGTAAGCTCAAATGTTGCGGCTCATAGGGGAACTGTGGGTAAAATGAACAGGGGGGGTAAAATGAACAGGTTTGTGTTTTACGGTAATTATGCTATAAATCTATGCAAAACATAGCACCATCCTTAAATTTCAGACTAAGAAACTATTTCGACAACTCTAGCGCGATCTAGAACTGCCAAAAGCTGGAAAAGTAAACAAAACCAAAGTACGCCTCTCCATTTTCTCATATGATGTAAATTTTTACTCGTGGAATTTAAGGTTTTTATGACTAAAATCATCAAAAATCTATTGAACTGCAAAGCACATCATATCTTTAAGGTATTTATGATAAGTAGACGGATATTGAAAGTATTTTTATCTTCAAAATTCTAAGAACAAATGATTTGATTATGTTGATTCTTTGGGGGTAAAATGAACCACTCGAGATGGGGGTAATATGAACACCATGGCAGGGCGAATACTATAGAATTTTATTTCAGATGCCGAGAGTTTTCCGGAGAAAACACAAAGACAGAAATCGACAGCCATCCAAATGGTCTCAGCTAAACGTTCCATCGATTCCAGAATGCCTGTGAGATGTGCATTGATCATGTACCAGATGCCGAGAATCATGTCGCAACCCGTTCGATTTAAATGGTGTTCATTTTACCCCCACTGCATGTTCTTTTTACCCTCAGCATGGTGTCATATTACCCCCATTGTATGTTCGTTTTACCCTCAAGTGTATTACCCCCGATGCATGTTCATTTTACCCACATGTTTGGAACATTGATTCTACGGAAAGAAATTTTCAATATTATAATAATGTTGATAAAATTCTATTCCCATCACAATATTTCAACTTGTTACATTGCATAAACATCCTTCTTCAATTCTGAGCTATTGAAAAAGAATCTGAGAGCTTCATAAGCAAGGAAACATAAAAATTGCTTAGGGTGTTCATTTTACCCCCAGTTCCCTTACATTGTTTTCATACAAAGACCGTTACGGAGGGGAAGGGGTTCGAAAATTGGACAGTTTAGCGTTACGTCATAAATGGACGCAGCCTAATTTCGTTTTCATTTATTTCATAGAATATTTTTTGTATCAAGTCTTACTGTGGCAGCATTTCGGCTGTGAAAATTGACATGCCATGGTTATAAACTTGCAGCAGGAGCGATTCTAACCAAGAACCAACCAACCAAAAACGTGCAGCGTGACGTCATTGTTGATTGTTTCATAATATTGTGCTCTGCAAGGAAAATCCACGGAACGCAATTATTGGATAATTTGTATTTCAGAATTGCGTTTGAATTACGCGTAATATTCGTGATCAAACGTCAACATCCCACCGCAAAATCGCTAGTGTTTGGAGGTGATTTTAACCTCCAAATTGCCAAATAACCTCCAAATCATCACCTCCAAGTTAGTTCTAATAACCTCCGTTATATGAAATATGGTGGCGCGTCGATCGTCGCAAGTTTATCGTTAAACAGTCAATTGTCTGCACGTTACTGCCACCGCTGGATGTTGATTTAAAATGAGCGCCGGAATATTATCCCTTTTATTCGCTCCTGATCCACACCATCCGTCCGCATTCAAACAACACGCATGACTTTTGTCGTTACGAAAGGAAGAAATCACAAAAGAGAAAAAGATGGACACATCGTCCTCTGGTTAGTGCTGACGACTGTAACTCACCACTTGCTACACACTGGTTTCACTTATTTCGTACTATATACCATCAGGATCACTAAATCATGTTTTCATAAATTTGATCGAAATGGATAGGAATGACGTCATCAAGTAGCTGTCAGTTTTTGGAATATATCACCTTCTCAATATAGTAACCGTGGTAATCCTTGAAATTATCTACAACTACAGTCGAAATTCGTTCGTTGCATTATCTTTAAGTGGGCTACGTTTCAATTGGGCTCCCGTTAGTTGGGCTAAAGCCCACCTAAAACGAAGGCAAACGTCATTTTCTGACATAAGACGCAATTTATCAATGTTGGTAGCTTCGTTTGTTTGTTTTATGTTATTTGACAACTCGAAACTCAGCCCGATTAGTCAAAGTCTTGCACTAAGTGGGCTACAGGTTTAGCGCAACGAATGAAGGTTGAGAGTATCTCGCTTTTAGGTGGACGAATACTATTTAGAAATCTCACATTCCTGCCCATCATATCATCCATCATATTGGAAAGCTCTAGAAAACATGAAAGGAACACGATTCTCTTGATTTGTTCTTATTGCGTATCTATTCTACACGCAGCAAACTAGACTATAGAAATTTATATATTTTGCCTTAAGAATGATGGATCGATAATTGCAATACGAAAGCTGTATGTATCGTTTTAGCATCACCCCACATTAAGGCGTCGATAGAAAAGGGGAGTGCACACGAGCCTATTGATCGCAAGGTTCTTGGTTCGATTCCACGATGCCGCGAAAACTATTGTTGTTTTCAAATTTCGGTTTTATAACGTAAACTTATGAATTTCAATCCGATGTCTTGTGGAGAATTTTCATAAGGGGTTCATATCGTCCCCTTAATGCTACAACTAGATAACTCGAAAATCAAAATTTTGAGATGTGCAAATTTGTAACTATGACCGTTTTACAAGGTGATGGTTATTCGCAGAGAATATGATTGGAAAATAAACTTCAAGTTATGTATATTGAATCACACGCTTATGAACTGTAAATATTTTTCAGATCTAATTGAGATTAATATTTTGACATATTGAAGTCAAAAATTTCAAATTTCGAGTTATCTAGTTGTAGCATCAAGGGGACGATATCGTCCCCTTGATGCTACAACTAGATAACTCGAAATTTGAAATTTTTGACTTCAATATGCCAAAACATTTTTATTAATTGGATCTGTAAAATACCTACAGCTCATAAGCGTGTGATTCAAAATACACAAGTTAAAGTTTATTTTTCAACCATATCCTCTGCGATTAACCGTCACCTTGTAAAACGGTCATATTTTCAAAGTGGCACATCCCAAAATTTTGATTTTCGAGTTATCTAGTTGTAACATTAAGGGGACGATATGTTTATCGATAGTTCACTTTCCTGAGTGTTGTTTGATTGGCCAAATGTCATCCCCTCGAAGGGGTGAGTTTGGGCCAATTTTCGTACGTTTCCTATTTAGAGGAAAATAATCAAATTTCAATCATTTGTTCAGCATTGGCAAAGTATTCTCTTATTTAGCCGAACATATCATGCAAATTGCGAAAGTTGTTTAGAAATAAATGAGGACTTACACATTTTTGGCCAAATCTCACCCCCAACGACGATACTTGCGCAGTTGTTTTTAAGTTTCTTTAAATGCAAAAGGTAAATAATTTATCCGTGAATTGAACTATTCGCTGAATGGCTCGATATGGTTGTGGTCTGTAAAGGTTGCTGCTCTTGAATGCTCTATCACCATGTTATTACCGAGAGAGTGAATGGTAACATAAAAAAAATTCGGTTGCGATGTTTCACGATTTTTTGTTAATTTATGATTAGCACTCTCCGAATATTGTTCGATCGGCTTATTCGGATCAAAATCCAAACTTTACGATTAAAATTTATTTGCGTTCATATTATTCTCAGTGTATGAGACAATCAGAATAGACCCTTTGCAAATCAATTCACTTATGACTTGACACATAAACATCATCCTCTGATTCGCGACTACGAAGCTGCTGATGTTTTCTTCGGTTTTCTGTGAGAAAAACAAGGAGAGATGCTTTTTGCTTTTTTTCACGTACACGATGACAGTTCCTTACGAGGTTTTCCGTTGGTGCGAGTGCTTTGTGGAATCACTTTTTGCTTCGTAGATGCGAATCGCCTGTAGAACAACAGGAGTGTTGCCAAAATAGTTAACCTATTAAAAGACGTATGTTTTATATGTTTCTCAGTATATTGATGTTTATGCGCTACAATACGCAGATAAGGAAATTATTGAAAGGCTCAATTATTACCAATGCATGCTTTGTTGCCTAATTCCAAAAAATAATGAGTTGTGTTTGACTTTTTCTATGAATTTATATTGTGAATAATAAATACACCGCAATTGAATATGGTTTCCTGGCAACCTTGTCCAGTAATAAAAAGTGATTGCCGAGGATATCAAAGTGCATTAATTTTAATTTGTGATTTGAAGCATTGAAATTAAGTATTTTCGAGTGCTTTATATACAAATCTATAGTTCAATAGTGCATAAGTGATCGGTGCGTAGTTTTTGTGGAAAAATTGGAATTGGAGCGGAGAATTGGACCGTTTAAAGTGGTGAGTTTTTCTTAAGCAGTTCTTGTGTTGTTTTATTCGGCAGCTCACAAATGACGATAATTTCGTATGCATTTATTTCATTTAATGATTAAACCCATGTTATATAATATTTTTGTGAAAGATGAGGTTCACAAGGAAGATTATAGTTCAAGGAATATGTTGAGTACATTGAAGTTAACTCTTGTTCCGTATATAAATTTTGACGAGGATGATAAGTTAGTGCTGCCGAAAATACCCTCAGGGTGCCGAAGCCATAATTTACCCTACTAAATTTTTACTTGAAATTGCTATGTTTTTCAAAAAATTACATTTAAATGGATCAGCGTTGGATCGACCAAAAGCAATGCGGTATCAGAATCATAATCTCATAATCTTTTGAGAGCACTTGCAAAATTTTGTCGAAAATACATGAAAACTTAATTTTAAACTATTCAAGCAGTTATTCAAACCATCGTGCAAAAGTTTGGGTCACCCCTTAGTATATGAGATATGGACTAAACACTTTTTTAAATTTTTGTACGGAATAACCCCATACATTTGCACGGGATTGTACCTATATGTGCACTGAGAACAGCGTTGCGGTTGAAAATACTATATCAGAGGGTTAAATTAAATACACAACGCCACTTGATTTGTGCAGACTAAATTCGCATTTATTTAGAATATTTTGTGCATTCAATTTTACCATGGCACCATTTGTATAGTAAAAATTACTATATCATGGTTAAAAACTTGCAGCAGACCAGTATCGAACCGAGGATCTGGCGATTGTCAAGCGCGAACGCTAGCCGCTCGGCTATCGACGCGGTTGGATTGAGAGGGAACAAAACGCACATAAGAAGCGTTCATGATAGCTCAATCGTGGTTGGAATAGTAAATTTAAAAACACGTTCATGGTTCTCATTACTGCAACGCTTGTTTCAGTGTGTGTGTGTAACGTTGGAGCGCCAAGTGAACGATAACAAGAGGCTGAGTTGTTTCATCCATTTCCCGTTCTTTTGTGTACTTTTCGAACAAGTACTTAACCTCCACTTACTTCGCCGGTCGATGTTACGAAGGGAGGGCACAGCGGTGGTGAATTTCTGCTCAACGTGTTAAATGAGTGCCCAACAAGCAGTTTCGAGAGCGGTGATATCGTCGATCAAAATATGGCGATAAGTGTGTGGTGTTTTGTTCGGCTTGGAGTGGCTATGAGAGCGTAAGGTTCGGGAGTGATGACGAATTTCCAATAGTCTTCGGGTTTTTATCAAACCAACGCCAGTGAAGTAAAATTTTGAGTACGGTTGCTTAGGCGAAAAATTACCCCTTTTTTATTTTTTCTATGACGATTTTATTATAAAAATATAATATATATTCTTTGGAAACTTTGTTCAGAAACAGCTTAAAAAGGTATGGGAGAATTTTATGAGAAATCTCTTTTTCTGTAAATTCTGAAGAGGAATGCGACAGAATCTAATGCATTTATGTTTTCCAAAATATGGGTTAATCTTTTAATGATGTCTTTAACTATGTTTTTCCGCGCCTCCAGTTAATTAGGATCGCTTTTACATGATTGTCAAATTCAGTCTTGCCCGAGACGAATTTCCTTTCCCCAAATCTGCCATATTCTTGTAACCTAATGCAAAAACGTGAGCAAACACAAAGGTGCCGAAACGCAAAGCTATCGATTTTCTCAGTAGCCGAAGGGTTGCTCTTTTTGCCTTTTCAATCTGGCGGTTGCTCTGTTCTGAAATTCAGCCAGGGGAGGCGTCTCGACCCTGTTCGTGACATGTTTTGTCCGTGGCCGGTCCGTGCGTAAAATTAATTTAACTTCCAAATTTAGCTACCATTACTGCTTAGATCTGATGGTGGGCAGCAACGGTTTAGCGGTAAAGCAAACAATGAAGACGACAAGTTTAGTTGTGATTGTAAACTTCCGTGGACGCATCCCTCAGATCCTAACACAAAAAAGAAGTAATTCCAGCACTTTTTTCCCTACTTGTTGTTCGCTGAATCGATGGCAAATTGCAATTTTATTGGCTGGGAGGTTGGGCAAGCGCAACTTTCCCTGCCCTGTCTGATATTGACCTTCAGTCGACTGTTTGGTCTATTGTTCATTGATAATTTATGTCTAAAATGTTTGTGCGTGCGGTTTGGATTTGGGCGTCTCGTGGAGGTATACACGGGACACGACACGAAGCAAGGATAAATAAGGCAGCTGTGTACTTTGGGTGGCAATAAACGAAAATCCTGAAACGTGACTCCGATGAAAGAGGTGGAGTAAAGCAGAGCGGTTCCACAGAAAATGACGACTTTTTTCCCAAATTTCATTTTTATTTTTTGATTTGGTGAAATTTTGCACATGCTTTCTTTATGCCCAAAAATGCCTTTTTGCATCATCGGTTCGCCATTTTGACTCTAGCCTTACTTTTGAGAAGGGCCTAAGAAAAAATTCCTCAATAATTTCATAAAATTATAACTTAGAAACGTTTTTTTCCAATCAGTTTAAGGTTATAGTTGGGACTATCTGGAAAAAAATATATACTGCACGGGTAGAAATCAGAATCCAAAAACAAGATTATGACTCATGATATCATGATTCTAGTGTGTTTTCATCTTATGAAAATACACCATGATTTGGACTCATGAAATCATGAGTCAGATTGCCGTAACGCAACACACGCGTTAGGTTTTTGTTGCTGATTGCTCGGAATCATGATTCAAGTGCCAAAAATGCTGAGACGCGCATCCGTTTATGATCGACAAAATAAAAAAAAGTTAAAAATAGCATACATTGAGATTCGAGCCAAGAGCATTTCGATTGAAAGCCACATACTCTATCACTCAACCGCTTCGTTATCTTGAATTAGGAGTGACCAATACGAATGAGATGAAGCAAAGTGCGCTGCTTAGTGTTTTCACACTGGATCTTACGCTTAGGAGGAATCATGATTATGAATCCAGGAACCATGATTTGTGATCATGATATTATGACTTAACCAATTTATGAATTTCACGATTTGTAAATCATGGTGTGGGGATCAGATTTTTATCCGTGTGTAAAAAAAATGTTGTAATTTTTTATATTTCGAAAATAAAGCTTAAAAATCAATTTTCTCAAAAATCGTATTTTTGATTTTCTAAAGTAGACAAAAAATGAAGTCTTTTGCACAGTGGGTCAAGATGGAGAAATCATGGACAAAAAAGTTATGATTTTTTTTAAAAAAGGTGAATTTTTGAAAATGGTCATAATAAACTTTTTAAATGTTTTCCAACTCGATTTTATGAAAGTACGCAAAATTTACAACAAAAAAGGTACACGGGAAAATCAGGCTAACTTTTACCGTTTTAAAGATACAGCGATTTTAATACAAAATTATGATATATTTATTTTCAATTTTCGGTCATTTTCGAATGTTTTTCGAGGCTCATAAGCCTAGAAATTTGCTCATTGTCTGAAAGAGACAAAAACGTTTGAAAAAATATTGATTTGGTAATTTTTCATGGTATGAGGCGAAATAAAAAATGTGCCCTGTAAAAACGATTTATTTATTTTTTTAACGAAACAGAACTTCAACATTCAACATTGTGATATTTTGATATGTAATTATTAAGAAAATATGGAACAAAATGTTAAAGGTTTAAAAATAACAAAATAACGAATATAAATCAATCAATACGTGAAATGCATTTATATCGATTTAAGATAATGATATATTTCCATTCGAAAACAAAAGCTTTATGAGTAACGTGCCCAGTTGTCTCACACAAATATACCTGATGTTTTCTTAAAGTACAGCACGTTGGTATATTTTTGTGGTCGGACAGAAACGTATCTAATAGTTGATTCAATGTTGGTATAAAAAAGAGCTGATGCAGCAAAGACACTAGCAAGTGATAAACAAGCAAGTGATAATCAAGTGAAAAGTAAAAGATAGCTTAGAACAATGAAAAATAAAATGAACACCATTCACAAAGTTTGTGTAAATGTGTTTTCAAAAAAGTGTTCAAAAAGTTACCGAAATCTCACGGAAAGTAATATTGCCATATTAGTTGAACTAGGATTTGCAGATGAAAATCAGCTTAACAAACAATTTAAAATTTGCGATTCGTGTCGTTTACAATTGGCCAAAAGAACAGCATTATCAAGCAGTAATGACTTATCAAGTAGTGAAGAGGAAGATGTTTGCATGGAAGAGGAAACAATAGAAGCATCAACATCAGCAACTTCAATACAGTGAACGGATTCCAATATGAATATTCCTAGTCAGGAGTCATTGGAAGCAACGTCAGCAACTTCAATAGAATCAACGAACTCCAACTTGAATGTTTTTAGTAAAGAGACATTAGAAGCAACGTCAGCAACATCGATTGAGACAACGGATTCCAACGAAACAGAGAACAATAAAACGCATGGCTTCAAGGGCTAGTCCAGTTAAAAAACGTGGACATCCCATAAAAAATGCCAAGGAATTATTTTATTGGGCTCAAAAGCGAAAGGAGGAGCAACTAACACAAATATTCTTTTCTTATGCAACTACAACAGAGTATGAACATATCAAGGAGCAGCTTAATGAACAATATTCGAAAGCAATAACTATTCAGGGAACACAAAAATACCATTCATTTATTCCAGTTTCCGTAGATAAAATAGAAGTTAGGCAATTTTCAAACTGTAATGATGGTAAAAAATTGTAAAAATTATGAAAAAGTAAGAAATCTGTATCAAAATAGGACGATCCATCATTGTATAAGAACATGAAAAAAAATGCTTTCAGAAAAAAATATTGTTTATTTTATCAACTCGAAAAACATCCGAAAACAACCAAAAGTTGTGAATTTTCAGTAAATTTAATTTTAAAATCGCTGTATATCGGAAACGGCAGCAATTAGCAAAATTTTCTCACATACCTTTTTTGTTGCAAATTTTGCGTACTTTCATAAAATCGGGTCGAAAAGCATTCCAAAAATGTATTTATTGTCTACGTTGAAGTATAAAAAAAAAAAATCAAAAAAACGATTTTTGAGAAAATGTATTTTTAAGCTTTATTTTCGAAATAAAAAAATTACAACATTTTTTTACAGGGTATATTTTTCCAGATAGTTCCAAGAATAACCAAGAACTTTGCGGAAGACACCAAACCGATCAGACAAATAGTTTCTGAGTTTCAATTTTTTTAAAATTGTTAAGGCTTTTTTTCTTAGGCCCTTCTCAAAAGTAACGCTAGGGTAAAAATGGCGAACCGATGATGCAAATAGGCATTTTTGGGTATAAAGAAAGCATATGCCAAATTTCAGCCAAATAAAAAAATACAAAAGTAAACCGACATTCGAATTCAAATGGAATCGCTCAGCATATTATTTGTACTTGAGATAGGACGTGTGCAGAAAAAAAATATCAAACTTAGATATTGTTTTCTTTTTGAAATATATTATTATTTTTCTTTGACAAATTTGGATTCCCAAATTAAGTTTTCAGTTACGCTTTGACAGCCGGTGATATAGCACGCTTTTGCAATTGTTCGGAGTTAAAAAGTGAAGCTATTATTTTGCCAGTCAATACAGACTGTGCTCATCAACACAACACAATACAACAAGTGAAAACAATGGCCGTATCGCCATATCACCTCACCTCCAATGAACCATGAATCGATACTTTTTTCATCGATTTGGCCCCCGAGGAAGGTCACGATGGACTAGATTGTACGTTTCATCAATCACAATCTGAAAATTCAATTTTCGTCTGTTCAATCACTTCAACATAATACGGGGAAATTCTTGGTATTCCTGGAATGCCAATCGGAAGAGCAAGCGTTGGCAGTTGCAGACAATAACAATGGAAAACACGAGATCACGATCGAGAACATCAAGTATGCAGTAAATATATACATGGATGATGGATAAACAACCGTAAAGATTCATGATATCTCGCCGTAATCGGAAAATCCGGTTATTGAAAAAGCTTTGGAGCATTACGGAGACGTAATTTGGCTGAAGGAGAAGACGTTGGCTAAACCAACTATTTTGAAAGGAATCAAGAGTGGAGTCCGATCGGTTCGTATCCGGTTGCATTCTGCCATACCATCGTACACAAAGATGGTTAAAAGGAAACAGATGATCGACTCTTTATTTTGTCATATATTTTGACGACGACACGTTATTCAAGTAATACTACTGCCATCTGTTGAGTTAAAAGCGCGTAAACATTATATTCAGCTAAATTTAAATCATCGTTTAATAAAAAAATGAAAAGTGGAAGAAATCAAAACAACCACGCTTAAAAGTGTTTCACAGAAAGAAGTTCGACTCACATAACATCAGGCTTTTCTGGACCAACACAAAATTTGAGTAATTTTTATACATACTAAAAATGTTCATGTGATGTTTTTTTCTTCTTTTTCTCACATTTTATGCCATTTAGAGATGATTGGCAATATCGGACATCCCCATTTGGGCTGTGTACCATTTTTCAAGCGTGAATGTCATAAACGGACACCTCAACATCTGGTGGTAACTAGGAGAACGTTGCATATTAGTTGGCTTTTGACTCACCAGAGCAGCGCTATTCATGTCGCCTAGATAAGACGGGAGTCGGTTATCTTTTTCCTTCTAACCATCTTTGATCGTACATCAACATGCGGGGTGAAGTTACGTTAGTCACGTACAAGAATCAACAATGAACATGCAGGCATCGCAACAAACCGGTGCACTAGGGACGGACGTTAATTGAGGCCAACTACATGGAGTTATAACTGCAGAACGGGTTGACTGGAAATATCAGCGATAGATTGAAAGCTTCTGGCGTAGATTACGCAGGGGCGTTAAAGCAAGTGGCTCAAGAACCCGTAACAAGCGTAGGAACAGGTAATGCTAGCAAACAGGTAAGTGCCAATTTCACAAATCTCAATCAACTGCTCCGAGTGGAGCAAAATGCTAACACGAGCAAGTCGGTTGATCCAGTTATTCACGCTTCAAACTCAGAAGCAATTCCGTAACAATTCATCGCACAACGGAACCAGCGTAAGCTCAGCCGCCAAATCACCATCTTTCTTAGCAGAAGGCTCTCAGTTGGGAATCCCGACCAACAACACGGCACTCATTTCAGACGACCAGTCATTGCATTATGATAGTACTCGGAGCAGCAGCACCTTTCCCTCTCACCAAAAAGTTCAGAAAGATGGTAGACCCAAAAAAACATCGAAATAAATTTGAAAATGAACGCTCTCTCGCGTATAACATTGGCTCCATTAACGGGATCTCAAACAAAAACAAGATCGGTGCTCTCAGAACATTTGTTTAGTTAATGGAACTAGATATAGCTATGCTTCAGGAGGTTCCTGCGAAAATTGATTTTAAAGGCTTTGATTCCTTTTCAAATTAAGCATCATAAAAAGCGGGGTACTGAGATAATGGTTAAGTCACACATAAAAACATCTGGGATTCAACGTAGTATTTATTCCCGTACCATCAGTCTTCAGATAGATCGACATGTAACCATTTGCAACATATA
This sequence comes from Aedes aegypti, assembly GCF_002204515.2. Taxonomy (NCBI): domain Eukaryota; kingdom Metazoa; phylum Arthropoda; class Insecta; order Diptera; family Culicidae; genus Aedes; species Aedes aegypti. Next base: position 95,201,227 of record NC_035108.1, read on the forward strand.
TGAACCATCAGGGAATTCATTGCGGGCAGAAAGGGAGACATTTTTCACAGATACTATTCCACACTATATCATTCTTGGTACTTTCGAACTGATTTCGGGGGGCGATTTCAAAGCTGTTATCAACAAGAAAGATGTAAATCACACTTCTAATCACAGTAGTTCTTTGAAATTTATCGTAGAATCTTTGTAACTGTCGGATACATGGGAACACGTACAAAAAACGGTAGTAGACTACACTTTTGTTGGAAACGGATCGGGAGTAAGGTAAGACAGATTTTATGTGACAGAGGGAATTAAACAGAACGTAGTAGACATTACATCTAATGTGTGCTGCTTCTCTGATAATAAATCAGTGATTTTGAAGGTGAATTTGCCAAATTACAGAAAACAATTCTGGCATTTCAATGGCAGAATTTTAACGGAACAAGTTCTATCAGAATTTATAAGTAAATGGTTGTGGTGGGTTAGACAGCGACGATATTATGATTCTTGGTTCTCATGCTTCGTTTTTTAAATGAAAAAAAAGCATTGCTAGGAAACGAAATCATGACACTATGGATTTTTTTTATGCAGCTTCGAACCTTTTGCACAAGGAATACGTCGATAAACCAGCTTTGATTAGTAAGATAAATCTTGTCAAAGGAAAAAACATCAATTTTTATTCCCACTAAAAAACAATGAAGATGGGGAAGGTGCTTCAATATTATATGTAGATAAACAAATCAAGAACAGGGCGAATCAAATTATTGATTGATAATTTCATTAAGAAGTATTTATTAATTCGTTAGCCAAACCAACATGATAAACATATTGTGAGTTTAACTTGTCTTGAAAACTACTTGTGGAAGGTATATTGATGTGTTGAGGATTGTCATAAGTGATGATTACAAGTTTTAAGAGATACTTGACAGTTGCTCTCCAACAACGTCTCTAGTGTGGGCCACTTTACTCTTAAGAGAGGTTTTTCATGGGGTTAGTGTAGGTTTGTAGAATTACTGGTTTTATTTCTAGTTTTATAGTATTGGTGTAAGGGAATACTTCAAGAATAGCATAAAATCAACTTTGCTACTTGGGTTGGCATTCAGATTCCTACTGGGTTCCGCATACTTAATCGACCCCTTTGTGTTCAACAATTTGATGTCGAAAAGCATTGGAATTCACAAAAGTACATATATTGGTCCAAAAATGCTAGGCCCTAAATTGGTTGACTACTTTCAGGTAATTTGGCTATGTGCTCAACTGTAATTAAATCACAAATGCACTTTAAAAATGATCAAAAAATTCAAAAATGGTATCGTTTTAGATAAGCCTACAGAAATTCCTAGAGATGTTCTTCCAGAGAATTTATGAGGAATTTTTCGAGGGATTCCTTCTGTGGTTATACAGGCAAAGTATTTCTCTAGAGTGTTCCTAAGAACTTCTCCACGAATTTTCTAAAGCAAGCAATATGTTCAAAATTTCTCCAAAGGTTCCTCCAAGAGATCACACAACAATACATCCAAAAACTTCATGAATCTGCTGTCATTATCTAAAAATTTCTCTCAAAAATATCTACATGGTTTCCACCACGAATTTTTCTAGGGACTAAACTTAAACATTCTCTAGGAATTGTTTCATGATCTCTTGATGAAGTTATTCTGATACTTGCCATAAATTTCTCCAATGATTTTCCTTGGCTTTGCGAACGATATAGACCTAATTGGGATCGATCGCAGGTTAGTAGAAAAGGCCTTCGTGCCTCTGAAGTGGGGACAGCGAAAATAGGCCTGACCATTAATTCTACCAAAACGAAGTACATGGTTGCAGGTAGAGATAGATTCAGGCATGGTGGTGTGGGTGCTGAGGTATCCAAGCAACACAGTTTGTTTCAACTCAAGAATAAACATATCTCTTGAAACTAATCGGAGTTGAAAATCGTTGAAAATATGACGCACAATTGCACTGAATAGCATTGCAAAAAGCGCAAGAGGCGGAGCCTGTTTGCAACATATTTATGTTAAAGAGAAAATGCATATTTGTTGCAAAATACTTAAAAGGATAAAAATGAAAACAAAAATATAAACGAGAATCGAACTCCCGACTTCTAATCACAAATCTTCTCCTCTACTCACTACTCCACCAGCTCTTCGAAAAAATGCCTCACCAAAGCACTTTATAAGCGACCACATTGCTTTGTTCCTTATTACTTTACTGCACCTTTCGGAATACAAGTTCATTACTGGCAAAACATGAACACGCCCCACAGAGCTAAATTTTTTGCAAAAACTTTCGCGCAACATGTGAGAAACACCATGTAAACAAACAAACTGCTGCTAGAACATGTTTTCGTTGTTACACTATATGTGAGGTGCAACTCAACTATACTGCAACTTGATTGAAACATACAAATTTCAAGCTGTCAAACACGTAGTTCAGTCCAACTTTCACGCAACTGGGATGAATCTTCTTGAGTTGTGGGTATTGAAACGCAGTTTGCATGCAATAGGTTTATGTTGCAGATGCTCTGAATGAAAGTATATTGAAACATAACATTAAAATGGTCATTTTTGAAGAAGTTGCAAGAGTTTGCTTAACAGTTACAGAACACATCTTGATAATCTTGCCTTCATGTATGCTTGCAGAGGACATTTGCAACAAATCTCGCCGTTTCAATAATATTAGACGTCAAACAAGGAGTGAAATGCAAGTTCATTGGAACGACAATGAAACCTTATGAGCTTTTGATAAATATGCAACGGAACTAGAACTAGGTAAGTTACAGATGCTTTTATTGATACATCTTTGAAACCAGTTTTGGGAAGCATTCCTTTGAAAGATGTTTCGCGTGCTACTTGGGTATTGTTTGATGGGAATGTGTTTGAAGTTGTTGAAGAATTTGTTTACCTTGGAACATTTGTGACATGTGACAACGACGTTTCCTGCGAATTGAAAAGACGTGTTGTGGCTTCGAAAAGGGCCTTTTACAGACTACGTAACCAGCTTATGTCCCGCAGCTTGCAAACGGAATCAAAATTCTCCATGTATAAAACATTGATTTTTCCGGTGGCTCTCTACGGGCACGAAGCGTGGAGGTTGAAAGAGTCAAGCTCTCGGTGTTTTCGAGCGTAAAGTGCTGCGGACAATACTCGGTGGAAAAATCGAAAATGGTGTGTGGCGCAGACGCATGAATCACGAGTTATATCAAGTGTACAAAGATGCGAATATTACCAAGCGTGTTGAATACGACAGACTTCAGTGGGCTGGTCACTAAGTGCGAATCTCGGAAGAAAGAATTGCAAAAATACTATTCATCAAGGAACCAAGTAGAGGTCGGCGGCTTCGGGGAAGACCTCGAATATGCTGGCTGTACGCAGTGGAAGAAGACCTAGCGACCCTTAACGTTCGGGGCAACTGGAGAAGTTTAGCCCAAGACTAACGAAGATGGAGCTCTACAATATGCCAGGCAATGGCGTGACGCTTCGCTGTAGCCATCAAAGTATCAAGCATGAACTCACTCCTAGAATTTCAGTGAGCATGTTTAGGAAAAAAATATTGAATTCTGAAAACACCCAAAATTTATTTTTCTATAAACACACCAACTTATTTAACTGTTTTCCTATAAATCGACTTGGAAAGCCATTTCATGTAGTTTTTAGTAATAACTGTTATTATATATGAGCAGAAAGAAATTTTTTTGATTAAACTTCAAATTTGTTTTACTTAAGAAAATACAAGAAACAATAGTTAATATCTTGTTTGCCTTTAAATCGAAATTCGCTATGACATATAATATTTTGATATTTATTTGCTTATAGAAATTCGGTGAACATGTTTGGAGTAAAATGAAAATTTCAGATTATACTCAAAATTTCTTTTGCCAAAAAATGGAGAAAACCTTAACTTGAATTATTTGCTAGTAAATTTAAACTTGTCAACATAATTTCGTTCTAGAAGTCTAGCATGTTTGAGCAATGATATAAATTTTGGAAAACATTCGAAATATATTTTACCTAAATATTACCTAAAACCTTGTTTGCATTAAACTGGTTAACTCTTTTTAATGTATTTGAATCCTCTGAGCAGAGTCTGAAAATCGCTTAAAAAACGACGAAGATATGCATTGCAAAACTTGAACTTTTACTTTTTTCTGGACCTTTTGTAGTAAGCTTAAGTTTTCTCCACTTTGTTAGTAAAGAGTTGAACTTTTCTAACCGAAATAGTTGATTTTGATGATTTTTTAAGCAAGAATTGTACATTTAGTGCTGAAAAAATCGAGTTTTGCAACGAGTTGCATACAATATATTTTGCAATTACGAAAATGCCGTTACAGTTGGATTATTTCTTGGAAAATAAACATATTTCAATAAAACCCACATGCGCATTCATGCGTAGTAACATGCATAATTTCTCAATCAGGTAGTCTGTGGAATATGACTGTCAAAAATTTTCACACTTCTATTGCTCAATGAATTTTCAAAGAAAGATCAGGTAAGACGCCGTATACAGTTTTCTGCCAATCTACGATTCGAACCCGACTCAAATCGATTCGTCAAACGGATGTAAAATTAGAACTTAGTTGACTATGTCATTAAGAAATTCAGAACAATTTTATAAATGGCGTACGGATGCAATCCGACGTCATTTTGATAACTCGAAAACCAGTACTGAAAAATGCCACTTTTTGATACTGATATTAGTCCTGTAAAGTAGCACTTTTCAGCACTGTTTCTTTCGGTAGGAAAAATAGGCCGTTATGTTGTCCACTCTCTTGATAAAAAGTAGGCTGATTTCAACGTCATCTATGATTCTTCTTCTGCTTGGCATTACGTCTTCACTGGGACAGAGCTTGCTTCTCAGTTTTGTGCTCTTATGAGCACTTCCACAGTTATTAACTGAGAGCTTTCTTTGCCAAGTTGCCATTTTCGCATTCGTATATCGTGTGGCAGATACGATGATACTCTATGCCTAGGGAAGTCAAGGAAATTTCCATTACGAAAAAATCTTGGACCGCCCGGGAATCGAATCCAGACACCTTCAGCATGGCTTTTCTTTGTAGCCGCGGACTCTAACCACTCTGCTAACGAAGGCCCCTTGGGCCATACTTCTTAGTTATATTCATTTGTCAATGAGATATTGGGGACTGAAGAAAGAACACGTTTTTCAAACCAAAGGTTTCCTCTGTCTACATGGCATATGACGGCTCTCATCAAGTTCTGATCTTTTCATTGGGCAAAGAGCCCTTAGAAAGCGCCTTCCAGCTTTGGTCCTAATTATGCGCACCACCGAAAAACCATGGATTTGGAAAATCCTCCGATGGGCCTAGGGCAAACATTTCCCATTAATGCTGAGTAATCGTTTCCATTGCCCCCAACCGGCGGCTTCGAAAGAATAATTACCGCCTGGCCCGTGGGGTTGGTGTTGTTTTCCAATTAATCATTTCAAACCGGCAAATCTAGCCGTACCTTCCTGGCTATAGGCCCTTAACTGCCGCTAAGGAAAAAGCATCAACTTCGTGTAGCACTATGACATTGTTGCCACTGTTGCGACGGAGCACATAATTTCGGAAACATGCTTTGAACTTACGTCACAAAATAATTGAGTGAGGGGCAGCAGCGATGATTTATGGACGGGTATACCGTTGCCTAAATCGACTAGGCTGGTAGTGGGTCAATGAATTGTGTGTTGTAGTACTATATACCGGCATATTTCAGGTGCTAGGAAAGTTTGTGCTGTTCATATGTTTACGCTGCAAATATAGATTAATTTTCTTTGATGGACGGTTTCGTTTCTAAACGGTAAAGGTTTGAAGCTTATCAAATACCTTAGCAGTTATCATAACAAAAATAGACCGCAGACAGAGTTGCTCAACTAGTAAAATAAGGTGAGCAGAAGGGTTTGAGGGCAGCTGACATTCATCTCTTATTTAGGAAAAAAAATCGAAGCCAAACCTTAAATTATCAAAAGCATATTTTATTGGGTTTGAGCCATCAAACATTATGTATATCAAGTGTTTTCCGTATGACAGCAAGACTTTTCATGATGTCGAAGTTGTTCAAATCAGTATTTTTATGGCTTCTTCATAGTTTTTAATGGGAACTGTTCAGGTATAATGCTTCGAGAAATTTATCCGGGGAATTTACAATAAGTCAACATTGCTCCAGATATTCGTACACAAATTCTACCAAAAACTTTTGACAAACACTATAAGAAAATTTATCTGAGGTAGTATTGGAAAAATTTAAAAGAAATTCTTAAATTAAAACAAAAACTTTTTCATAAACTGTTTAACTCCTCCATAACTCCAAAGTTTTCTTTTAACTCCAATGTCTTTTCCAAGAAAATCTAAAAATTGTCTAAAAATTCCACCACAGACACTTCTAAGAGCTCGTCTTGTGATTCTTAATAACATTCTTTCAATATGTTTCGTCATGAATTATTCATGGAATTTTACTTGGTTTTCTCTAAAAGACACAGAGTTTCAATTTGAGAATGGCATCCATAAAACCATCCATCATTTCAGTTCATTGTCACAAAATATAAACTCCATGGAAGATTCCTTTTTCAAAAAGCAACTTAGCCCGGTCAAGTCAAACATGCAAATCGTTACGCATGATTCACACAAACACACTCAATGAACGTCTCTTCATTTCTACATAACATATAGAACCTGTCATCGACAGTAACCACTTGATTACCCAAATTCGCCCATTCATTGTCAGGCGAAAAGCATATGCTTCAATGAGCATCCCCGAAACCCACCCCTTCCATTCACTCACCTCTTCATAGATAAAGTTGTCGATTTCCTCCAGCGGCCGCCCGTACATATCGTCCGGAAATGGTTCGAACTTGCGTGGCAGCACGGCCCCGTCCTCCACCTGGACCTTGGATCGGGGGTGAAATCCGTACTCCCGCACCAGCTGGATGTGGCGCGATTCATGCTTATCCTGGGACTTTTCCGTGTAGGCAACGACCTGCTGCTTGGCCCCGCCGCCTGGAAATCGAGAGCAAGAAGGAAAGCAAAATCTCAGTCAGTTAATGGCAGACAAATGAACAATTATTTAAGGAAGTATAGCACTCTGAGTTTTATCCAAAAGTAGACAATAAAATAATAAGATATAAGCAATAATGTTCAGCACAAAAACACACTGAAAATATATTTTCCAGTAAATCGATAAAAATAAGCAGTCATAAATTGGAAACACGCATTAAAAATCAATCTAAATTCATTTTTAATTTCATTTCATTTTTTATCAATTAAACATCAAAAAAATAATACGATCTAAAAAAAAAAATCAAAATTAGCACTGCAAGTTTAAAAATATTTCAAGAAAAAATTATAAGTAGCCCTTAACAATCATTTTCAATTTCCTGTTTGCAGTTTTGTATTGAAGAATAATTGATAGTTCAATGCTACATCGATATTTTATTGATATTTTTTTCGGCGGTAAATATGTTCTCAATTGATATTTTGGAATTTCACATTCACCCAATTATTGCTAGGATAAACCAGAGATGGTTTTTCCCAGTCAGTTAATCGTTTCGGCAGGAAGTCGAGTGTTGATTAATAGCGTGACGGAGAGCTGTCAGTCAGCAAGTAGATTCACTGCTAGAAAACTTCCCGATGCTAATTAAACGGATCCAAAACTGACTAAGAGAAGGCAAACATATTTCAAGATTACGGTTCACGATAACGTTGCGGAAGGAGCAAACGACGGGGATTTCATTTCAGCAATCACGGTTTGTCTGAAACTGTTATTGACGAAATAAATAACCATCCATTCTGAACTCAGTTATCGTCAAGCTACCAGCTATACAGACGTGAGTCAAAGCGATCGCTATTGTAAAATAAAAAATCACATCGGTACGGTATTGGAAAGGGGTTTAAAGCTTGATCCTAGGACCAAGCCCCCAACCGCGACTATGGATTCGCTGAGGAAATAAAACTTCTTCATCGACATTCGTGAAATTCGCAAGTTGAGGGACGAAAACATCTTCAATTTCATTGCGAAAGACCTGAAGCTAACGCCATCAGACGTTGCCGCAATACAAATTGATCGAATTGAGGGCAAAGTATTTGTGGAGCTACAAACACAGGAAGCGGTTCAAAAGGTAGTTGAGGAGTACGACAACAAATACGTGCTCAACTACAATGGCGCTACTCACCGTATGAGACTGTACATCGAGGATGGAGGTACGGATGTAAAGCTGCATCATCTGCCACCGAAGATGCCGGAGGAGTGGATTGTTGACTACCTATCCAACTTCGGAGAGATCATCAGTGTCAAGCAGGAAATGTGCCGTTCGCAGTTCTTCTCCCAAACACCAAGTGGCGTACGTATTGTACGTATACGCATGACAACACCTATTCCTTCGTTCATCAACATCAAAGGGTACAGTAGCCACTGTACCTACAGCAATCAGATTCAGACCTGCAAGCACTGTAACCAAGAAGTCCATTTCGGAATCAGCTGTGCAGAAAACCGAGCAAAACTGTCAACACAAAACAAACCTTCATCACTCTACTCCAGAGTGCATGTTGGTACCACCAAAGAGCAAGCAGGAACCGCACCAGATACAGCAACTCAAAAACACTCGTCGACCCAGCAGGAAATCTCAACACAACAACAACCACCAAGCCACTTCAAGCGTCCGGCTTCGCCGCTTAACACGGAGTCTCGAGAGAAATCAGTGAAAACTGTAACCTCGGAGACTGAATCTACGACTGAACAACCTGCGCTACAAGCAACCCGACCAACGAAGGTCACCGAAATGAAGAGCAGTGTGGTGAGCGACCGTTCGCGCACTACGCCCACCAACAGCAGATCAAATTCTCTCACCAGAGCAACCGACAAGATCACGATGGAAATTTCGGATGATGAGTTACTCGACATGACGAGAACACGACGATCATCGAAGAACCGGCACGACGGCAAGTAAAATATAGTTATGGAAGACTCGATTAGAATACAGCATTTTTCCTACACATTCGCAACAATCAATTTGAACGGCATAAGCAATACAACCAAAATAAACGCGTTGAGAGATTTCGTATACACACTAGACTAAGACATAGTAGCACTACAAGAGGTTGTCGGAGATTGTATATGTATACCGGGATATGCTATGATCATGAATATCGATGAAACACAGCGAGGTACAGCAATAGGAGTTCGAAACGGTATAGGTGTTAAGCAAGTACATCGGAGCTTGGATGCAAGGGTCATATGCATCGAATTAGGAAATGATGAAAATATGATCAAAATTGTCAATTTGTACACACCGTCGAGATCCAACAATAGATCAGCCCGCGAATTATTTTTCAATCAAACCGTTCCTCAGTTTCTGCAAAATCATCCAGCACACGTCATAATGTTGGGTGATTTTAACTCCGTAATTGAGTCACGAGATGCCACAGGTGTCTCCAATATGAGTCCAATGCTTAAAAGATTATGTGATAGTCTTAATCTCACAGACGTTTGGAAGCACTTCAATCGACAAATCGATTACACGTTTTCGCGAGGGCGGTCTATGTCTAGAATCGATAAGATATACGTTACACAAGCTTGCTTACAGAATACACGATACTGTAGGCATGAGGCTAATTGCTTCAGTGACCATAAAGCCGTTGTATCTCATATAGTTCTCCCTTTGCAAACTCAACCAGTCGAGCGTCCCTACTAGAAACTTAACAACCAGTTACTGAATGATGAAAATCTGAATGAATTGAGCATCAAATGGAATTACTGGGTACGAATAGAAGAAACTATGCATCGTGGGTTGACTGGTGGGCAATTTACGCAAAAGGGATAATAGCCTCTTTTTTCCGTTGGAAAAACTCGGTGGCTGTACAGACATTCAGGAATGAATCTATGACAAAAGGTCGAAAGACAAAAGGTCGAAAGGACAAAAGGTCGAAGAACAAAAAAGAAGGGACAAAAGGTCGAAAATCTTTTTTCAAAGAAGGAAAAATTTCCCACCAAGCAAATCATTTTCGACCTTTTGTCCTTTCGACTTTTTGTCTTTCGACCTTTTGTCCTTTCGACGTTTTGTCTTTCGACCTTTTGTCCATAAACCTTCAGGAATACCATGGGTTTTTACTACACATGCCTAAATCGTGCTTTTGAGCAGCATAGAGATCTAGATTGTACAACGGAAATCAACAGGATCAAAGCCACAATGCTGCAAAAACAGAAACAATTTAGCGAATCCAGGAAAATACCAAACGTATCTTTTCTGGGCGGTGAGAATGTTTCAATTTTTCAAATTGAGGACCAAGAAAACAGACATCGGGACACTAGCATCTCAATGTTGGATGTGAATCATCGACGGATTACGGATAAAATGGAAATCAATAATTGCATTCTAGAGCACTATCGAAACCTTTTCGACGAAGAACCCATCGAAGAGGATGATATGTTCTATCCAAGACGAGCAATAAATGATGAGCATGAAGGGAACAGCCACCTTATGGATGATTTCACGGAGAACGAAATTTTCACCGTGATAAGGGAGTCTGCACCAAACAAATCACCAGGTAAAGACGGTCTTACGAGAGAATTCTATGTCAAGGCATGGGTCATCATCAAACGAGAGCTCATTTTGATGATCAACGAAATCAAAAACGGTAACGTGAGACACGATTTGCAGGATGGAGTAATTGTTCTTGTGCGCAAAAAGGGAGGAGATAACAGTATAAACGCTCTAAGACCGATTACACTTTTAAACGTGGACTACAAAATATTTAGCAGAGTAGGGGAAATCAGGGTAAAACCGACACTGTGGGTAAGCTCGACACCCTTTGATTTTTCATGTTTTGAGCAGATTTTTATGCAATTTCCACCACGCTCTATCTTAACTTGTGAAATGTTGTGTTTCGAATGACATTACAACTGACGCTACCAATAAACTGCCAAAATAAATAACAAAACCATATTGGATAACATAGAAGCAACAGCAGTTGCAATATTTCGCTGTTATTCTTTAACTATTTCGTATGTGAAATTTTTATAATGTCATTTTTTGTTCTGCGTCTACATCATCATTTACTATTATTACGTTGATACAACACGAAGGACAAATTAATTTTTGGTTTTTCGACAGCTGAAAATGCTGTTGAAAAATAAATGTACACTCGGGGTAAGATCGACACTTTCATTTGGGGTAAAATCGACATCTTTCTTTGCTTCATAATCTAACTTCAGGGAATCTTTCTAATCGGAAGACTATCTCTGTAGTTTATGTGAGTCTTTATTTTCGAATTACAGTGAAGTTCATGGATGGCGAATTTGTTAACAAGTAAAATATGACACTTTATGACTTGCCACAAGCTATCATTAAGTATTAAAAAAATATTTCTATGTTATCACGTTTCAACTAATTTGATGAAGCTTGAAGAAATTTTTCTCATTTTAAATTGAAGAATTAATAGAATTTGAAATATTTTCACATAAATTAATCTTAATGTTTATTTACAAACTATGAGGTTCGACAGTTTTTATCATCTAAAAATAATAACACTTTTCTGTTTTGTTAAAATAAAACAGTATTTATTTTCAAAACCAATCATTCGCTACAACTTCATCTTCGTAAGCATTCCATGAACACAAATTAGTAATATCCATGTGTATTCACCCCAACTTTGTAACCTTAGCATGGGACATTTGAAAATTCCACATATATTTAGTGGATCTTTGGCCTCTCCTCAATAATTTACGTAATATGTGATTAATCCTTTGGAGTAAGGGGTCATAAATGTCGAAAGTCACGTTTAAAGCATTCTTTTAAATATGCATTGTGATGGTGATGTTCACAACGTATAAATTCTACTCAAAATGGAAGTGTCGGTTTTACCCCAACAGGGTGTCGATCTTACCCGCACTCTAAATTGTCTCACCTAAAAATGATGAAATTTCAATTTGATTTAAATCACTATATAAGCTTAATATATCATCCAGCGATCGCAAGGATTGATAGATTTATAACCAATATGTGATTCTACAACAATTTTAGGTTCGTTTAACAAGCGAAAGTACACAAATTTTATCAATAAGCTTAGGGTGTCGGTTTTACCCCGAATTCCCCTAATGAAACAACGGCTAGAACCGATTGCTACAGCAGTGCTTTCTCCCCACCAGAAGTGCAGCAATGGAGATCGTACAATTTTTGAAGCAACATGTATGATCAGAGATCACATTGCTGCATCAAAGCAAGAACGTACTGGAGGTATAGTCATAGCATGTGATCTTAGCAACGCTTTTGATAGGGCCAGTCGGTCTTATCTTTTATCTACCATTCGTGGGATGAGATTCAACGAACGCTTTGTGGATCTTTTGACTGACCTATCAGCTCATACGAATTCACAGATCACCATCAATGGGCATACTACTGAATGTTTCCCAATAAAGAGATCTGTCAGACAAGGGGATCCGCTAAGTATGTTGCTGTTTGTGTTATATCTACAGCCGCTTCTAGATGCTTTAGCAGAAATATGTAATGATCCTGGTGAATGTGTTATAGCTTATGCAGATGATATTACGATTATTATTCGGTGTTCATCGAAAGTACGTCGATTAATAGATTGTTTTACCCGATTCGGAATAGCTGCTGGCGCAAGATTGAATATGAGGAAAACGGAAGCATTAAATATCGGTGTACCACTTCCAAACTGGGACGGATTCATTCAAAAAGATGTTATAAAAGTTCTGGGGGTACTATTCAAAAGCAGCATTAAGGAAACTGTTGCTCGTAATTGGGAAGCTGTATACCGGAGCGTAAATGGTCTTCTCTGGATGCATAGACCGCGTTTGGTGAACATAAAGCAGAAAGTCGTTCTAATAAATACGTATATATGTTCAAAGCTCTGGTATATGTCGTCGATCCTTAAAATGTCGAATAAATACGTCGCACAGTTTACTAAGCAAATAGGATATTTTCTGTGGAACGGAGTATCAGCACAACGGGTCAAAATGATTGACGTTTTTAGGCCGAGGCTACAAGGAGGTTTGGGATTGCATTCACCAGATCTCAAGACAAAGGCTCTCTTGACTAACCGATACTTGAGACTTCTGGGTATAACACCCTGCATGAACCGATACATGCAAATGCAGCAAGTTCCTTCAGATCTCCTTCATCTAAAAATTATAAAATCAGTTAAAGAAGGCATACCACGTCAGATAATCGATAATCCAACGGCAAGTCTCATCTACAATCATTTGCTGAAGCAGTTACCCGCTGTAAGTATCACTACGCGACATACTCGGAACTGGAAAATAGTTTGGAAGAACATCAACCACAAAAATCTGACGTCTGATGAGAAGTCCGCATTCTTTCTTCTAGTTCATGGAAAATTGAATCACAATGAACTATTTTTCCGTCAGGAGAGCTGATTGTCAAATATGTGGACTAGTAGAAACTTTAGAGCATAAGTTTTGCACATGTGTCGGAATCAATAATTTGTGGCAATCAACCATTTCAAACATTCAAGTAATAGCTCAACAAAATAATATTAATTTTGAAAACTTGCATTACCCCACAATAAGTTGTAATAGAAGAATTAAGGGCAAAATTTTAAAAATTTTCATTAGTTACATAATGTACCATTTAGAAATTCCCGACAATGCTAAAAGTTATGAATCACATAGAAACTATTTTGTAATGTATGTATAAAACGGTAAAATAAAACACTTTTTAGACAAAAAAAAAACTCAGCATTCTCCTGGAATTTGAAAATATTTCATCGAGGGAAAGGAAAATAATATTGATTTGTAGGTTTTGGTCCATTATCAAAAAATATCTAATTTTTTGAAACTTTGGAAAAATGTCTGCTACTTGGTGAAAATAGAAACAAGATTTTAAATCTTTATCGACGTTTCAACCTGTTTTGGGTTATTCCAAAGGTGCGATTTTCTTTTTTTCTTCATGATGGTTTTACAAAACGTAAAAATGTTTCATTTGCCATATTTACGTTGGCCAGAATCGTCTAGACAAAAAAACGATAGAAAATCGCACTTTTCAAAAAGCTCCCATATAAGTTGAAACATTGTGAGAGATAGGGTGCAGAGCTACTTGAGCTCTTCTATGATTGACTTTGGTATGACGCAAATTGTGGCCAAATATGAGCTCAGTAGCTTTCAGAAAAACTCACTGCCGAAGTGATTCAAAAGTGCCAAGAATAGGATCCGGCTCGGTATCACTGTGGAAAATCAATACAAAGATGCCCAGATTTTATCAACCCCTTTTTCAAAACGTTTTTCATCGCACATTCAGAATGTAATCGATTCATCAAAATTCTTTCTATCATATATTACGCGTATTCAATGTTATTAAAGCAGGGTTAAGAAAGATTTGGCGAAAATTTAAATAGAACAGGGTGTGAATAGAAAGTTCTCTACAAAATGGGGCACACAAAATCGGGTCAGTACTGTAATGATACCAAAAACGTCGAATTCCAAAACGTCGAAAGGACAGAACGTAGAAGAAACAAAATGTCGCAACAGAAGAATGGTACCGTAAAATGGGGTGAAGTTGATCACTTTTGATCGATTCTGTTCTGTAATCCCCAGAATCCCAGATGCATGTATTGTTATCCAAATATTTTTAAAACCTGTACTGGCTGGATGTTTATCGGATTATACAAATGAAATTTTTACGAATTGTTGTCATAATAACAAAAACATTTTTTGGAAATCAAAAAGTGGAATTTTTGATTCCGGGGTGAAGTTGATCAATTACTGAGACAGGTTTCCTAAAACAAAGATATATGCTATTTACTAAATTCGGGGTCACTGATTCTGAATCAACTCTCAAAAATCTTACAACTCGTTGATAAAGCGGTCAATTTTGGAATTCAATGTTGTTAATTACAGAATACACCACATTAAACGCCTAAAGGTATGTAATTTTCCTCGAAATGGGCAACACGTTCACAAAAAGAACTTTTTTTTTTCTTTAAAAATGAATTTTTATCATCAATGCAAATTTGAAACTGGGTTCACAAAACATATCTGTAATGTATAAAACAGTTTATTTGAATGATGTCTTTATAAAGCCTTGGCAATAGTCGAATGTTTGTAGTAGAACCCTTCAACAGTTTCTTGAATATTTCCTAAAAAACTGTTTTTTTCATGGTATTATTATCTTGAATGGCGAACCAAATTTAGAAACATCTAGCGCAATAATCAGGAAACGCGATATCACAGAAATTGTGATAATTGAAAACGGATCATAGCTTTCTTGGCACTTTATACATGTGGGTACGGGAATGATCAACTTCTCCCCACTGATCAACTACACCCCGAATTACGGTACTCTTCTGGAAGAATAAGTAATTCACTAAGTATGTGCGAACGTTATTTTTAGCATATAGGGTAGAGTGTCCATTTCCCGGCCATTTTGGTTGGCCCGGGATTCGCGACAAAAATTGATACTTGTCCCGGGAAATCCCGGGATCCCGGGATTTATAAGAATTTCGTTAAAAATTGTATTTTTTTTTAAATGGAAGTAAAATTTCAACCTTATAATGTGTTTACAATTAAATTTGAAAAGAGAGATTTTTTACGATGAACAGTAGAATTGAAAAATTAATTACAACATATTTATTCTAATGAAGTTACAAAAAATCAATGTTTATCTTAGTTAATTATGGGTATGTTGGGAAAGTTAACGAATTCTCTACTACCTTGGCCTACTCTGATTCCGTGTGTTACCTAATGAGAACTATGTGGATTTTTTTACGTATTTATTATTATTTTTTTTAAATGATTGTGACTAACGCGAGCATACTTATTAAGTGGTATTAATGCCATGACAAATGTGAACTAAAGTTGCACACACAAACAATCAAACATAATTTAAGAATGCAATCGCTTAATGTCAACGCACGTTATTAGGACACAGTTGTTTATGAGTTCATTACTCCGTTTTTCAGTCATGTTTTCAAAAGAGCTGAATAAAATATATGAATGATTCAAAAGTTTTAATTACGATGAACTTCGTTGTTTCAAAATGTCACCCGTCAAATCAAATCAAAGGAACAAATGCATGTCAAAATAGCAAAATTAAGTATGGTCAAAAATGTTAATATAGTCCATATTACATTTTTTGTGTAAAATATATAAAATGGTGTCCTGAAGACTGGACCAAGTGTTTTTAATGATTCCAGGAAAATGTACCCAAGATATTCGTAATGCAGAAATGTCTGCATTATTAGCTGTTATAATGGAACTTATCTATTTGATAATATATCTGTACCAAAATAGCATCGAAACAATCATAAATGATGGAGTCCTTAACGTCAAAATATCATCTAGTCCGGTCTGTCTAAACACCGACCATAGTACAATTAAAAAACCTGAAAATAGTCAAATATTTTTTTTCTTCGATTCTTGAGGTTTTATTTAACGTCATGGCATGTCATGGCATAAAAGAAAGCATGGTAAACATTTAAGTCTACAATTTGATCCAAAATTTTTTTAAAAATCATCATCACCATCTTCCAAGTACAAGAGAAACTTTTTAAAGATCATTGAAAGTGCTGTACTGGATCACACTTGAAGTTAATTATTGTAATCTAGAGATCCAGATTTGCTTACAGTTTTGAAAACTATAAATATTGTAATGAAACGCAATAAAAGAAAAATCGCTTTTACTAATTTGGTAGTTTAGTCTTTTTATGAAAATAATTACCATTTTATTTTCTCTCCTTTATGATGTTTTTATATTTTATCGATGAGTCTGATAAAATATAAATGTTTTGTATTAAAATATACTGGTTTATATCAAATTTTACATTCATCTCGGGAAATCCCGGGATTCCCGGGAGGGCATCATTAATATCCCGGGAAACGGGAAATCCCGAAATTTCTCAAATCCCGGGATATCTTGTCCCGGGATGTCCCGGGATGGACACTCTAATATAGGGTGACTAGTCGAATTTTGACAGATTTGTCTCTTCGTTATGAGTGGCTTTCTACAGCTTTCTGGACTTAAATTTTGCATCTATATTTTAAGCACGGAAGTAAATTACGTAAAGGTTTCAAGGGGAGGGGTGGGGTGTGTATGAGATTTCTTACGCGCCTAACAATTTATTTTTTATTTTCATGCAAAAAATCTCATCATGGAGGTGTAAATATACTAAAAATTGCCTTACATAATAAATGGATAGCCCCTAGGTCTAAAACTAGTGTTTTCCCCTAATTGTAATCGAACAAGATGCGCAAAAAGAGTAGTGTTTTTACTTCGGGGGCTGGCGATAAGGGCACGATCAAACATGTCGCGCGTAGGTAGTACAGTAGTGAGAAAGTGTTCGGTCCGTTAGTAGTGTTTGATCTATTGATCGTGTCGCTTGCTCCTGCGTGGTCGGCGTACAATGCGGTTATTAATTTTTTTCGCGAATCCGGTTAGGCGTGATTATATTATGGATCGCATCACTAAATATTGGTGACTCCCAGATCTCTACCTTATCCCACTAACCCAATATCCTTTCCACGACAACTGTGGAGATGCAGAGGTGATCTAACATTCCTTCCCTTCCCCGATGACCGTAAGGACGTGGCCGGTGCCGTTATTGACTTTCAAAATTTGAGCTCTCGAATTGTGCACATTGAGGAATGGTATGCTAATCCCAAGCCCCATTCATTAAATCTCTGAGCAACTTCGATTGTTCTAGTCAATCACGGAGTAGCAACTACGAATTGTACGGTCATGCTTGTGCTTATAATTATATTCGAACAAGATGCGCAAAAAGAAAACAAGAAAACAATTCCTAATTACTGTTCCAACGTTTTGTCTTTCAATCCATAAAGCACATCAGATCCACAAGCGTAATCGTTTAAGAATCTTGTAAACTGGGATACAGACTAATATAGTTAGGCTGTACCATGTTTTAAGTTCAACTCTTGAACGTTTATGAACAACCACCTCTATTCTTGTTTACGTTCGAATGCTCTTTCGATCGAATACTGTTTTGCATTCCCGTTTACGACAGTAAAATCAAGAGGGCCATGGATTCGAACGAATCGGATTCGATCGAAAGTTGAATCCTACGTAAACGAGAATGAGAGTAAATTTCTATACACATATATGTTCATAAAGATATATTCCGTCAAATTTGATGTACAGCGACATTGAAGGTTATAGACCAATTCCATGTCAAATTGGTCAGTCACAGAACTCGACCATTTTATGCTTGCAGTAAATTTTGCATTTATTTTCGGTATGGTGGAAAAAGTGTTTTCTATTAATCAATCGATTATTTTCACTAAAGAATAACTTCTGAAAATGGCCTCTAAGTTTTTGCATGCAATTTATTTGTAAAATTCTTGTTCCGAATTTATTACAATTTATTTATAAAATTTTTGCTGTGATAACGATTTATAGAAAAACTATAGTGAACCGTTTCGGCTACAAGAAAAGAATATGCACTGTAGAACTACCAAATAAAACTCAAATTTTAAATTACACGGAAACCCCACTCAATTTTTTTTATTTTTAACCATAAATCTTGTCTAATAATTGAGAAATGTTTAATAAAAAAGTTTTTGTAAGAACAACTTATGACCGATTTTTAAAATTTTTACTTTTGTTCTAATAAATATGTTTTGATGATACAATAAGCATCTTGAAATAATTCTAAACCAAAATAATTACCTCAGAAGTAGCCATTCTTAAGTAATTTCAAGTTCAATGCAAAAATGTGTTAATTGAACAATTAAATAGGCCATTTTCATTAGTTATTCACGATTATCCATTAAGAACAATAGGTTTTTAAGAGTATACGCCACGGATTCAACGGGTTTATTTATCTTGATGGAGAACCTCAAATAACTAATGGAAATGGCTTATTCTATTGTTCAATAGATACATTTTTGCATTAGGCATAAAATATTTCAAAAAGGGATACTTCTTGAAAAGTAATTATGGTAGTCATAATGGCTTATAAGCGGTTTCTTCACCACCGCTTAAGCCTTAAACCTGGTTAAATCGTATGGGTAAACGTGGTTTACGACTTAAGCGAAGGTGAAGAAATCGGCCCTTAGAGAAATTATAAAATTTTTATTTTATCTTTAAAACGTATTTGTTTTGACAAAATCACAAAATTAAAAAAAAAAATCCACCAAAACTTGTTATTAACAGAACTTTTTTATTAAAAATGTCTATCATTAAACTTTGTCTCAAACATTTGTTTCCTATCAAGATTCTACCGCAAAAAATAAAAAATAGTGTTTTGTGATAAATAAAGTTTAACTTTCATTTTGAGTTTTTCATGATATAAAATAAAATATTTTCCAATGGTCCATACATTTCACTACAACTTCTCCATAGAAAATTTTTCAGTTTAATAAAATGTTTCAAAAAGTTTCCAAATAAATTGTATGCAAAAACTAGGCAATGTTCAAAAGTTATTCTTGAGTCAAAATGATCTATGTAAAACACTTATTCTACCATACTGAAAACATATGTAAAATGTATTCCATATCGAAGATTTACGAGCGCTCTTTCAATATTTTGACTCATTTTGAAAGGAATTCGCTTATAAAAGAACATCTTTGAGTTCAGGCCAACAGACTTATACGCATAACCAATGATCTTTCGGATGATTAAGAACGTGGGTGATCTTTAGGGCTGTCTAATAACCACGTGGTCATTTTTTTGTGATTCCAGGGGTGCAGGTCGTTGGGCCAAAGGCCATTAGGCTGAATGCCGTTAGGCCGAAAGTGTCGTTAGGCAGAAATAACATTTGATCATTCACTTCTATTTCAAATGGCTAACACATTAATTAGTGTTTTTTTCCGTCTTTTAATCAAAGGCCGTTCTTTGTAGTTATATTTCACAGCGAATATTGAGGGTTTCTAGCTAATGACCCTTTCGGCCTAAAGATCCTTTCGGCACAATGACCCTTTCGGCCTATCGACATTTGGCCTAACGGGATAGAGCCGATTCCAGACCCCCCTTCCCCCTCGTGGTCATTTGGCCATACGAAAAATTTAAAAATTTGTATGGACTGCAGAGCTGTAGCGTGTTTTCATGGCGAACCGTCATTTGAGCGCCCACTATTCATAGTTTTTTTTTGGCGTTGTATATGTTTATTTGAAACATTGAAGATAAAATACAACCATTTAATGCCTTTGGGTAACATCTGCAATATTTATCTATCGATATTCTCAAAATGTATCATGATAATACGAAAGTAATAATTAACGATTAGATTAAATTGAATTGAGATTCTTTATAGAAATTAAGAGGTTAGTCCTGAAGCTATCTTGCAGATGTTTAAAATTGATTGTTAAGTATATTTATTCTTATTTGGCCGGCTATAAATTTGCAGTAACTACTGGATTTGGTAACCAAAACTATTTGTAAAATATCATTGAAATGCATATTAGGGTCTAAATCAGGCCTGCCCAACCTTTTTGAACCGCGGGCCATATCTCAGAAAAAATATTGCGTGGCGGGCCAAAGCATTTCCAACATTTTTTTAACGATTAAGAAAAACAATGATTTTTGGAAAAATTTACGAGATAATTGCTTTTGAGCATCAGTAAGAATCCCTCTCAGTATTCTATAATTATCTTACGAAAACTACGTTATAATTTAGTACAGGAATTGTTGAAAATTCTGCTGTAAACTTTATATTACAATCATGTCAAAGATGTTATAAGAATCTCACTCAGATTTGTTGTCACAATCCTACCTACTATTATTTGAAACTCTTGCCGATGGATATATAAGAATCTTGCATTTTGCGAAGATCCACGCAGGATTCTGTGAGAATTGATTTTAGGATTCCGTAAGAATCTTTATTCTAAGATCCTGTGTTGGAATCTGTGAGATATTTATCCAGGATTTTATATGAATCCTTAACAGAATTCCATTCAGGGTTATGTGGAAACTCTGCCCATAATTTTGTGAAAATTTGATTCTAAGGATTCGGAAAAATCCTGCTGTAGGTTTTGTGAGTGTATAGGATTTTGTAATGACCAAGCCTTTGTGACTAATTAAAATTTTCTCACCATATTTTTTTTTTTCTAATATGACTGATGTTTACTTATTTCTTAATTAAATTTGAAGAAAGTCATTCCAGTTTTCTTGTAATCTTAATAACACTATTCTAGTATAAAAAGTATGATTTCTCATTGTTGAATTCATTCTGATTCTCAGCGGTTAGAATAATTTTAACGCTAACTAACTTAAATAGAAAATGCTGCCAAATTTTCCAGTTTTTTTTATTTAAAATTGAATAGTTTAGAATCATTTGTGAAAGGACATAAATTTAGATAAAAAAATAAGAATTATCTTATTGAAATGAACCATGCAATTTTATTGAAAGTTCTAGTAATGACACAGCGGAACAAAAATAACCTTTTCATATTATGAGTCTTGATAGACAACAGAACAAGAAAGCTAAGTTATATTTTATGATATTTTCTTTAGAGGTGAATGATCACGAGATAATTAAAACCTCTCTAATAAAATTAAAATAAAAAAAAACATGTGTCTCCACTAAATTTTGAGTTTTTGAACTTGTTGCCGCCTTCAGAAATGCTGCATATAAGTCGTTTCCTTCATATGCCAAATGCAATACTTTTCCAAACTATCGAAAGTACCGTTTTAGTAACGAAAACATTACAAACTTTGTTGTTTCATATTCTTAAGTACCTAAACAAAGATTTCTGTAGTAAACGAAGCACAAAAATCAGCTTTCAAGGTGGTAAACTTGCCTGCGAGTATTTTCAACAATCAATTTCTCAAAAACCCGACGTGCTATGACATTTAAGAAAATGGTAATAGATTCAGAGACAATACATTAAGTATATAGCGGTATTTTGGAGTTTGAGACAAACGTTTGTTCCGAAGTATGATTAACTACGCTAACGCTAACGCTAACGTTTGTTCCGAAGTATGATTAATAAAACATACAATGGGCAATCTGAGAGAAAAGTCTTCAAACTCTTCGCGGGCCGCACAAAATGACGTCGCGGGCCGGATGCGGCCCGCGGGCCGTACGTTGGGCAGCCCTGGTCTAAATAGTTGCGGTAATCGGTGATCTATTTAGTTTGACAAAGGTTTCTAATTATTTGTCAAATGTTTCAAAAATAGTTTTCAGTTCATCTCTTCAAAGAAATTTGTTAGCCACGTTTTTAAACTTAAAAATCGCGGCGTAATCTGAGAATATCTTTTAAAAAGATCTAAAAAAACTCCTTCAAGGACGAATAATATTTGAAATGTGTTTGTCTTGGATTATACAATAGTTTTAAGAATAGTCGTAAAAATAGCGCAAATGAATCACGTAAAAACAATAGAAAGTTTTTCTTCCAGGATATTTCCAAAATGATCATTCTGCAATAGATTTTTTAGAATTTTTAGATATCCTACCGAAGCTTCCATGGCAGCATTGAATTGATAAGGAAATCCTGTCGCTAATCAATCAAACCTTACTTAAATGTTATGAAGAGTTCTGCGCGGTCTTTTATCAAAGAAATTCTTTCAAACGAGCAATCTTTCTGCTAATAATTTTTTCGAAAATTTAAATGGTTATCAGTTTGTCTGGAAGACTCGTTTAGAGAAACAATAAAGTATTTCTGTTATTACGGATAATAACTAATTCATTGCAAAAATGCTCTGAGAATCCGCTCAGGGTTCAATCAAAATTCTGGTTTTCGATAATTTGTAAATTCAATCCGAGATTCCGCGAGAACACCTGCTTAATTTTTTGTTCGCAGTCCGCTCAGTATTATAACAACATTAATAACATATTTTTTAAACCTTGTCCTTTGCTTCAGAGAAGGGTACACAGAAAAAAATCCGTTCTCGTATCCATGAACAGTAGACGTGAACTCGTCAACAAGCAAAAACACACCGTGAACTAGATCATGTTTATGCGTAAACATGATGGTAGTTCATGGTGTATTTCTGACAGTTCATGGTTATTTTTATGAATTTTCATAACACCCCCCCCCCCCTCCCCCTCCTGGTCATTTGTCCACACCAAGACCACGCGGAGCCCTTTCATAACCCATATCCATCCATCTCATTTTCCTACACAAGCGGAAACAGCGAGTGCGATTTGAATATCTGGAGGGATTTGAATTCTAAACTTGTAACCAACTCAGTTATTGGGTCACCAAGTGCCTCGGTAGCTTAGTTGGTAAAGCGCTCGTCTAGCATACAAGAGTCCTGGGTTCAAACCCCAACCGAGCATGTGGATTTTTTTCATACTTTCACCCATAATTTGTCCATCTTTACCACGCGTGATGAGTTAATTAACTTAAATTATGGTTTTTCATTGTTTGTTCAATACCATGTCGTTGTTTTGGATTTTAAAATTGTGGCCCGGTACTCACGCTGTCAGTTCGTGGCAAACTAGATGTTGGTAACACGAACAGCAGCGACATTAGCATTCTTAGGTTAATGCTTCTACTGTTTGGACGCAAGTCGAGATTTCATTCGCGTGATGTCAAGACTTATGTCCAACCATTACTCGCTAGATGCACATCTTCACAGGATTAAGCTCGCGCAGATCAATATTTGTAGTAAGTATGGTTCTAGTTATGATGACATCGATCACGTAATTTGGCAGTGCCCGGACATGAACGCCTCCAGAGCGCAACTTTTGGATACCCTTGCGGCCCGAGGTAGACAACCTTATGTTCCAGTTAGAGATGTGTTGGGCACCCGCGATCTTATCTATATGGTCGCAATTTACGATTTCCTTCGCTTGTCTTGTATAAAAGTTTAATTCTCATGTGTTCTCTTCCCCAGTTTTTTTGCTACCAACGCCATGAAACGAAAACCAAGATGGCTGGATGTTCTGCAGAGAACCCTAAACCAAATCCTTACCATGTCATGCCTTCAAAAATGATGACCACTCACCTCGAGCTGCCACGAGTATCTTGTCCCCATCCCTTATTAATATTGAACTGAAAAAGCCAATAAATTGCATACAATAAAAAAAAATCGGCTCTCTAAACATTTGAGCCTCAAATAAACGAACTAGTAAAAAAACGATTTCAGACACACCGCGGCAACGCTTTTCAGTTGGACAGCCGCTTTCCCCTCAGCTGTGAGGACAGGCGTGGAGCGTGATTGGGTTTCCTAATTCAGTATGCGGTTGCTTTCTGAACATATAGATAGATAAATGGATACCGGGAAAAGCAAAGAGCAGCGTCCCAGTATCCAGTGACAACCGGCTGTCAGCTTCCAGTAAGCAATAATTCAATTCCGGCGACAGATTGTTAATTTGGACGTCGTTGACTGGAAGTGATATTTAGTTTACGCTACTAGTCGTGAGGCGATGATATCTAGTCGCGATGGGAGTACAAGGATCAAATTAGAATTTTAAATTTCTTTCAGCTGGGTTACGGATCCATTCCTGGTAAAAGAACGGAATTGAATGAATCCGACACTTAGTTTTAAGGCTAACATTCAAGCTCTGTCGTCGAAATGTTTGCAGAAAGTATGAGTTTGCTTATGATGGAAAAATCACTTACATCCTTTTGATTGTACCCCTTTAATTGTAAGGCTCAGATAACAATAGTTTTGGGGCCTTTGATTACATCTGTATATTTACAGTCCTATGCTCAAAGGAATTTTTGGATAACTGTATTGAGTCTATTTAGGTGTAAACCTTATTGACTAATATCATATATGAATCAGCTTACGCTTCTAGATCTGAAGGCCTATATTCAGATAAGTTCTTGAATACCCTCACACATTCGCTTGAAACAATCAACTTCAGAAATTATGTTTTTCGAGTTTTCTTGAGTATGAATCTCATTCATCAACCATCGAGAGAGATCTCTGATTACAACTGTACATTCAAAGGCCATTACTTGAAGAAGTTTTTGGATAACCACAAACAGTTGTTGAGCGCTAAACTTGATCGGACGTATTCGATTGAGTCTGTTCAGGTGTAAACCTTATTCATTAACGCCAGTGACCTCTAACTGGTTCCGCATGACCTGAAGTCCTATGATAATCACTGGTTAAAAATTTTAGATTTAAAAGTCAAGTTACGTAAATGTTTCAGTGCACATGAAGAATAATTTTCAAAAAATAGTCATGGAGATAGAACTCTTAAAAACCTCTTCTTCGATAATTAAAGCCAACTGAGAACTTTTATAAAAATTACCAGGAACTCGATAAGCACATGAAAATACATCAATCATCGGATCATATGTTATCATGACAAAAATTGCATTAATTTGCCATACGACAAGTGACATCGAACCGAATTACCAACCAGCACATTGTGATGACAACCAGAACTTTATAGATACAGAGAATGTACGAAACAAACCAGCATCCATAAGCTCAAAAAAAGTGTGAAACACCATCATAAATTCTCATTCGTTATGACGTCCAGTGTCAGTCACAGTTCTGGCTCGGAGCACTGCGAAGAGATGCGTGTGAAAACCAGGTGTGACAATGTCCAAACGTGCAAAAGATTTTCGAGTTCGTATGTGAGTAGGGGATAAAATGCACCAGTTAAGGAAGATGTGGCAAAAAGAAAACGTGTGTGTAATGTTTGAATGCGTGAATCTAGGTGCCATCTACAAATTACATATTGCTCGATTTGGGCCCAAGCGTTACGACTCATACAAAATTTTGAAAATTTTCATACAAAAAGTGTTACAGAGAGATTGAGGAGGGGTTCAAATATTACCAAGCTCCCCTATGGCTCGGACAATGTCTGCTCCCTTTCGGTATATGCTCCATCGTGTATAAGCTCAACTGTGATGAACAACTTGAGGGCGACAGCCTGGATGGCAGGATGATTGAGCTGTGCTGTTTCCTCAGGATAAAGAACAGCTTCTAAGCTGGAGCAACAGTCACCACCTCATGCTATCACGTTTTTCTTCTAACTTAATTAGTTTCTTCTACAGTTGTGTTTTTGTTTTTCAAAAATGATTGCCATGCTGATGTTGACTTGTGAAATAATCGAAATGAGAAAAAAAAAGAATTCTTTACAAAAATACTGAGAAGATCGTCCAGAGTAGCATAAGAGCTAGAGACGCAACGTTGAATGCGTAAGTAGCTGTCGTCAGATGACCAAGATTGGGACTCACAGGATAGAAAAAAAGTTCTTCTTACTAAGGTTCTCAGCTCTGTGACGGTAACATGGTCCACACCGGTACGTGCTTAAATATTTCATCCTTTCATCCATCATAAATCCGAATCTCGAGTTTTTCTTCTCCCAGCATTGGCCACAGGAATTAACCAAGATTGGTGGGGCTGCTTCTACGAATGGCACTGTTCCTCTTGGTTCGTTTATCCACCGAAACGTGCGATTTCGGTTGGTTTCATCATATTTTTGCAGTCAGCAGCCTGAAGTGGGCGGTAAAAATAGCTGGCTCTCCACTCGAGTTGAGATCTGACTTTTAACTGACTGACAGACAGAGTGCCGGGCAAGGTTGGTCGACGCCTGGAGAGCCCTCTGACAAACGGCAAACTATTTTCCAGAGTAGCTGTGCATTCCGTGACCGAACGTTGCGCGTAGTTTATCTGCTGCTGGATGGAAAGTGGGCGATGCGCTTTCATGCAATTGAAATTGGATGAGTACCATCGTTTTTCGATGACTACTTGAAAATCCGTTTGGGACTAGCTTTGAATTACTAAAGTTAGTTGAAAACAATTGCCAAACAGTTGAAAACTGTAATAACTATTTGAGAGTTTGACTACGAGCAATGAGCAAATAAATGAGAAACTAAATTCAATAGTGTAACATATATCGTCAAACGGGGTGACTTGCAACACTTTTTAACTTCAATCAACCAAAACCATGAACTAAACGTCATCTAAAAATCTAAATTCCTTGTAGACCTTTGAATGGCTGGCCCGCCTACAGAATGGGATGACAGCAGATTGAATCGAATTATTTTGTCATATCAAAAGTCATCAAAAAGGTGAAATTTTTTAAATGTCCTTGTGCGGGGTGACTTGCAACACTCAATGCTAATTTAGTTTTTTCCAACAAAATGTTGATATTTTTTATTAGTCACACTTGTTAAGTATTGTTATTTATGTATTTAAAGCATTCAAACAAGTACAAGAGCATTTTGAATACCCTTCTGTAAGAAAATATATGAGCTATTTTTGTATGGGAAAAAGAGGCGTTAAATCATAAAGGTCCAATATCTTAACTGAACAATATTTTTAACGAGTGTTTGTAGTTGATTGATGAATTATTACTCTTTTGATTATAAAGTAGACCTAACACAAAAGTTTATAACTTTTATAAAACTCTAAATTGCTTAGGAATAAAGTGTTGCAAGTCACCCCTCATAGGTACATTTATATATAAATGATTTATATTAAAAAGTTGTTCTTACAATTTCGTAAAATAAAATTCGTCATAGCATCACTTATTAGTTATAGAAACAACATGTAGAGTATTACTTTTGTAAATTAAATCTATCTCATGTTTTCAGGTCACGATTTTGAACCTCCATCAAGTATCAGTTTTCAAGACATTTATAATAATTATGTTTATTGTATAAACATATGTATAATAAGAGGTTTAATCGTGGCCCCTACTTGAATTGTGAGTCACACGTATTGAAGCACCGATTTAAAAAGAAAAATCTTTTGCAATTTGTGTTTTATAGTGAAATTTAGTTGTTAATTACAATGTGTTGCAAGTCACCCCGCCGTTGCAAGTCACCCCGTTTGACGGCAGGTTCATCTAGATATCTTATTCAATAACAAACAAACATATTTCAGCCTCAACTGTAAGGCCGTATTCAATGTCTCGTACCAGACACGATTCAATAATCATGGTATTGTTTCCAAAGCTAATGCTTCCTATTTCGACACGATTCCGTTTTGGCTACGTGAAAGCCTGATTAAATGAATACTACATTTTATCGGAAAAGTTATCTCGCATTGACTGCATTTCTGCTTTGGCAGATTAGTTTAAGGCTCATTCGTTTTGGCAACAATGATGACTTTTCAGCTTGCATTTAAAAGTGATAAAACTCAACCTTGATATTTTATATTGACTTGAAAAAGTATCACTGTACGCGCTAACATGCATAAAGTATGCTGATACTTTTTCAGCTGTGTCAGTGCCAAACCAACTGATTTTCTTTGATTCGAAATCATGAGATGAATTAGCAACAGTCATCAACGACGCGTACAAATTTCAATGACGGCCTACTCCGCCTTAATACTTTGCTTCCAGATATTTTCCAGTATTGTTTGTGATAAGTTGTCGCCTGCGAATAGATCCTAAGCTTGTCCCAGCACATATAACTGGCTCAGGATCAATAAAGTAATACGATGCACCATTATGAGCTAACTCATCGGCCAATGATTTTCCGCAATGGAAGTATGACCATACAAGATTTGCAGAATATGGGGGGTCTGTAGCCTTGAGGTTACGCTTTCGCTTCATAAGCGGAAGGTCATGGGTTCGATTCCCAGCCCCTCCACAAAAAATCCGTCCAGCCACCAGAAGACGCCTCACGGAGGACCGTGCTTTGGGGAGCACATCCATCCTCCGTCAGTATCAGATGGTGACTGAGACAAACTGACCCTCTTCGCAGGCAGCTAGCCTCACAAATAGCAGAGCTCTCTCCTACCTGCTCGGTGTGAGAGTAAAAGAGTAGGAGAGAGTGAAACTAGATGAAAATATAGATAAGTCTATAAAGAAGCTCTACAGATCCACTGCGTCCGGCACAGTAGTGGCCACAAGCACGGAGTGCGTATAATAATGAAAAAAAAAAAAAAAAAGATTTGCAGATTTGACTGAATTATATTGTTTTTTTTTCTTCTTCGAAGGGGGAAATCTGCAAACAGACGCCTGAGTAGGTAGCTTAGGGAGTGTGGGGATGCCGCACCACTAAAACCAGCCAATTTACTGTACTTGAGCGCTCGGGGAAAAGAACAAGGGATTCACCAGGAGCACAGGAAGATCCCAAAAAGTACAGAAAGGACAATAAGTGCGCCAGCGAGCAGAATAACGGCAGTAAATGGCGCACCGTGAAAGGCCTAAAGGAGAAGAATTCAGCACGTAGGCAGAGCAATACGAAGGAAGAGAAAGGAACCGAAGAAGAAAGAAAGGCGACGGTCACCTCATGAGAGATTCAAGGGCGATGCTCTTGTCATTGAGGGAAGTGACAAGACCTCCTACGCGGTGATTCTCGAGAGAATGAGGGAGGATCCAGGGAGGCACCGAAAGCAGTTAATACTGTAGCTAAGATAATGCCCAGGCTCCATCCCATTACCCCGAACGCCACTACCCCGAATGGGTCACTACCCCGAAAGCCATTACCCCGAATGAGCCATTACCTCGAATAGTATGAGATACGATGCAGTATCTTGTTTTACGATCAAAAATGCGTCTCTAATGAAAACTGGCAATTAATGGCGCGTAAAATTCGTGGGTAAAATGTTCATCATATATTTTCCTTTTCTCTTGTATGTCTGCTATTCTTTCGAAATATCTTATTGGTAGCTATCTTCTGCTCATTCTTTCTGAGACAGTGCCTGTTTATCTGCTCGGTGGGCGCTTTCGCAGTTCAAGGGTTCATACACAAATTTCATAATGCCAAAAATTTGCCTTTCTTGACACCTACCCACCCCCTCTTCCATTTTTTTGTTTGGAAGTTCTACATATTGTGTATGGGCTGTAACATTTTGAGGACAACCACCCACAACATTTTTTGCTTCCTTAAGCGTCACGAGATTTGTGAATAGGCTTTTAATAAAATAAGCCTTTTATAAACTGAGAGCTTTCCCTGTCAATTTACCATTCTTTTACATGTGCCTCTATGCCCAGGGACGTCAAGGAATTGTTCAATGCATAAGATCCGCCACCGGAGGAATTCGAACCCATACCCTTAATATGGTCTTGCTGAACAGCTGCGTGATCACCGGTACTTGGACTTCTTGGTGGTGTTCATATCAACTTTGTTTTTATACAAGTATTTTGTTTTCTTCAGTCTTTAAATTTGCCTTTGCTTTGCGTTGATTTGATTCATAAAACTACGAGAAAGAGAATGCACGATCCTTATTTTTCAATCCAACAAGGATTTGATTTGGTCCTATCATTTCAGTGAAAATACTGCATCATTTTTCTGAATCATTTGTGACTCATTCAACAAGGTAGACTAGAACAAGCTTTGCTGGTAGGCCTAGCAACGCACACTGTTTTCTTTTCATCGCGAATTCACGAAGTGCGCGTAAATGGTTAATAAGTGATAATATTTATCAAAATGGTGCACGATGTTGTGTGTACAGAGTTATTCAGAATTCAAGTCATCTATGGTTGTTGCTCTACGCACTACTATACACTAAAGTCTTTTTTTACACGGTTTTTTTTTTGCACGCTTTATTTTTACACGGCTTTTTTTACACGCCTTTCGGAATTAACACGGTACTTTTTTTGCACAAAATTCGGAAATAACACGGTTTTTTTACTTATTTACACGGATTTCGGAATTAACACGGCTTTTTTTCCTATTCACACGGATTTCAGAATTAACACGGTACTTTTTCCACGGATTCTAGAATTACCACGGTTTATTTTAACACAAATTCCAGAATTAGCACGGTTTTTTTTTGCACGGAATTTTTTTGCACGGCACGGGGGACCGTGTAAAAAAAAAACCTTAGTGTACTTGTTATTAAATATCAGTTGAATTTGCTCATGTATTCTATATAAACGTTAATACAATCATCTTTTTATTACAGCCACAATCAGTTTCCTTAGTCTTTTCCTACGAAAATGGCAGATATTTTATCATTGGCACTGGCATTGGCGTCATGATCGAACAGGAACACCACCACTGTAGCGCTGTGGGAGGCATGGATCATTTCACGGAGCCCAACTATTATTGCACCGTTCAGAACCGGGCTATATTATACGGACCCTGATCTTCAACACTCTGTTATGCATTACTTCACAATATTTTATCCTATGTTTTGTGGCAATAAAAATGTTTTTGGAATGTCTGAAAAAGATCTACAAAATGAAAATATCATGGAAAAAATTGTTTTTACATATAATACGCGCCTCTACTCTCACACTCAATTGAAAAAAACGTATCAAAATTTCCCCTTTCTAAGTCCATTTAACCCGACAAACAAATTCCATTATGCTCGGATGGTCAAGTTTGACCATTACCGTTTTTAACATATGAATTTTACATTTTGAACCAAACTTTTTTTCGTAGATATAGCATATATTTAAACGATTTCTGGTACTCAAAGAAATTATTAGTTTTCACCCAGGTATACTTTTGATCGAAAATCGATTTGCATTCCCGTTTACGCCAGCAAAATCAGATGGGACATGGATTCGAACGAATAAGATTCAATACGCCGTAAACAAGAATAAGGGTGATAATCTATGGGAGATATTCTATGCCCAGGGACGTCAAGAAAATCGACAGGATGTTTGAACCCAGTCACCTTCAGCTGAAAACCGTTATTCTACA
The DNA here is from genome assembly GCF_002204515.2 of Aedes aegypti. NCBI lineage: Eukaryota > Metazoa > Arthropoda > Insecta > Diptera > Culicidae > Aedes > Aedes aegypti. The sequence continues at coordinate 95,232,642 of NC_035108.1, forward strand.
CAGCGATTTTTTCTATGCTAGCTATAGTCTGTCTAGAGTATGCAGTTTGCTTTGAAATGATTTGAATCAATGATGCATTATTTTTGATCATGTGAGCACAGGAGCAATTGAATTGAAAAGGCGCGAATCTTACGCGAAGCATTGATATTTTCAAAGCATGCTTTTCAAAAAATCTGTGCAGCAATGATGATCCTTGAAGAACTTTTCTTGTGCCATAGCATCACGTTTTTACAGTGATCATTGACGTCATAGTGGCAAACATTTCACCAGAAATTTGCCTTTCTTTCTTAAATAGGCTGTTCTTTGAAGTTTTTGTTGGACAAGCTAGTCACTAATATTTACATATAGAACAGCTTTTTTTAAAGAATATATCCTGAAGGCATTCACTAAAGTGAATCCTTCTATAATTCTAATCAGAAATTGTCCCTTTCTTTTATCTTCTTGTATTAAAACAGACAGGTCTCTTGAGCTTGAGCTTGAGCTTGATTGGCCGCCCGTGGATGCACTCCAGTATTGCCAGATCAGCTGCACTTACACAAGGAACCAACCGAATGACTGCTTGGGACTAGCAGGCATCCTCAGTGTATAAGTGCTGGTGATCTTCTATTTTTAGGCAACAATGGCACCTGCCACGTCAGAATGCAGACCAATGAGGGGAAGGGGGAGGAATTGATGATGCATTGAACTGACTCCCACGTAGACCGTATATTCCACTGCATCCACGTCAGTTCATGCGAGAGTGTATGGATTGGAGGAAAGGCATGGCAGAGAGGTTTGCTTTTGTGGTTAGCAGACTGCCTATGTATCAGGCGTAAGAAAGGCGTGCGCGTGAAAGTAGGAAGCGTTAAGGAAACGGTTTCTTGTCCGTCTCTGGTTCTAGCGTTTGCTATGAACGAATATAGTTTGAGTGCGATATATTTAGAATGGAAGATAGAAGCAAGTGAGAGATATACAACTACAAAGTACGAGGAAAGGGACGGGCCTGGGATTGAACCCATGACCTTCTGCATATGAAGCAGAAGCGGTAGCTATCAGACCACCAACCCCGTCATGTATTAAAACAGACAGGTCTCTTATGGATTTTCCTACAACTTTTCTTCATTTTCAATGCCTTGAATAAAAAAAATGTTGTTATCTCATCGAAATTCAAATTAATGATTCCACAAACCAACGGAAGTTTTTACTGTAGCGGCAATCAGAGGCCGCCGTTTTTCTAACATGTACAATAGCCTGGGACACGGTTATATGAAAAATTTAGATTCTCGCTCCAGTCCACTTTTCGGATTGCATTTAGGTCCCATAACAACTGTGCAAAATTTCAGCTCGATCGGAGAAACTATATTTTAGCGTCAGCCGTTCAAAGTTTGTATGGGATTTACTATGGGAAAACTTACTTTTGCAAAGAAAAATCGCCAGAGGTCGCCCATTGACCTCTAAAAAAATATGAACACAGATCTCGATAGGTATTTCTACGATAAACAACATTGCCCAAGACTGCAAAGCAATCCGATGCTTGTGAAAAAAGTTATTAAGAATAGACTATTCGGAAATTTTACCCGATTTTGTTATTATTGTTATTCCTTTACGTGTTAATCAACGTCGCCATGGCAATAGGTTTTCATTGAATAACTTTTTTTGCAAGTGTCGGATTGTTTCGCGGTCTTCGGCAATATCCTTCATCGTAAAAACACCTATCGAGGTCTGCGTTCAGAATTTTTATAGAGGTCAATGGGCGACCTCTGGCGATTTTTCTTTGCAAAAGTAAGTTTTCCCATAGTAAATCCCATACAAACTTTGAACGGCTGGCGCTAAAATATAGTTTCTCCGATTGCGCTGAAATTTTGCACAGTTGTTATGGGACTTAAATGGAATCCAAAAAGTGGACTGGAGCGAGAATCTAAATTCTGTCCCACACTAATGTACAAGTATATTAACGTTTCCTTTCTATAACGGAACGGTCGTCTATCAGGTTGGTCCTTAAGCGGGTTCCATAGAACAACACTCGCAGCGACTATCTCAGGGTGATCTTCCATTACCATCTGTAGTAATAAGGTAAAGTAAGTTACGACACTACTCACAATAGTACACTATATACTAATCATAGCAGCCATTGACTTTTGAGTATTGACTGACGTAGGGATGAATAGGATTATTCTGTAATAAACTATCAAACAGATAAGACGTATCATTATTTGCGTACCACACCATCGTTTACGAAAACTTTAAAAAGTTCCCAATGCTAGTAAGGAGTGTATCGAAAAGTAGTCGCAAACATTCAAAACAGTCTCAAAAATTTGATTTTTTTTATTTCTTTTCATTTTTTTTCTCATTTGTTCGATCATTTTTTTTTTTTTTTGACTTTATTTGTGTGAATTTTAACTCATCAGGCTAGTTCTTCACTCATTTTTTCGATCAGAAATGCTTTACAATGTATTTAAAAATTATGATGCGGTGATATTGATTCAATAAAGTGACATTTTGTATGATAATTTTGCTAAGTACTAACAGATAACGATGAAAATCTTGCACACCTCTGAAACAAATTGATATGTTAATATATGTGTTAAATTTTAAGAAAAAATGGGTTTTGTTTATGCTAATATATTCTATGCCACAACTCTCATGACAAAGCGTAAACAATATTTTGAAAAATACATTAACAATCATATGAGAGCAAATACAAAAATCGAAAAAAGTCGATTTTTAAAGACCTCGTTTTTTTTTCTTTCTACACCTTAATGGTATTATCAAACGATTGTAACGAATAAAAAAATGTTTTTTGATTAGAAAAGTTTCTTTGCATATTTAATTACCGCTGCATATGACAGGGTTTCAAAAGCTGATTATACAAAAGTGAGTTTTTAAAACCGACTTTATTACAATAATTGAGCTTTCGTAGAGCAATAATTTATTTTTTGCAAATCCTTTTTACGTGCTATGTGAAGTAAACATATTTTCCGTTCGAATTAGCTTTTCATCGTATTTTGTTTGATATAAGTTTTGTTCAACACAAATAATCGAATCTTCAGAAGACACTTCAAAAATGTAATTTTGTGCAAGATTTTAATATCTATGCTATATAAACCTTGTTGTATTTATATTAAAACTGCATATTATTCAATATTTTTTCAGTTGCTCCAATATGTGATGACATGATGAAGATTTGCGTGAAAAAAGCTTTTAAAAAGATGAACTATTACCTGAGATATACCGTTTTGAATGTTTGCGACTATTTTTCGATACACTCCTTAGCCCGACACCTACAAAAATGAGTAACGGAAATGGGTACCGTAAAATCGGGTGTAATTGATTAGAAGGGTGAAATTGATCATCGTATCACGCGATTTTATTTATTCGTAATGGAGCACAAATATCCATGTAAGCTGCAGTAAATGTACGTTGTTTGTCGTAACTATTTTCAAATGTGTTGTGAAGTTTTTTGCGTTAAAGAATGTTTATTACTATGAAAATAATGTATAATTTCAAAATCATGCACGGTGCAGTATTGACAAACACCTTTGAACTTCTATTTCTAAGCAAGGATTTGAACATGGTATAAACCTGAAAGTTTGTGAGAATGCTTGAGATACATCCCCAATCCAGATTTCATCACCAAAACTCGTACCAATTAGCTCATATGGTTGAAATAATTGAATTTCTATTAGATATCATTGAATAATTTGAGAAATTGCATACATTTAGGCGTTTCCAGCGTAATTCTTGATATATAACTATTCGCTATTTAGATAAATATTGCATTGTTAAGAATTTGACAAGCTCAGGGAGCTCAAATTTACCATGTAGAGTTGTTTTGAAATCTAACAATAATGGCATTGACAAGTGATCAATTTCACCCCGAAATGAGATCCCCTGATTTTTTTATTTTCGAGATATTTGTTGACATTAAAATGACATTTGTTAGAAAATTTCGGTACATGAGTCGATGAGGCTCTCCTTCGTACTTGTTTTACTGCATTTAGTTTTTTGGCTTTGTTAATATTATAGAAAACAGACTAGAAAAAACGTGAAAAATGATCAATTTCACCTGAAATTACGGTACCGACGTGCAATAAGAGTCTTTACTATATCCTAATTTTGTGCATATTATAGCTATCTTCTGCATATTATAACATATGCATATTATAACTGGATTAAAAAAAGCGGACAAGGAATTAGAAAAGGGATTAGCGTATGATTTTAAATCAAAAGTGGCTGAACATGTTTTCCAGGATGGACATCAAATGACAAGCGATAACATAGACATCGTACGAAGCGTATCTTCATCTTGGAAACTAGACGTCGCTGAAAGTTTAGAAATTTACAAACAAAAGCCTTCACTACTTCTTAATAGGGATCAAGGAAACGGACAATCAAGGCTGTTTAAGTTTGTACCTAAGAAATATAAACGAGCTTGAATACATAGGTAGATAGTTAGGGATTTGTATAATTATTATTATCCCCTTTTCAATTTTTGACCAAGACATGACAGGTATACTCCTGTCGAAATTTTTTCCTAGGTAGTTTGATTGTGTAGGTACTTATCTGGTGTTAGTATTTAAGGTAGATAGATGCGACGATTTCTTCAGTGGATACGAGTAACTGACACTGAAGAAGACTGCAAGTGGTAGTCGAAATACGCGTATCTGTCAAAGATAAGCATTTAGGAGCGGAATTAAAAGGTACACGGTACTCCATCTACTTTAAAGTTTCTCTATAACAAATTCAATGTCTTTACTTCATAATACGTCTATGAAACATACAAAATCATTCGATTTTTCCAGCGAAATATGCATTTGCAAAACTGTTGTCCGGGAATTGTTTACAAATTTGACGTTGCGTTTTATGGACCCTCCAATTGATTCCCATGCAATCCGGCTCGCTGCCGACGAGCCTACTATGGACCCACCTGGAAATGCGTATTATGGACCCTCTTGTGTGGTTTCATTTACAAAACTGTTCAAATATCTGTATTTATGCGTCACAAACCAAATATTTTGCCTGAAACTGCTGACTAACAATGTAATCGATGTTCCCCAGGTGGATTTTCATAGGAATAAAGTTGCTTTGAGTGTTAATTTTATGTTTTTATGTAGGGGGTCCATAATACACAAAGGGTCCATAACCGGCATCGACTCCCTATGTAAAAATTATAAGCTGAAAAACTAGCAGCTTTTTTGAAAAATACATTGTTGAGCCAAACACGTTAAATACTCACAAGGAATCGTACAATTATCTCCCCACGGCAAACTAGAATAAGTCTCAAAATATTATGCATTCGGAGTAATGCCGTACCCGTGCCCCGTAATTTTGGGTAGTGACCCATTAGGGGTAATGGCGTTCGGGGTAGTGTCATAGAGTCCAATGCCCAATATTGGAGGACCAAGAGGTGGCTCCATCCCATTACCCCGAACGCCATTACTACGAATAAGCCATTACCCCGAATAGTATGAGATACAGCGGAATATCTTGTTTGGACAGTGCCTGTTTCGCAGCTTAGTGAGCACTCATCCAATTCAAGGGTAGTCCCAAGAGGGGGTACGAGGCGACTTTTGGCGACCGTATCATCGTCCATACTGAGATACGGAGTCCCGGCTTGGGCTGCAGCGTTTACAACCAAATGCAGTCGAGAGAAGCTGGCAGGAAAGTTCCGGCTCATGGCTAGACGGGTGGCGAGTGCCTACCGCACTATATCGTCAGAGGCAGTGTGCGTTATCGCCGGAATGATCTACATCTGCATCACTCTGGCTGAAGACATTGTATGTTACTAGGAAAGGGACACCAGGAGTGTAAGCAATACCATCAGATTTGATACAATGTCCAAGTAGCAGCAGGAGTGGAATAACTCAGAGAAAGGAAGTTAAACCCACAGGCTCATTCTTAATGTGTCGACGTGGACAACCAGAAAACATGGACCCAGTTTTTGTCAGGCCATGGATGCTTCCGGAAATATCTGCACAGTTTCGGACACGCAGAGTCTCCACATTGTCCAGCCTGTCCAAATATCGAGGGGGCCCCGGCGCATGTTAAATTCGACTGCCCTCGATTCAGGGATATACGTGCATATATTATGTGATGAATAAAAGCATACAATGCGAGAGTATAAATTTTCTACCGAACAAACCTGTGATCTCATGCAACTTATCGTATGATAACAAATGTTGATTTGACAGCTGCTACGGATTGATTCGACTTACTTTGTACGAGTATAGAGGACGAAACATAAGGTACAAATGAACTCAGAAAAAAGCATTTTATGCGAGCAAACTCATCAGTCTGACGATTTTATCCACCGTGTTTTGCGGTTTTAATGTAGTTTGTATGAATACACAAGTTATTACGTGAACTTAAATGCGACTTCTGGTTGTCTGGGGTACCAGCATGAAATCACTTGGAATACGGTGAACAGGGGGATAACACAGATTATGTCGTTGCTGCAGATGAGTGACGTGAAGACCAGAGAGCTCCGGATCGCGATCGGAGTAGGCTAGATCCTCCGTCAAGGACTAGACCGAGTAGAACGGGTGTAGCGTAGTATCGGTAATAAGTTGTCGGGGCGCCCTCAAACCGGAAGTCATCCTCCAACCGGAATTGCAGGATCGACCTCGGCATCTGCTCGGATAGCATCGGTTCGGGAGATCTTCTGCCGCCAGGGAAATCTTCGTCGGAGTTGGATAGATTCACCACCGGGGACTACTCTGAGTTGTACGTGGTGTATCACCGGCTTGAGTCGTCGGAGCGCTAGTGAACCGGAAGCCATCCTCCAAACGGAATCGATGGACCGACCTCGGCATCCAACTGGTCAACTAGGAAAACTCGAACAGCAGCAGCAGAGAACGAGTCGTCGTTGAGCAACGGAATGCACGTGGGCGTCCCGTAGCACTTCAACAGCGCTCTGAAGTGAGGCCAGCCCAAGGGAAGTATACGTCGTCGCTCAGAAAGCTGTTCAAAGCCACGGCGAGATCTTCATCCGCCAATTTGGCAAAACAAGTAGTGACAGAGACACCGGAGAAAAGTCGTAGTGAGTAGCGTTTTTGACGGTATTAAGCTCCAACAGCGAGCTAGCAGAACAGCTCGAGGCTAAGACTGAAGAAGTGTATGAGCACAGCTTACCCCAGATGAAGTTGCGTGATGTAGTTCCGGGGGAGAGGAGGAGTAGAGAAAGTTTTTAGTGGTTAAGCACACCTAATGTGAGTCCCACACCGTGCCAACACACAACAGGCCAGGCTTTTGAAGCTTTTTTGTACCTTACTATAAATGAAAAAAAAAAAAAAATTGCAGAAGTACCCTTGGCAAACTACTTCAACTGGCCGAATTAAACAATGTTGCAAGGGATTAGCCTCGGCAGGGCTAATCCTCTGCAGCCAACCCAAGTAACACCGAAAACATAAATCCAAATTTAAAAATACACAGTTTGTCCTACAATGATTGCTAGAAAGTTTTTGAAACATGTCATGTCTCACGTAAGTCGTTATTTTGTTTTGTTAAACCTTTCAATATTGAACTTGAATGGAGATGTTCTACTAAGGCATATAATTTGTTTTGCAATACAAATCTACTCATTTTACTGAAAATGTTCTAATTACGTTTACTATGTTTCAACCATATTATGTTTTATATTTGTCTTCTTATGTTTATCAAAACATGTGTTTGGTTATATGTCTTATTTCGGTTGTTTTAGACATGTACGACAAATAAACAGTTTCAATATGTCATATTCATGTTACATGTATGTCATAATATATACTCTTTTCAAACATTTTCTGAATAAACAAATTATGTTTATTTTCAGTCAAATATAAGTTTTTCTAGTTGTCTATAAAACAAATGCAACAAAAGTGACATTGAATACTTTTGATAGCATGGATAATACACTGCCGGCTAAAAAATTCGCCATATGGTGTTCACTGAATACTTTTAAGCAAATGTTTTGAGTAAATTATTATTTTTAAGGTATGCTCTAAACCCCGATTTGTCAATTTATATGAATGAATAGAGTGTGGTGGTTGTTTGCCACTGTTTAGTACGAAAAAGGTTCAATGGAATTACCTAACTCGCTTACAGTTGTGTTCATGCAGTGCTTACGTGTTTTTGTGAAAAATTGTAGGAAAAAAAACATTGTAACATAAAGTTTGCCGGAATATTTTTTGGTAATAACCTGATTAGACTATTTTATTTCGGGTACAAATCAACAACGGTTCGTGAGATTTGAGAAGCAACTTCCATGCTACAACTTCAATTCATGCTGTCATAGTCAAGTGATTTATCAAACTTATATCACACTGTAAATTTATGATCACACTAGTTGTCCCTGAAAACTTTTCACTGCCTTGAATGAAACAATGGCAAATGATTGGCAATGAAATTTTTGTCTTTTCCCAAAACACTCGTCATGCAGTGTGTCTAAGGGGACCATTTTTAATTTAAGAATTTAATTTTAAATATTTACCATAACGATGAGATTTTTGTTCTGAAGCTTTGAAAAAAGTAATAACAGTTCAGTAAGAGTTCAGCGTATTAGTAGAAAACAAAATAATGAACTAATTTGCAAAATGTGATGATTGCTTTTTGGAAATATTTACTTGGCTTGATGTCGAAAAATGTATATTGAACGATTTATCAGGGCGCATTGATTTTTTCGAAGCAAAAGTGCATATTTCACCATAATTTTTGATTCGCATATTAATTTAGTGTTAAATAACAGTTTTCAATCGATAACAGTTATGCAATCAAAAATGAAGGCCTGTCAATGTTTGCACTTTTACATTTTTCATTGTCGACCATCCAATGCATTTCCACTACCAAATGTTCTCAGTATTTTGTTGCGTTAATGGTTTGTTGGACAAAGTATAATACATAATTATGTATACCTAAACCCATATGATACATAATTTTGACAACAAAAATATGTTGCACAAGCTCCACCTTCTGCGCTTTTCCAGTCATATATAAGTATGAATTCCAGTTTTTTCGCTATGAAACAGAACATTCTCATTAGTCATATTGAAGTCATTGTGATTTACAGTGGTCCAATTTCATATTCGTACATGATACTGATTCCACATCAAGTTAGTATAAAACTATTAAATGAAGTATTGAGCTACAAATACTTTATCCACATTGAAGGTAATAGGTGTCATCTATTGTTTGCCAATCACAAAATGTTTCCATTTACATTCATCTTTTGATTAATAGAAAAGTATTGAATTGATGTCTAAAATTCACCCAATTCCATATTCGTACACCTACCAAAATTCAAACGCACAACGTTCAAAACTTAATTTAGAAGCTCTATTTGATTACTGAAGTGCTTTATTATGATGTTCAGATGTAGTGAAATACATTTAGACAATTTATTAGTGGACATATATAAAATTTAGGTAAAATTATGAGAAATGCCAGTTTTCCAATGATTTTAGCTATAAAATCCAAAAATTCGAACAATTACGTTTATTTTTGTCATTGGATCCAATCTATAGATTATACTCGTAAGCTCTGATAGAAATTTAGTTGAAATATATACACTTTACAGAAATCATGAACAGTTTTTATCCCTTTTGAGTTCAGAAAATTGTTGTGCCATAAGTTCAAAACTCTTCTAAAATGATATTTTTAATCAATGTAAACCAAATTTTCATTCTAAACAACAGGTAAATGTTAATTTCGAGTTTGTCTGTAAAAATAATTTGAACTACGAACTTCGTTTTACAATAAAGTACCCCAAACTACGCTGTACATACCTCCACATAATTGATGTCATCGTAATATTCAATTATCTTTGAAATAATATTTAAATTATGTTCAAAATTGGACCTTATTTTGCAATTTATTGATTTTATAAGAAAAATACAAAATAACTTGAATGAGCAGAAAGCATTGATACACTATTTAATAGAATATATCCTGTTGTTTTCATCATTTTAAAAACACGTTTGTGTTGCGGTTATGACAATAATATTTATTCTATAAATCTCTATAATCATGTTTGTTAGTAAAATGTAAATTAAAAATGATAATTACGTAATGTTTTGATAGGAACATTAACTATGGATTATGTATATACATTTAGGAGCCAAACATAAAGAAATTGACTCAAATTTTTGGTTTTGGATTTGTTATAAATATTATATTACCTAAGATTCAAAAGTATAAGTTGTCGATATCCACTCTTAGCTACTCTAAAACTGATTATAATTTTTTGAAACTTGTGCAATATTCGCAATTATCATTCTTAAGGAAGTGATGATGCAAAAAATGCAATTTATTGTTCGACTTACCGAATATTTTAGCAAAAAAACATGGGAAAACTGGTATTTTTCTTAAATTTACTTAAGTTTCAAATATATCCGTTTATAAATTTTCCAAATGTATTCTACTGCATCTGAACAACACAACGAAGAGCTTAAGTAGTCATCTAGTCCATTAAAAATTAGTTTTGAATGCTGTATATTTCTTTTTTGTTAGGTGTACGAATATGGAATTGGGTCAATTATAGACACAATCTCAATACTTTTCCATTATTCCAAAGATTTAAGCAAATGAATACAGTTTGTCATTGCCAAACAATAGATGACACCTATAACCTTCATTATTGATAAAGTATATGGAAGTCCATGCACCATTTAATAGTTTTATACCAACTTGATATGAAAACAGTGCCCCGTACGAAAATGAAATTGAGCCACTGTATTTGAGACATGTTGTGTTACTTGGGAACTCTTGGTCGGCGCGCCATAGGCGCTACAATTATAGAATTATGTGAGTGACTGCCGTAGTTACTGCATTCCAGCACACATTTTCTCATTTATACTGTCGGGGGACGTGTCCTCTCCGCATGTAGCGAGCATGCAATCTCTCACAACAATGAAACGGGGGCAATCGAAAACGACATGCAGTGCCGTAGCGTGCGGTTGGCCAGGTTGGCACCCGCCAAGGGCGCCAGCCTGAAAGGGGCGCCAAAATGCGCGAATCGTTTGGAAAATTGTTGGAGATGCGTATTGAATTAGGACTGCTTATTAGTAACAATTTCAAAAGAATTATTGGACATAATAAAGTAAAATATAAAACAATTGCTGAAAACATAACAAAATATGCAATAAGCATTTCAAAAGATATTGTTCATTTCTTGCATTTTTTATGTTTGATGTTCAAATAAATACACATACAAGTTTGTTAATGAGAAGAATCAAAGATTTTTATTGTTCATAAATCTAAATGTATGCTGAAAATTAGACAGTACGTTTCGATCACTCGATTTAATTATTAAAATTACAAGAATTACTTTCCCAGCTACGACTCTTTGAGAAGTTGTCAGGCAAAATTGAAATTCTACTAAGCCTTGATAAAGGTTGTACCATAATGACTAAAGTCGTAGAACACAACACAGAATCCCAGACTGGATCCAAAAATAAATTTTCATAGAATACTGAACATGAATATAACATTATCAAGGACAGGATTCTGAGCAGAGCTCTTGCTTTACCTTGATCGGGCTTTCACATAATTCTAGGTGTGTGTGTGTTTTTTTATATAACTTCGAAAATTTTTAAACTTTCATAAACCTAGCCGAAAATTCTCAGAGCAGACATAATTTAAGAATCTGCAATACATTTTTAATAGCCTCAAGAACGTTCTACACTATTTGAAACTAGTGAAGACAGCTTTCAATTTCAAGGGTAATTGTAATTCCTTAGAAATTTATTAAAAAATCTTTAATATATTTCAAGTTTCCGTTGATTGATGAAAAAATTGTGATTTCCACATTGCTGCTTTGCAATAAACCTTTTAGAGAATATCTTAACTAAATCTACGCTAATTATTTATTAAGAAAAGAAAAGGCATACTCTCTTAAATTCTTTCCAGTCCTTCAGAGCAAACAGTATCTAAGCTTTGCTTGAAAACAAATGGTTCACAAATATCTGTTAAAAATTTGCAAATTGTGATTGAAACATCTAGTAGGTTCTGTAGACTTGTTTCCAGCCAAATTAACTGTAAATGTGTTCAAAAATTTTCAAATCATCTTTCAGGTAACATTCAAAAATACTCAGAAAATGTTCATAAAACAAATTGAAGAATACAGGTCAGGCTCGATTATCCGGAGACTAGATTATACAGAGACTAGATTATCCGTCGACTTGATTATCCGGGATTCGATTATCCAGAATTTTAGACTCGATTATCCGAAGTACATATTTTTGATGTTCTTATTTTTCAGTTTTTTTCATTAATTTGATCATTTAGTAATTTGAAATAATTTAGTATTGCATAAATTTGAAACAATTTAGTATTACAATCTGAATGGTTTAGCAGTGTTGGACGTAGGTAACTTAAGGGGAGTTTAAAAAGTTTTTTTTTGTATGCTGGTAAAAAAAATCCTTTTCAAGATCCCCAATGTTCCTAGAAATAATTTCTGGCTACGCCACTGCATCATAAAAAAAGTAACAACAAAAGCAGATAATATTTAAATTCTTCTGTCTGAGATTTATTTTTTCTTTTAGTGATTCGTTTATCCGGAGTGATCGAGTGCGACGCATATACATATTTTCTTGCAGGAGTTTAGACAATAATTTAATGTGTACTGACATGACGAAAATAGTTCAACTATATGTGACACTTTTGAATCTTTTCATAAAAAATCTTTCAAAGATAATTTTTGATAAGCTTTGATTAAGGGGCGCCAAACTGGAGGTTCGCCAAGGGCGCCATGATACCACGCTACGGCTCTGACGACATGCTCCGCTATTTCCTCCATACCCGCACAATTGGGGCACGCAGGAGTTTCTGAACGCTTGCTACTCTTAATCACATGATCCTATACGTGCTTTCTAACCGATTCAGGTTAAAAGAAAATCTTCAGCATCGTTCACGTGTAGCGTTTTGCACAACGGCGTCTTGTCCGAGTCTATCCGGGTCGTAGCTAGGGTGAGCCAAGGATGTATACTATCGCCACTACTGTTCCTCATCGTAATCGATAAGATCTTGGAAGGAGCGTTTGAACGTGATACAAACCGAGGAATGTTGTGGCCACCCATTACCATGTACTTATTTCCAATTGGCTGATGATGTTGCTCTATTGGCACAATGGACATTAAACATAGTAGCGAGATCACAAGTTATGCGAGATATGTTATGTGATGAATTATGGAATCGAATGCAAGTGTATGAATTTTCTACCGAACTAATCGGTGATCTTATGCGACTTAACTTATGATAACAAACAGTTGTCAATGCTACGGATTGATTGCACTTACTTTGTACAAGTGAACGGGACGACACAAAATGTACAAATAAACTCAGAAGAAAAAGCGTTTTATACGAGGAAACTCATCAATCTGACGATTTTATACACCGTGTTTTACGGGTTTGGTGTGATTTGTATGAACACAAGAGTTATTACGTGAACTTTTACGCGACTTCTGGTTATCTGGGCAATAATATAATGCAACAAGCGCATACCATAAAGAAAGGCCACTCACTGGCCTGGTCAAAGTCTTCGTCCAGACAGACCGTTTCTCACGTTCAATATCAAAAGGGGGTAACTACAGTGATCTATTCCTCTTCATCGCTTTTCTGTTGGCATGGTGAATGTTTTCGACTGTTACTTTTGGTTGAGTAGAAAGCACTTATTGTCCTTCGTTTTCTGATATCGTAAAATGTTTCGAAAATCGATAGAATTTCGTGTAATAATCCAAGGAGAAACTCGATGAAAAGAAATCGATCACTGCAGATACGTCTGCATGATACTAAACGCGAGATTTGATTAAGTAGTCTCCTTTCAGGCCCACACTCTTAAAAATAATGAAAATCACTCCGGACGTAATTCACATTATGACTGAATGACGCATGATGTAAGTGATGAAATGAAGTAAAATTGGGTTCTGAAAGATGCATTGAAAGCAAAATGTAATTTTACATAAAAGGATATGAAAACGATGTCGCTACGATTGACATTTCCCGAATCAGACACCATCTTATTTAAAATGTGACACAATTTCACATCATTTGGCTCGCTTCTTTTACGTGCATCTAAAAGACGTAAAATCGCATGATTTTTTCGGAGTGTGCAGCCAAAACCTGCGTTGAGTATTATACAAAGACTTAAAACGATCATTCAAACAGACATGGTGTAAATAGTGTCAATGTTTGTCGTTTTCGCGTGTTCGTTTTAAATTAATTATTTATTATTATTTTTAGGTTGGTGGGTCGATCCCTCTTCTTTTAACAATTTTGTATTTAAGCCTATCATCATCAACCAAAATTCGACCTAGACCAATCTTAAAGAAGAAGGCATAGTGAACTCTCAGTTAATAACTGTGGAAGTGTTCATAAGAACACTAAGCTGAGAAGCAGGCCTTGTCCCAGTGGGGACGTAACGCCAGCAAGAAGAACCAATCTTAAACAATTTTCTAAACAGCCGTAAGTGCGAAGGAATCCTGAAAGGAGGCGCAAAAAGAAGGCATAATCTGTTGCGCTTCTAAAACTTCACCCCATAATCTCGATTTCTCTTGGCCACTAGCACTAACTACTCTTCCGACCAAGGCAATAGATGATGATAAGGGTTTATAAATTGATAATTTAACCGTTTAACGTAACAGGTTATTCCACGAGAAGCCACATAATCTGCCGGCGGTGAAACGACCGACGATTCGAAATATGCCCGGTGTTGTTTGTTGCGCTCGGAAATGGCGCTGACGGCTATACCAATAGTCGGACAGTAGATATTTCACCAACCTCTCTGGCTGCTCGCTTTACACTAGAATTTTTCCAACAGCCTACATGTAGAGTAAAATGGGGCAAAAGTTCGACATTTGTGGAATAATCTATATTTTCAGGAGTACTAGTAAAGTTTCAACAAAACAAATACCATATTGTGGACAGACATATTGGCAACAATTTTGCTGAACAAATTTATATCTTGATTGTTTTAAACGAATTTTGCCTCACAGCGGAGCAAAAGTTCAAAACTAGTGTGAGGCTTAAGTTCAGAGACCAAAATACAAAATATTTATAGTTTTCGACAGAAATACTTTATACCTGAGACGAGACTCGCGAAGACGGTCTTCTTTTTCTGTGATTGCTGAGTTTTTTTTCTTATTCCACTTTGTGCATACCAATTATGCGCATGCGCATACCAATTATGCGCATGCTGTTCAAATCCTCACATGAACCTCTCAGCAAAAAATGATTAAGTTTGCATCACATCGAATCATAAATAGCCATTTGAGTGAAATTTCATGCCAGCAAACGTAGCAGACATTAGAAATAATTAATCTTCTGCTTAGATTTATCAGCAACTTTGGAAAAAACTGCTCCGCCGACTGAGGTTTTTAATAACAGTTTACTTTGAACACAATACTTTTCACTTTTTCAGCCATAAAAACGGTGGCTGCATTTGACGTTTCGTGAGAGGGGAATCTGGGCTGCATATGACGTTGATATTTTTCCTCTTCGCGAGTCTCTCTCAGCTTTATACCAACCAAGAAGTAATATTTGCATTATAACACACACTCAATTTTATTCAAAAATTTGCCAAAAATAGAGTTAATTATGAAAACTAGATAATAAGTTAATAAGATAATAAATAATACCATTTGTAATAGAAGAATTTTCGAAAATTACAATTTTTA
Source organism: Aedes aegypti (assembly GCF_002204515.2). Classification (NCBI taxonomy): domain Eukaryota; kingdom Metazoa; phylum Arthropoda; class Insecta; order Diptera; family Culicidae; genus Aedes; species Aedes aegypti. Next base: position 95,248,265 of record NC_035108.1, read on the forward strand.
TGTAAAAACATCAAGCAGCCAAAACTTTTTCAAATCTCAACCGATTTTTTTAGAGTGAAAATCTCGAAACCATCATAAAATTTCTAACATTTATTTTTAATCGAGTCAAATATCTTTAAAAGAAACTTTGCATTACCCGAACTATTGCCCCACTCTACTCTATGGTCGGCTGCTCGATGTTATCTAGATTATTTTCCCATATCGCCTCGCGCTGCATTCACCGTAGTGCTTCACCCCACTTGAAGTGTTGCGGCGAGGTTATTTAAACATTCCACCCACGTGATGGCATGGCGCCAATTTTCCGTATAAGTGTTCTGCCGGCATGAAATTGTTGTCGAATCTTCTAAATTTCAGACACCTCACCCTAATTGCCCATTTGAAGGCGTGGATTGATTGCCAAATTGTTGATCCGGTAGGTCAATTTTCTCAGAGTGCAGCCTGGAAATTTCCCGAAAGGCACTTAAAAACTGTCATCTGTTTTGAAGTGCCCTGCCGCCACAAAAAGGGTTCAGTTTCAGGCTTGGAGTGCTGCCAAACGGAGCACAGAGGTCTTGTTTTTTAAAAAGCTGACCAAAAATCCAATTTTCAAACAAGTTTTTGTGGTAGCACAATATGGAAAATTACCCTAATGGAGTTCAAGGTTTCCTGCCTAAATCCTCCAAATTCTGAAAAACTGTTCTCGATTGGCGGCATTCTTTGTTTCCTCACTTAACCTCGACTAGAGGTTCCTTCGATTTGATGTTCTCAAAATTCGTCCAAAGCACAGAAAAGTACCGTTTTTTTTTTGCTTTAGGTAGTTTTAAAAACTTCTGAGAACAGAAAGATTTTGGTACGAAGGTATGCTGCGCACTTATATTTGTTGTCATGATTCTTCTCAATCTGGACCACTGTGCGCCAACCAACAATGACGCTGACGACGGGTCGCTTCGGCATGCCGGCTCTCTGCCTCTACAGCTGACCCGCTTTGTCACGGTCGGGTTTCCATTTGCATAGGCAAACATTTTTCAAATTCATGACGAGCATAATAAATCGTATAATCGCAAATTATGCAGTTTTTTTTTTTGTGCGAGCATTCTCCGCTTCATTGGGCTTCATTGGTTGGGGGACGCCACGTCCGCAAACTGGGACTGAAAATCTCTGTGGTGGACTGGACTGGAGTGATGTGATGACAAACCCGTCATCTGCAAACATGTCCTTTTCGGTCGAGCTTTTATTTCGGTCGGTCGTGTCGTGGTTTGCATAGGATATGCGCGGAATATTTTGGCAAAAAAATATCAAATACAACGTTCTCTCCATTCTAGGACCGTGACGCCAAAACCATTAGCAAATATAGATTTATTCCAGAAAGGATGCCGTATACAATACCGATCGGGGAAATATTTTAAAGTTAGCGATAACACCCTCTAAATATGAAGAAGATTCTGGTCGATTTTCATTCTGAAAATTTGATGTTTTACATTTTCGAAAGCTGTTCAGCAAGACCAAGCTAAAAGATGTGGGATTGAATCCCACCGGTCGAGGATCTTTTTCGGTTGGAAGTTTTGTTGACTTCCCAGGGCTTAGGGTATTTTCGTACCTACCACACAATATACATTAGTGTGGTACAAAATTTAGATTCTCGCTCCAGTCCACTTTTTTGATTGCATTTAGGTCCCATAACAACTGTGCAAAATTTCAGCTTGATCGGAGAAACTATATTTTAGCGCCAGCCGTTCAAAGTTTGTATGGGATTTACTATGGGTAAGCTTAGTTTTGCAAAGAAAAATCGTCAGAGGTCGCCCATTGTCCTCTATAAAAATTCTGAACACAGACCTCGATAGGTATTTTTACGGGTGCACGACGTTAGGCATAAATACGTTAGGCATAAGGACGTTAGGCATAAGTACGATAGGCATAATGGACGTTTGGCATAATGGATGTTTGGCATAATGGACATTAGGCATAATTCCCAAAATAAAAAAAAATGAAATTGTTTGTGTGAAAAGTGAGCTGACTTTTTTCGATAATTGTGGAGGGTTTCAAAGATCAAAAGTGTGTCCTTTGAAATACGATTGCCCTGCAGTCGTTCCATAGTTGTGAATTCTTTGAGGTCATTTTCTAGGACAAAACTTGATTAATTGATTCGCATGAAAATGCTGTTAATTGACTTCATTAACTTTGTGGTAACTTCTGTGAACATAGAGTAAAGCCCCGCTGAAGGTATTTTAGTTCGGTTTCAAGTCGATCCTTAGCCAAGACGTAGAAACGTACTCATGTATCGTGCACAAATAAGAATGCAAAATGGCTATTTTGGCAAAGAAAACATTTGGATAATAACTGTGGAAGTGCTCCTAGAACACTAAGCTAAGATGGTGGGGCGTAATGTCAAGAATATGAACGACGCTGTAACTACTGCTCATCTTTTGAGTTTGGTTGTACACATATTAATTATTCATCAGAGTTTATCCCTTCTTTAAATTGAAGGCTGTTCTTTATAGGTATACTGTCGACAATATTATTGTAGTTAGTGCTGCTAATGTTTTAATCTGAAAATGTTTGTTCTTATATAATTACACTATTCTATCAAGACCAACTTATTAATTAATATTATTATTGATCTGTATAATTCAATCATACATTTCCCCTTTCTTTGAATCATAGGTTATTTTTTATACTTATACGGTTAATTTAATGACTGAAAGAAAGGGGTATCTTCTAAAAATATGTGGTTTTGTAGATTCTTGCTGTTCTCATAGTTATTGGAATTGTAGATGTCAATATTTCCATCAAAAAAATGCACGCCATGCTAAGTGCTGAATGCTATGCAAAGTTAAATTTGAGCTTGACTGTTAAATTGACTTTGAAATCAAATTTTACTTTTCAAACTCGACGGATTTCCAATATTTTCAAGGTGCTTTCGGCAATACTTTTATATGTGGCTAATCAAAATTGTTTGAAAATCATCGAAAATTGTTGGCAGAAGAGGCAAAGGAACTGTTTTCACTATATTAAATTGATAGGCAGACTCGGAGTGAAAATGTAACGCTTAATGAGTTCATTGTCAAATATCATAACACCGGAAAGGGGCCCAGATAGCCGTAGCGGCAAAAGCGCAGCTTTTCAGCAAGACCAAGCTGAGGGTCGTGGGTTCGAATCCCACTGGTCGAGGATCTTTTCGGGTTGGAAATATTCTCGACTTCCCAGGGCATAGAGTATCTTCGTACTTGCCACACGATATACACATGCAAAAATGGTTATTGGCATAGAAAGCTCCTCGTAACGCTCTTTGTGTGAATTTTCCACTATTTTTTATAAGCTGTTACATCTCAAGGACACCCACTCACCCCCATCAATGTAATGAAATTTGTAAATAAACCCGAACAATTTTCGATATGCGAATAGCTTTGAATACCACACACGTTAGTTAGTTTATGCCAAACGTCCATTATGCCTAACGTATTTAATGCCTAACATCCATTATGCCTAATGTCTTTATGCCTAACGTCCATTATGCTTAACATACTTATGCCTAACGTCCTTATGCCTAACGTATTTATGCCTAATGGGGTATACTCGTATTTTTACGATGGAGAATATTGCCGAAGCGTGAAACAATCCGACACTTATGATAAAAGTTATTCGATGAAAACCTATTGGCAAGGCGACGGTGATTAACATGTAAAAGAATAACAATATTAACAAAATCGAGCAAAATTTCCGAATAGTCTATGCTTAATAACTTTTTTCAGAAGCATCGTATTACTTTGCGGTCTTTGGCAATGTTGTTCACCATAGAAGTACCTATCGAGATCTGTGTTTAGAATTTTTAGAGAGGTCAATAGGCGACCTCTGGCGATTTTTCTTTGCAAAAGTAAGTTTTCCCATAGTAAATCCCATACAAACTTTGAACGGCTGGCGCTAAAATATAGTTTCTCTGATCAAGCTGAAATTTTTCACAGTGATTATGGGACCTAAATGCAATCCAAAAAGTGGACTGGAGCGAGAATATAAATTTTTCATATAACCGTGTCCCAGGCTAATATACATATGCAAAAATGTTCAAATGGCAAATTAAACTCCCAGTTAATAACTGTGGACGTGCTCATATTAAGAACACTAAGCTGAGAAGCAGACTTGGCACGTAACGCAAGTAAAGAAATACTCAATCTCAGTTTATGTTTTCAGTAATATTGGTTGCGGTTCCATTACCATGAATTACAAAAACTACCAAAGTTTTTTTTTTTTTTTAAAGACACTACACGTTAATGCTTCCAGTGGGCTAGTTGCCCTTTGAAGGAAGCACCACACTAGACAACGGACTAGCATGCAACGCCCAGTGGCACAGTCGGAAAACATTCCTCTCGAAAAGTTTTTCGGCCTGAGGCGGGAATCGAACCACACTCCTTAGCACGATGCGGCTAAATGCCTCGGTGACACTAACCGCACGGCTACGAAGCCCACAAAGTTTCACCTTTTCTAGTCGAATTGACTGTTATTATTGATCGATTCAGGGCTGATCAAGGCTAAGTATATAAAAATATGATCTTCAGAGACCACCAGTCTGTAAAGCAAAACCAACAGGAGGCTAAACGTGGTTCTCCATTTTAAAAAGGACTGCTTAGAGAATCTAACGAGACATCTTTCAAAGTATTTATCTTAAAGTTTCTGTGAGGATTCATCGTGTCATAACGTTGCTACATGAAATTAATGATGTTATTCAGAAATTTCATCAGAACGTTATTGCCAAAAGCTCCCTTCATTCATTAATTTATAGTTTTCATTGAGCACAATTTATTGAGCGGCTTGTTCACGAACTTTCCAAGATATAAATTGACGCTTATATTGAGCTTTTCGGTAATCCAATCCGCATGTTTATTAAATTAATTAAATCATTACGCGTGGTAAAGATGGACAAATTATGGGTGAAATTATGAAAAAAATCCACGTGCTCGGCTGGGATTTGAACCCAGGACTCTTGTATGCTAGACGAGCGCTTTACTCACTAAGCTACCGAGCCACTTGGTGACCCAATAACTGAGTTGATAACAAGTTTAGAATTCAAATCCCTACAGACCACGCGGACACCTTTCCAACTATTCCAGGATTTTCGTTTGAGATACCTTGAAAAATTCAACCAATTTATCTAATGGTTCTAAGATTGTTTTCCAATGATGCATTCTGAAAATTCACAAAACAATCTTTAAAAAAATCTTTTATGGTTTCTCTAGGAATTTGAAACTGTGCTTAATTTCCCGCAGGATTTTCTATAGGAAATCCCTGGAAAATTTCGAGTGTAGGAGTTACAGAAGCAATTTCTGTAGCATTTTGTGGATCTAAACTCTAAATGTCTGTTTGTTTATAACTGAAACTTTACACCTCACGATGTGTCGAAACTTTATATTTTTTTTTTGCAGAATCCATGGAGAATTTACTTTAAAAATAATGGAATTGTAGTTTTTCGACTGGACAATTTAGCTATCTGAGGATATTTTTCGGCCTTAGCAGTCTTGAATAACGGCGAAAACAAGTTTGCCTTTACATCCGACGGTTTCGGTTGTTTTATTTAACCTTTATCAAGGATTAAAGACGCGTTTCGTTGTTAAGGAAAGGGTGGGGAAGGGGGGGTTAGGGGGGTTCTACATACGGTCCTCATCTAATGGCGACCGTATGTAGAACCCCCCTTATTCACCCTTTCCTTAACAACGAAACGCGTCTTTAATCTATATAAATAAAAATGGAGTAGTGTTTGTATGTCACGAAATGGCTTGAGAACGGGCCAACGGATTTAAATGATTATATTTCCGTTTTGTTCGTCAAGTGTTCCGACGTGTTTGTGAGTATATAAATCCCAGGATCACGTTTTTTAACAGCCTACTTGGTGGCAAGACGAAGTTTGCCGGGACCATAACTAGTCCTTGATAAAGGTTGAATAAAACAACCGAAACCGTCGGATGTAAAGGCAAACTTGTTTTCGCCGTTATTCAAGACTGCTAAGGCCGAAAAATATCCTCAGATATTTAAAAATAATTCAAGAAAACTTTTAAAGAACTCGAAATTCTGAGAAAAATTTATAAGGATATTAAGGTTGAACTTATCGTGAAACTCGTGGAAGAATTCCTAATAGGTTTTGTGGAATAATACACGGAAAAAATATGGAGAAATGTAAGAATTTTTGGGAGAATTTATTATATCTTTCCGAGAAGAAAGAATTCCAAGACAAATTCCTATGCGAACTGCTTGGGGAATCTTGATAACAATTTTTGATGGGATTCCTTTGTACGTAGTCGGGAAGAAAGTTTTGAATGAATAACTAGAAGAATTCCTGAAGATTTACCACGAATACTCTATGTACCTATGGAAGAGTGGCGCAGTAATATCGGGAGTCTCAAGAATTTTACTTCAAGATTCATTGCAATTCGATAAAAGGAAAAAATAATTTAGAAACTGTTTGCGTAAACACACCGCGTGCGCATGACGGCTCCGAAAGAACTTGAAACTATTGAGAACCAGAGCTACAGGTACAAAACCCTGATAAAGGTGGATGGTTGTGATGGCTATGATCGTGGCCATCATGTAAAGAACAAGCGGACAATGCTGTATCGTGTCAGCACCGAGGAGGCAGCCCCTCTAGCACGATGTAGGTAGCGCAACCCTGGTTAGGTGGCCTATCGAAGACTCTTCACCAACCAAGAAAGGCAAAAGTAGAGCAAACGGATTGATTCTACGGCAACAGATCCGGCAACGATTGAAAAGTTTGATCTTTGAACGTGAGAACTATGAACCCGCGCGTGTTGGGCTCCTGGCTCGTGAACTGCGTAATGTCGGCGTGAACGTGACAGCTATCCAGGAAATACGCTGGCCGAGAACCGGAGAACGCGAATTCCGAGCGGTGAACCCCATCGCCAACACTTCATTCAAGTACCACATCTACTACAGCGGTGGTGACAGAGCAGAACGTGGGATTGGCTTCATAGTGCTTGGGAAGCAGATGAAGCGAATTATTCGGTGGAAACCGGTAAGCAACCGAATCTGTGTGTTGAGAATGAAGGGCAAGTTCTTCAACTACAGCCTGATCAGCATACATGCGCCAACGAACGATTAGCCCGATGAAATGGAGGATGAGTTCTATGAGAGCCTGGATAAGGCCTACGGAGAGTTCCCAAAACAAGACGTCAAGATAGTCATCGGCGACGCAAATGCGCAGATCGGGAAAGAAGATTTCTTCCAACACGTCATTGGAACGGAAAGCCTTCATTCCGTTACCAATGATAATGGTCTGCGACTAGTAACCTTCGCTGCTGCTAGAGGGATGGCAATCAGCAGTACCTACTTCGCACGAAAGAATATCCGCAAACACACCTGGCGACACCCGAGTGGCAATGCTTGCTCCCAAATAGACCACGTGCTGGTTGATGGACGACGTTTTTCAGATGTCATGGATGTCAGGACCTTCCGAGGCCCTAATATCGACTCGGATCTCGTTTATCCAGCGTCACGAGTTCCACAACAAACAGAATGCGCTGCGGTTCAATATACAACGCTTGTCGACTGATGGGGTAGCTGCGCAGTACCGTCAGCAACTAGACGAGCAGTTGGGAAGAATCATCGTTGCTGGAGACGTCGACAGCCTGTGGGACCCTACCCGAGCAGGTGAAAAAAGCTCAGCAATAGCTAATTTTGATATGGACATCTAAAAGTGATATTAACTTGATAGATATAAGAGATAAAAGATCTGAAAATGATATCTAAAATTTACTCCTAGAATATCATTAGCATATCATATTTAGCTTTTGTAAGATCTAACCAATATCAGCGAGCTATTCATTTGATCTGCAAACATCAAATTTTGATATGGCTTAGACGTTCCACGAATAAAATTTAGATATTATCTTCAGATCTTTTATCTCTTATGTCAATCAAATCAATATCTCGATTTGATGGTCAGAACTTCGCTTCTGCTCGGGTATCCACGAAGCTGTGACAACAACGGCGCGGGAAGTGATCGGCACTGGTCAACGACGAAGATGAAACGACTGGTTCGATGAAGAGTGCCAGAGAGTGACAGACATGGAGAATGTCGCCAGAAACCGTATGCTTACCGGTACCCGACAGAATAGAGAGCGGTACAGGGCAGCGTGAGCCGAAGAAAAGCGAATCCACCGCAGAAAGAAAAGGCAGCACGAAGAAAGTGTGGTAGCTGACGCTCAAGACAGCATAAACCGGAATAATATGCGGAGATTCTATGCAACGGTCAATGCACAATGGTCCAGATAGCAAGTTTAGGCGGACATGAACTTTTCGACGTCATTTTGTGGTTTTAGAGTATAGGTAGCTTCCCAGAAGTGTCTCGAAATTAGTTGTACTACAATTCGTACGAAAGGGATTTCTTTTCTGCACTAATCGCAATAGTGTCCTGTACGCCAACTTTTTTATGTTAATAGATAGCAAGTTGGTATATTCAGCAAAGTTGTAACATATTTTAATACAAAAAACTTTGTAGAACAAGCTTTTTCTCTATCTCTTATACCTTCTGAGATAATTGACTTTATATATGAAAAAAATGAAGAAAATCATTTTTTCACTCATAAGTCATTTATTTACAAATTTTAGCAGCCTACTATGTTCTACAATGTTTTTGATACTGCTATATTCTACAACTTTGGTGAATATACCATAGTTGTATTTCTTCTCGTTTTCTTATTGTCTTCTTCTTCTTCTTCCTGACGTAACGTCCCAAAGAATATTTTAATTTAAAATCATGCCGTATTAAAAGTCATAAATGGTAATATGTTGCAAAAGTTGAGAGGCATTCAATTTATTTATCTTGAGTCTTTGATTTATGTATAGCAGTAATTATCACAGTAGTTAAAGTCGTATTGAAATCAGTCATAGTAACCATGTCAAAAAAATACAATTGCGACTGCTACTCACATCAGATCCAGTGATCTCACTGACACATCGTCGAATCGCACAGAAGCATTCGGAATTGCACGAAGAAGCGCAAGAATTATTGAAAAAGTTTTGAAAATTATGCTTTTTAACAAATATAGTACACTCTACAAAATCTTAACAGGTGTTGATTATTTCATGCTGAATCGCGGCGGCCATGACTTTTGTGTGTTTTATAAAAAATATGACTAATTAATGTGTTTTAATTGCAAATCACCCGTCATTAAAAATAGTCTTAAAAATATATATATAAACATAATATATTCATCAAATTTCACTCAAATACTCTTTAAGGGGTTTAGAGCCACGGTGTGACTGGTAGGTTCATTTTCAAGTGCATCTTTGCGAGTTATTTGGCCTGTAATACGGTATGATTTTAAATTAATATCTCCTACAATAAGAAAACCAGAAGAAAAACAACTGTGGTATATTCACCAAAGTTGTAGAATATAATAGTACCAAAAACTTTGTAGAACATAGTAGGCTGCTAAAATTTGTAAATAATTGATTTATGAGTGAAAAAATGATTTTCTTCATTTTTTTATATAAAAGGTCAATTATCTCAGAAAGTATATGAGATAGAGAAAAAGTTTGTTCTACAAAGTTTTTTGTATTGAAATATGCTACAACTTTGCTGAATATACTAACTTGCTATCTATTAACATAAAAAGTTGGCGTATAGGACACTATTGCGATTAGTGCAGAAAAAAATCCCTTTCGTACGAATTGTAGTACAACTAATTTCGAGACACTTTTGGGAAGCAACCTATACTCTAAAACCATTAAATGACGTCGATAAGTTCATGTCCGCGTAAACTTGCTATCTGGACCACTGTGCAATGGTGCGCGGCACAATACCGTACCAGTGCCCGCCACGTGCAATGATCGAGAAGGGAATTTGCTGACCGATAAAACGGCGGTGGCTGCCAGGTGGAAGGAGCACTTTCAGCAATTGTTGAACGGTGAAAATGGAAATGTAGCGAGGAACAGGATGCACATAGATGACGACGATCAAGCTGTGGACCCACCGACCATAGGAAAGGTTAAAAAGGCTATCAGCGAGCTGAAAAACTGTAAGGCTGCTGGGAAGGACGAGAGTGAGCTTCACAAGCACGGAAGCGAGCAGCTTTACCAGTCGATCCACCGAGTACTTCTGAAGGAATGGGAAGACGAAGAATTGCCCACCGGCTGGTTGGATGGCCTCATCCGCCCTATCTACAAGAAAGGGCACAGACTGGAGTGTGCCAATAACAAAGGAATTATCCTGCTGATTTCGGCGTACAAAACTCTGTCGCGCATCCTGTTTAACAGACTTAGACCGCTCGAGGAGTCCTTCGTCGGCGAATAGCTAGCTGGTTTTCGTGAGGGCCGTTCGACAACGGACCAGATGTTTACCTTGCGAATGATACTAGATATATTCTGGGAGTATAACTTGCAAACTTATCATCAGTTTATTGATTTCAACGCGGCGTACGATTCAGTGAAATGAAATGAGCTGTGGCAGATAATGTCTGAACATGGTTTTCCGGTGAAACTAATTAGGCTACGATGTATGGTTCAAAACAGGCATTGCATTTCATCTAATCTTTTGATTATCTGGGCAAGATATGGATCAAATAAGAAGATATCATCTAGGGCTCTTTGACCACCTATACGATTGATTCGAAGATTTATTACAATCCTCTTAGTTTTCACGGTGACAGCGTTTGTAATAGGTACAAAACAAAAGCAGAGAAAGATTCGCATACTCAACAAAAGTAAGGGAGCATACAAATTAGAAAAATAATAAATTTACATTGTAATACATTTTCACGTTTTTCGGCGCGAAAAACTCTTCACTGGTCTTCTGGTGGAAAACGGTCTGGTGCCCCTACAGGGTGTCCGCAAATTATCCGAACAGCCAAATATTAGGAAGATGACCTCGCATTGAAAACAATGAAAAATCAATGTCCATGTGCCTTTTATAATATATCTATATGTTAACACAAAATACAACTTTAAATAATTTCGAAATAATTGCTTGTTACTGAGATAGGCAAATTTAAATTTTTCGGAAACGTTTTTCCTGAGGGCCACTAGTCATACTGGAGATGTGTTATCCCTAAAACCTAAAAGAGATGAATCCAAATGTCCTATTATTATTTGAGGTAATCTACAGGTAAGTGGCTTCAAGTTAGACTGGAAATAGAAAATTGTAGGGTGCAAATCCAGTGAGTTGTATGGACATTTCTCTTCCGTCATTAAGCTTGGAAAACAGCTCCCTTTAAGACACCTCAATACATTTGGGTTGGTTGTGCAATTATTTGAAATCGGAAATGCGTCAAACTTACTTCTTAAGAATATAATAAGCCAATGTTTAAAACCATGCAATAATATTGAATTTAGTATGCTTGATTGTATAGAGCCATGTCTTCAAAGTTTGTACGGATAATTTGCGGACACCCTGTAGTACGTTGCTAAAACTGACACATTTTTTGGTCTTCAAATTTTTCGCAAAATTCAAAGATTAGCTTATAGTTTATCAACCAGTACATAGCATGTTCTAAAAATAGTTTTTTTTTTTCTGAGTCTCAAAATCTTATTGTTTCAGAGTTGTGTTTGATCCTTCGACCTTGACGTTTGCTCTTGAGCGGGCCGGTGATGAGGGCAGGATCAAACATGTCAGGTATCAGGTATCAGAAGGCCGGCTCCAAAGGCACGTTCCCCACCAGTTGGGAGATTTGTGCCATCGCCATATTTGAGCCTATTTCATCATCTACCCGATGGGAGAGGAAAGGGAAGGGAAAGATGGGAGGAAATAGGAGTGGGGTCCCTTGAAGAGGGAAGATCGCATTAGCGAAATGAGAGCATGTAGCTCCATACCACAATGGGTTCGAACAGCGCCCTAAAAAGGGCACTGCAAAACGCATGAGCGTAAAGAGAGCCTATAGCTCATTACCACAGCGGGTTAAGAATAACAGAATGTCCTGAAGATTCAGGCTTCTGAATTCAGTTTCACTTAATAAGTGTTTGCCAAGTAATTGGAATCGCATTTGCGCAAAAACTGGACAGTTACATATCAGGTGATACGAAGTTCCATAATCGGAGTCACAACTATTACACACAAATGAGTCAGCACGCTGAATATTTGCCATGTGATAGTTGAGTCGGCAGTGGCCTGTCAACGCTCTGACCAAGAGACTGCAATTCTGCTTTGACAGATTTGTTAAATACTTCGCCACCCTTGGAGATGGCTCAGTAATGTACAATTTTGTTTGACGACACGACTCCAAACTATTCCAATATTGCTTGTGCTGAGTTGCCGCCCAAGAGTTTATCTTAAGCATCACCCAGCACTTCGAAATTGGAATAGCCGGCTCAGGACCAATGAAGTCATGCGATGCTCCATCGCGAGCTAGCTCATCAGCCAATTCATTTCCAGCGATGGAAGAATGGCCAGGTACCCATACGAGGTTTACAGAGTTGACTGAATTCAGTTCCTCAATTTGAGTTCGACATGCGATAACAAGCTTCGACCTTGAGTTGGCCGAAGCGAGAGCTTTTATAGCAGCTTGACTATCTGAACAGAAGTATATGACTTTACCCATTACGCGTTGTTGAAGTGCTGATTGCACTCCACACAATCAGAGCTAGAAAGTCGTCGGCAAATCCATATGTTGGAAAACCGCTATTATTGAGTTGCCTCAATAGCGTATCTGCTACGAGATTCCACAAAAGTGGTGACAAGACTCCCCCTTGGGGGCATCCGCAAACACTCAATTTTCGAATCGCTGCTTGACGCAATGTCGAGAAGAGATGTCGGTTTTTGAGCATTTGATGAATCCAATTGGTAATCATTGTAGGTAGCCCATGATTTCGTGCTGCTTCCAATATGGCATCGAAAGACACGTTATCAAAGGCACCCTCAATATCCAAGAAAACACCCAAGCAGGATTGCTTCTGAGCGAATGCTTTCTCGATATCGTATACAACTTTGTGTAAAAGAGTCACAGTGGACTTTCCAGATTGGTAAGCATGTTGATTCACATGAAGAGGCATGTTTGCCAAATAAACATCACGGATGTGATGATCGATAATGCGTTCCAGACATTTCAGAAGAAAAGAGGTCAGACTGATTGATCTAAAACTCTTCGCTTCCTCATACGACGCACGTCCTCCTTTCGGGATAAACTTTACAGTAATATCACGCCAGGATCTGGGAATATACCCGGTAGCAAAACTGCTTACAAGTAGCTTTTTCAAAACATGTTTGATAAACTCAAACCCCTTTTGGAGCAGAACAGGATTAATCCCATCCGCTCCTGGAGATTTGAAAGGAGCAAAACTATTAAGTGCCCATTGAATCGATTCAGTAGTTACGATATTGCGAGCCGAGGCCAGAGACTCGTAACTACATGAAAAGACATTTGGTTGATCCGTAGATGCTATGTCCACACATCCGGGGAAGTGTGTATTGAATAAACATTCTAAAACTTCTTCATCGGAAGAAGTAAAGTTACCATTAGGTAAGCGAATTTCGTTCACTTGGAAATCCTTAGATTTTGCAAGGATTTTGTTCAGCCGACTGACTTCACTCAAACTGGAAACATTTGTACAAAGGTTTTTCCAGCCGGATCGTTCAGCAGAACGAAGAGCCTTCTTGTAAGCCTTGCGAGCCGACTTGAACGACTCTGATCCAGCTGAACGGCGTCTGTTCCAACTCCTTCTACATTGTTTCCTAAGTCTAGTCAGATCGAAATTCCACCATGTAGTCTTTACAGACCGCAGAGGACATGCTTCTTCAAAAGCTTCCATAATGTAGGATGTTGTAGTATCAACGGCATCATCCAGATCACTTGGATTTTCAATGGACGGAGAATATCCATGAAATATGGTCGCAACCAATTCAATATAGAGTTCCCAGTTTGTTGACCGGGGATTCCTAAAACGCAAAGTCTGCGCAGTTACATTTGAATGTTCAAAGAAGATGTAGCGATGATCAGATAATGATTCCTCATCTGATACATGCCAATTCGTCAACTCGTGACTGATTCTATTCGAGCAGAGCGTTATGTCTAACACTTCTTCTCTATTAGAAACCATGAAGGTTGGGCGATTGCCTATGTTAAGTAATCCAAGGTCTGTACTACTTAAGTATTCCATCAGACTGGAGCCTCTCAAATTGATATTTGAGCTGCCCCAGATGATGTGATGAGCATTGGCATCACTGCCCACAATCAGCGGAAGGCCTTTTGTTACGCAGTGTACGACAACTCGTTTGAAGTCATCCGTTGGGGATGGTTCATCATGTGGTAAATATACCGAACAATAGACGTATTTCCTGTTGAGGTCACCAACAGAAACATCAATTGTGACAGCACATACATCTCTGGTCGTCAACTCAGAAATGAGTGTAGCAACGATTGCTTTATTTATGAGCACGCATGCGCGGGGCATGGAGCGCTAGTTTGCCATTTCAAGTTTGCTGAAAGTAGCAAAAACTGGGTCCACAAGGTTACCTAGATAGAAGTTTCCTCTACGAAAGTAGGGTTCTTGAACTAGCGCCACTTGGGCTGCACCATTTTGCATGAGTCTGCAAAGATTGATCGTTGCTGTTCTTTTATGCTGAAGATTGATCTGAGCTAACCTAACCGTAGCCACTACCCAAACTAGGCAGGATTAAGCTTTTTGCAATCTCAGCACGAAAAAGACCAGCAACGAGAAAACCAGATCGGTATCTATTTGAAGTCGCCAAAGGCGAAAGAGCACAGAATACACTGTGTAAAACGCATAATGCGAATCCATATAGGTGATAATTTAAATTAAATGTCAACATATTTATAACCCCACCCTTATTAAGCCTCAGGAAAGAGACTGAAGAAGGGCAGCCGATTATCTCGGAGAAACACAAGGTCACCTGCACCATTGCTCCGGGTAGCACAGGAAGGACTCAATACTGTGGAGGGCGCCCTGGTACCCCACAGGCTCCGTTTGCGGTTAGGTTTTATTTAGACCCCCCTAACCATTCATTCCTAGGCACGGTACGCATCACACCATAAATTAGGGGTCACCTGTGAGGTGGACTTTTACCACCGGAACAGGCAGTCCGTAGTGTTGATTCTTAGCCAGTTGAAACAACCGCTACCGACACTACGCGGCTATCTAGGCTGCTCGGGAAAAGGAGGTTAATATTGATGATTAACTCCTGACGTGCCCAAGCAGCCCACAAAAAAACGGTCTGGTGCCCCTAGTACGTTGCTAAAACTGACACATTTTTTGGTCTTCAAATTTGTCGCAAAATTCAAAGATTAGCTTATAGTTTATCAACCAGTACATAGCATGTTCTAAAAATAGTTTTTTTTTCAGAGTCTCAAAATCTTATTGTTTCAGAGTTGTGTTTGATCCTTCGACCTTGACGTTTGCTCTTGAGCGGGCCGGTGATGAGGGCAGGATCAAACATGTCGCGCGTCGGTCGAGTGAAAGTGGAAAAAAACCGCGATCGCTTAGTTGTGTTTGATCCTTCGACCTTGACGCTTGCTCCTGGGCAGTGCGTCAAGAAAGCCCGAGCAGTCGTCAGTTGTTTTCCCTCTCCGGTCGCGCGCCTATTTTCTCTGAGTGCTTTTATATAGCCGAGCAAACGAGCGAAGCTGAAAGTGAATTGTTGCTGCTCAAGTATGACGGATCAATTGGTGAGCTCGTTTCATGCTACTATTTCTAATCTATTAAATATGTATGACTGCACCTTTAATCGTTACAACGGTGAGACGTAAATATGATTATTCAACAAACTTTGAAAGGTTCGTCACTGTGAGTGTCGACATAAACTCTGATTCATAAATTATGTATGTCTAATTTTTTTTCAAAACTCCTTTTTCTTTTTACCTTTATTTTTGTAATTAAAAAAAAAACTTTGAATGGTTCGACACTGCAAGTGTAGACTTGCGAAAGGTTCACTATATTCAACAAACTTTGAAAGGTTCGTCACCTCACGTGACGGCATAATTTTTCTCTACATAGATATTGTTCATATCAAATGAAAATATCATATTTACATATAAGCATGTTTATATCTCACAAATAATTATTTATCATGGTCTAATCGCTTATCAAAGTGAATCCTGTGACCCAACGATCCTCCCCATTAACAAACATCCCTCCCAGTAACCTTTGTGGAGATGCAGAGGCAAACATGGTCTCCAAATAGCAAAGGTTACACACTAACATTCCTTCCCCCAATCCCACCTGACTGCAAGGGCGTGGCCGGCGCCGTTATTGACCCTATATAAATAGAGGCACTGAATTATGCACACTGAAGAAGATTATGGCCAATCCCAGCCGAACTTCTAGTTGATTCTTTGTGCATTTTCACTGACTTCGGTCAATCACGGAATAGCAACCATTGATATGTGTAGTCAGTCTAAGCTAAGCTAAGCTAAGAGTCTCAAAATGTTTTTGTTTCCACTCAAAATCAAGCGTTCGGATTGCAGATGTGGTGTCAATCACGGTTATTATGTCAGACGGATTGGAGTAATGAGACGCACTTTCGAATTTACTGTTCAACATTGCACTCGAGGGTGCTATTAGGAGATTTGACCTACAGAGAAACGACACTACGCATATACTTCTTGGATTTACGGACAATATCGACCTTATTGAAATTGATCGCAGGTCTGTGGGGCAGCCTTCGTGCCTCTGAAAAGGGAGACAGCTAAGATAGGCCTGACCATTAATTCTACCAAAACGAAGTACATGGTTGCAGGTAGGGATAGAGGAAGGTTTGGTGGAGTGCTGAGGTAGTGTTTGATGGGGATGTGTTTGAAGTTGTTGAAGAATTTGTTTATCTTGGAACACTTGTGAAATGTAACAACAACATTTCCCGCAAAGTGACAATACATGTTGCGGCTGCAAAAAGGGCGTATTTCCAATCGTAACCTACTTAAGTCCCGCAAATTGTAAACAGGCAGACCGAAAAGCTTTCGGTGCATTCGAGCGTTAAGTGCTGTGGACGAGTTATATAAAGTGTATTGTGCGAATATTATGAGCCTGAGGCAGACTTCCGTGGGCTGATCACTTAGTGCGAATGTTAGAAGAAAGAATTTCGAAAATAAAATTCAGCAGAGAACCAGATGAAGGTAAGCAACTTCGTGGTAGACCACGAATACGCTAGCTGTAAGCAGTGAAAGAGAACCTGGCGCTACTAAACGTTCGGGGCAACTGGAGAAGTATCGCCCGAGACCGACTAAGATACGCTCGGCAATGACGTGACGCTACGCTGTAGCCATCGAGGTAGGTACAATAAGTGAATAACGGAGGCAATTTCATTATATTTTGTGCTCTTACACTGCTCAATAATGTTTGCAAACTCCACGTTTACTGTCTGATATTCTCCGGAGAAAGCCTTGGATTGATACGCTTTATTTTACGTTTGGCATATTTCGTGATTGAAGACGAACATCTTGTCCTTTGAATGGTTCTATATTTTTCACTCGAATGCACGAAAATAAGCAATTATGCAAATTATGTTTTCCTCCTTTGTTTAGATATAATCATTTCATGAGGTTTGCAAATTACTTGCTGTCCTCTTATTTATTTCGCGCAGTGTACATGTGTAGGCTGTTGGAAAAATTCTTGTGGAAAGCGAACAGCAAGTGGGTGGTGAGATATCTACTGTCCGACTATTGGTATAGCCGTCAGCGCCATTTCCGAGCGCAACAAACAACACCGGGCATATTTCGAATCGTCGGTCGTTTCGCCGCCGGCAGATTATGTGGCTTCTCGTGGAATAACCTGTTACGTTAAACGGTTAAATTATCAATTTATAAACCCTTATCACCATCTATTGCCTTGGCCGGAAAAGCACTTTCGATGCCAGGAGCTAACGGTAATCGAGATTATAGGGTGAAGTTTTAGAAGCGCAACAGATTATGCATTCTTTTTGTGCCTTCTTTTGGGATTCGGAGGAAAATTGTTTTAGATTGGCCGAGGTTTGGGTTGATGATTTTTTCTAAACTTCAAAAGTTATCAAATAAATTGTGGGAAAGAGGATTGATCTCATAACCTCAAGAACCTAGTTCATGAATTTCTCGCAAAAACGACCATTTTTGATACCAATAATCTTTGAACACTTCCACTTTGCCAACCGACCATTTAAGCATTTGTATATCGTGTGTCAAGCACGAAGATACTCTATGCCCACGGAATCCAAGGAAAAGATCCTGGACCGGCTGGGAATCGAACCTAGATGCCTTTAGCATGACTTTACTACGTAGGCGTTGACTTAACCACTAGGATAAGGAAGGCCTGCTTTATTAATATATGTAACTCTTGAATTATACAAAAATTTAAAACGGTTCATACAAGAGTTACGTGAAGAAACCTCTAGGACTTTTCTACAAACATCTTTACCTACAAATATTCTTCGAAAGCTCGCAAGCATTATTCATTATATTCAGGGATGTAGGAAATATCTGGCTGTACAATTCTAGAGGTTTCAATTGATTTAATGAATTTTACTAAAATATCTCAACATTTTATTTTGCTCTACAACTTAGCGTTTTATGAGCAGTTTGAATTCAACAGATGGGTTCGTCGCTATAATGCATAAGAACTGTTCCTTTTTCGAATAATTTCTTGAAAAGCATACAGTGGCCCAATTTATATTCGTACAGGATACTGTTTTCACATCAAGTTAGTAATAAACTATTAAATGATGTATTGAGTTTAAAATTCTTTATCCACATTGAAGGTAATAGGTGTCATCTATTATTTGCGAATCACAAAATGTTTCCATTTACATTCATCTTTGGATTAATGTAAAAGTATTTAATTTATGTCTAAAATTCACCCAATTCCATATTCGTACACCTACCAAAATTCGAATGTACAACATTCAAAACTAAATTTAAAGCTCTAATTGATTGCTGAAGTGCTTTGTTATGGTGTTTAGATGTAGTGAAGTACATTTGGACAATTTATTAGCTAGAGACGAATGCCCCTTCTGGGTAAAGTCTCTCTAAACAAAAAAAAAAAAAAAAAAAAAAAAAAAAAAAAAAAAAAAAAAAAAATTAATTAGCGGACATATAGGAAATTTAGGTAAAATTATGAGAAATGCCAGTTTTACAATGATTTTTGCTATAAAATCCAATGATTCGAACAGTAACGTTCATTTTTGTCATTGAATCCAATCTATTAATTATATTCGTGGGCTCTGATAGAAATTTAGTTGGAATGTATACAGTTTACAGAAATCATAAATAGTTTTTATCTCTTTTGAGTTCAGAAAATTGTGGTACCATAGTTTCAAAACTCTTCTAAAATGATATTTTTAATCAATGTAAACCAAATTTTCATTCTAAAAAACAGGTAAAAGTCAATTTTGAAATTGTCTGTATAAAGAATTTGCATCACGAACTTCGTTTTACAATAAAGTACCCTAAACTACGCTGTACATACCTCAACATAATTGATTTTATCGCAATATACAGTTATCTTTAAATAAATATTCAAATTATATTCAAAATAGCACCCTATTTTTCTATTTATTGATTTTATTAGAAAAATACAAAATAACTTGAATGAGCAGAGAGCATTGATACACTTTTTACTAGAATATATTCTGTCGTTTTCATCATTTTAAAAACGTTTATGTTGCGGTTACGGCCATAATATTTATTCTATAAATCTCTATAATCATGTTTGGTAGTGAAATGTAAATTAAAAATAATAATTACGCAACATTGACTATGGATTATGTATATCCATTTAGGAGTAAAACTTAGAGAAATTGACCACCATTTTTGGTTTTGGATTTGTTATAAATGTTATATTACCTAAGATCCAAAAGAATAAGTTGTCGATATCCACTCCTAGCTACTCTAAAACTGATTATAATTTTTTGAAACTTATGCAATATTCGCAACAATCATTCTTGAGAAAGCGATGTTGAATAATATGTAAGTTATTGTTTAACTTACCGAATATTTTAGCAAACCACATGGGACAAGTGGTATTTTTCTTAAATTTACTTAAGTTTCAAATATGTCCGCTTATAAATTTTCCAAATATACTCTACTACATCAGAACAACACAACGAAGAACTTAAACAATCATCTAGTCCATCAAACATGAGTTTTGAATGTTGTATATTTCTTTTTTGTTAGGTGTACGAATATGGAATTGAGTCAATTATAGACACAAACTCAATACTTTTCCATTATTCCAAAGATTTAAGCAAGTGAATACAGTTTGTCATTGCCAAACAATAGATGACACCTATGACCTTCGCTATTGATAAAGTATATCGAAATCCATGCACCATTTAATAGTTTTTTACCAACTTGATATGGAAACAGTGCCCCGTACGAAAATGAAATTGAGTCACTGTACATTGAAAGTTCTCTGTTATACTCAATGGCGCGGAATTCAAATAAACAAAACAATGAAAAAATGCATTGAAACATTTTAAAGTTCTTCGATTGTGTAAAAAAACAATAGTTTTAATCTAACCATATATGACAACATCACAAATGAAGCTTGGAGACAAATTTGTTGCATCATTAATATTTCGAGTACGGCACCGTAGATGCTGAGTACAATTAAATTCTGCTTCAGCTATATTATCCAACAGTATAATTTCTCATCCAATTTGCTCCAGGTCAGAATTTCAATACTAAACAAAACTTTCCAAGTACTAAACCACATTATTCCTATTGGTTACTTGCTCCAATTGAGCACACAAGTTTCCAGTGAGTAGTCGTCAGCCTTTGCCAGTTTGTCTTTTCTCCACTGAACTCACTACACTGATCAACTATCCACAATGTAATCATCCTTGAAAGTTATTTCAACCGCAAGACCTTCTGCTTCGCTATTATTAAGAAACTTTTCAGCATCAACCGCTGGTTTTTTTTTGCCAACGAAAGATGATAAAGAAGAGACCCGAATCATGTTTCAGGAAATAGAGAGTAATCTTCAAAATACCGAACCGGGATAACAGGTGACCCCATTAGGGAATTTGTTCACAAAGTCCTCTTTGGCAGGATTGATGAACCCGTACCTCGCCTGTGATTGCTGAATCGAGAGGAAAAAAAAAGAAACTGGTTTCGTGGTTTATCACACTCGGCAACGTTACGCGTCTTACAATCTTGGTAAGTAGGTACAAGCTTACGTTAAACAAACCGAGCGAAGATGGGAAAACATTTTCACGGGAAACTTTTTGACTCTGCTGGAGGGATTGGTGTGCGATGTGCCAAAGGAGGATGACATTGCATCGGTGGCAAATGTGAAGCATTACCGCTTTGTGGCTTACTCACACCAGATGGAAAACGACGGGTGTGGTTGATTTAAAGTTTTGTTTGTTTTCCGGTACATTGGGGACTGACAAATATTTGAAAATCAGTGCAAATAGCGATGAATTTAACGGTGAAAAATTGTTTTCAGCTTGATTCATTTTGAGTCAACAGCAATAAATGTACACTAAAAAGAAAAAAAATGCAAAATTTTCAAATCAATGATGAGAAAATTCATCGATTAAAACGCCACCTATGGTCGAAAATGATGCTTGAACTATTTTATCCCGTAAATCCCCGAAAAAATGTATGTTTACTGAGTAAATCCCTCTAGACAACAAATCTAGATGGAACATTGGGAATATTTTTTTAGAGGCTTTCTTACAGAAATATATGGGTACATTAATGGAGACATTTATCGAAGAATTCTTGAAAATACGCTTGAAAAATCTCTGTATAAATTAATGAAATAGTGTTTTTTATCTTTATTAACGAGATTTTTAGCCATAGGTTTGTTCATCTCGGGACCAGGCTTAACTTCCCTTCCGAAGGAAATAGTCACTACAACTTTTTACGTCATAAATGACTATCTCGGGGATGGGATTCAATCCCAGGCCCTGGGCGTGTGTTCTAACCACTACACCCGTCTCCGTGGAAAGATCCTTTGAAAATTTGTTAACCAATAAGCAGAAATCCTAGCAGGAATATTTGAAGGAATCCTAGAAATCTGTGAGAAATTTTGGAGGAATTTTGCAATTGATTTTTGTAGGAATCTATAGGATTATTCCAGAAAGAATCATAACATGAATGTTTGAAACAAATTTCGATGGAATTTTGAAGAAATTTTTGAAAAAAAACTGGTAATTTATAGTAGGAATATATGCAGAAATCCTCTTGCAACTTCCGTAGAAGAATTTTTGGAGAAATCCTCTGTGAAAACCCTGGAAAAATAATTGAAGAAACCCTTGGAAAACTCTTGTGTGAATTACTGTAAGCGTGATTGAAAATAGATGAAAAAACCGAATTTAGTACTATACCATTTAATTTCACTAGAGTTTGTATCCTTTGACAGATACGCGTATTTCGACTTCAACTGTAAGGCCGTTTTCAGTGTCGTGTACTAGACTAGACTTGGTGCACGACACTGAAGTAGACCTGAGCGCCGCCACGCCACGCCGCCGCCGCCAAACCATTTTACGTCACGCCGACGCCGAATGAGCTATCGGCGGCAAGCCATACGCCGATCAGCACAACGCCGCCGATTTTGTATTTTCACACCGATAGATAATTCGACTCGTAAAGTTTGATACTTTTATAACAACAATTGAATACTCTATAAAATAATTCAATTCAGTCAGTCGTTCGTTACACTATGTTTAATTGCACTTCGTTTTAATTGGGCTCCCGTTAGGTGGGCTATAGCAAATCTAAAACGAACACAAGCGTCACTTTCTGACATCAAACGTATTTTGTCAATGTTGGTAGCTCTGATTTTCTTTTGTTCTAGATGAATTGATAGCTCAAAACTCAGCCCGATAAGTGAAAAATTTTCACAAGGTGGGCTACAGCTTTAGTGCAACGAGCGAAAGTTGACTGTATTGCCTAAGAAATTCCTCTAGAGATTCTTACAATAATTCACCAATTAATTAATCAAACAATTCCTCTATGTATTTCTCTAGGACTTCAAGAATTTCTCTATCAACTCCATCTTGATACATTCCAGAGATTTTTCAGGGATTTATCCTGGAATACCTACGCGGATATCTCCTTGAACTCCTTCAGTGTTTCCTCTAGGAATTCATTTAGATATGACTTCAGAATGAGTATTAAACCAGCAATTACTGTAATAATGCTTACAGACATTCCTTCAGTAATCACTCTACGGATCTCAAAATATTCCTCGATAAAAATTAATTGAAATTTCTCTAGGAGTTCCTCCAAGACACTACCAAGGAATATTTATAGGAGTTCCATCATATATTTCTCAATGAATTGTAGCAAGTGTATGCCCAGGAATTGTTACCAAAGAAGTTTTTTCACAGTTTTATCCCATATGTTTGTATAAGGGAATCTTCTAGTAATTTCTTCATGAATAATTTCACATATTTTTTACCTCTGGCGTTTTTAATGAACTCATTTAACATATTTTTTTTTCGTTTCTTCTCGGATACCATTAGTATTTTCAGGTAATTTGTAGGATTGATTCAAAATATTCTCCCATAAATTATTTATATTTATTATTTATCCCTGCAGTCTCTTTTGAAAAAAAAAATCGTGTTATAAAAAATAAGCCAGGGATTTCTTCAAAATAATCCTGAAGAAATTCTTCTATAAACCTAAACCATTTAACTAAGAAACGCTTAAACATATTCTTCAGCAATTCCTCCGAATATTGTTTTATTCTGGAATTTCTCAAAGGATTACGTGGTATAGGATATCTACATTTCTTCAACGAGTTTATGAGTAAGTTATCCGCTAAGGATTACTCTTGAAATTTATTCAGAGCATTCTCAAACAAATCTCCTGTAGATTCTCCAGAAAATATTACATGGATCTCCAACATCGACTTCTCTCGGAATATCACCAAAGATACTCCTTCGACTTCCGTCCATTGTACATCTAAAATTTTGCTCAGGATTCTCTAATAAATTCGTCACTATTTCAGATATTGTACTTTCAATATTCCTTTGGTAATTTCAAAAAGAATTCTTTTAAGAAATTTCTTAGATTTTTGAAAAAAAACACTTTTAATTCCTTTCTGGTGACTATTGAAATTTCTCTGAGCGCACCAGTATTTGCTATGCTATTTTTAACTGAATTGATTAACTAAATAAGTGACCATTGCTAAGGAAAGTAAATCACTAAACACACAGCTTGTTTTTTCATCAGAAAAATGTAACAATTTAACATGTAAAATTTATCACATTTTATACCCAAAAGTTACTCTATGCACATTTTGATTTGAAATTTCTAGTGATATCTTTCGAAGAAAAATCACCACAATCAATTCATTGATAAGATTTTTACAATTTAATGCACAGGAAATATTATTAAATATTCATTTCAATTGGAAAAACTTTCGTAACGTAACCTCACTTTTAATCGTCATGAGGAGTTCCACCTACTGTAGACATTCCTCTTAGAGCTCTTTCAGAACTGATTCCAGCATTCCTTTCATATGTATTCCAGCATTCCTTAGCAAGTATATCTTATGATACCACATGTAAATTTGTTCAAAAATGATCATGGTGCACTAGTACATGAATTACTAAACATCAATTCTTGAAAAAAGTAAAATTTCTTCTATGTCTTTCTCTAAAACTTTATCCATGTATCCTTCATTTTTTTTTCAACGGGATATTTATTAAGAATCTTGTTTGTGTTTTTTAAGAACTAAACCAGAGCTGCGTTTAAGAATTCCTCACACAATTTGTTAGAGATACTTCAATTAACTTCTTTAGGCTATACTCCAGGAGTGTATCCAGAAAATGCTCAATGCAACAAGATTCCGCAACGATTTCTAACAAGATATGCTCGTAGAATTCATCCAAGAACTTCTTCAGTAATACTTACTATGATACCCATATTTCTGAAGTGATTCCTCCAGAGTTTTTTACAGGACATCTTTCAAGCAAATCAAAATGCTATAATAAAGCACATGCACTGCTAGCTAAAAGCGTTGAAAGAAAGCGTTGTGTTTGGATGGGCATCTAATTCTTCCGAAAGAGGTGCACTTTGCGAAAAAGGACCACGTGATTATTGAGCTGAAATCGAATTCAGGGTAACTTCTGCGTTCATGAGTCCTCTCATGGCGTAGGGGTAACGCGCCCTAACTAGAGATTAGGGAGTCGTGAGTTCGATTCTCACTGCGAAGACGTGTAACTTTTTCGCAAAACTTCACATCAATTTGTCCATTTAATCCAATTGCAAAGTATATGTAATGTTTAGCTTTTCGGTAGTTGTTAAACATCCACTCGGCTGGTTAGCCGTAAACCACGATTCATAATTAAAAACAACCCGACCAGATGGAAGAAACAAGATTATTACAGAATGTGTTCCCTTCATATGATTTTTTTATAACACCAGTTGTTATAAAATATGCACCGTTAGTAGTTAAAATAACAAAAATTCTAACAAAATTTGCACCAAATTAAACTAAAATATAGCAAACCCTGTTGTTGCGTCCACCGCAATAGAACAGTAATTATAACAACATTATTACAGAATGTGTTGCAAGGATGTTACAAAATAACAAAAATATTGCTAACTATGTTACTGTTTATGACACCGGATTTTATTTACAACAAACTTATAAATGCGATGTCAAAAACATAACAAATGTTGTTATAAATGTGTTACTAAAAATATAACAAGTTGAGAACAAAGCCATCTTGATAACAAAATTATATCAATTTCTGTTATTTATAACTGCTGCTGTTAGGAATGTGTTATGACCTTGTTATGTGGTTCTGGCCGGGAAGTAACAATTATAATTTATATGAAATAAGTATGTAGAGGAGCTTCCAAGAGAAAAAATAAAAAGAACTTGTAAAGCATTCTCTGGCAGAATTCTTCAAGAGATTTTTTAAGCAAGTCGATAGATATTCTTCTAGAAATTTTTCTTATGAGATTAGAAAGTCTGGAAATGGTTTTCCGTGGGAATCCCGAGACGAATTCAATGAAAACTGGTAAAGGAGTTCTTGAAGAAAGCACTAAAAAGTACGAAAATAGTGCGTGAAAGAAATCCCGTAGGAATTCTTAGAGGAGAGATTACGCATGGTTGTATACCTGGAAAGTTCGTGGAAGAATCACAAAGGACATTCCTTGTGAGTTTTTTTGCTAGAATTTTAAAGTATTTTTGACTGAATTACAAATCGTTCTCGTAGCGAAAATTTAAATTTGCAAATATGTGCCGCGATATGAGACAAAAGAACAAATTAATAAAATCAATACAAATCTGTAGTAGTAGTTTCGTAGTTTTACGAAATTTGTGAAAATCGTGATTATTGTGACCGACATTACTTGTGTAAAACAAGTA
This sequence comes from Aedes aegypti, assembly GCF_002204515.2. Lineage (NCBI taxonomy): Eukaryota > Metazoa > Arthropoda > Insecta > Diptera > Culicidae > Aedes > Aedes aegypti. Next base: position 95,274,494 of record NC_035108.1, read on the forward strand.
TTTGCTAGGCCCCCCTAGGCCCCCTTCAGAAAAAAATCCTAGCAACGCCAATGAGGATAACTTTGAGAATTTCTTTAATCATTCGTGCAAAAAATTTACGAAGAGCTCTTCCAAAAGTCAAACAAAAAAATCCAAAGATTTTTTTACACAATTTTTTCGACAAATCATACACGTTTATCTGGGGTAGTATTCCTGCGAGTTCCTTTTGATTTTTTGAGTATTTTTCCTTATTCTTCATTGTTTTACCCAAGGATTCGCCCTGAAACTATTCTCAGATTTTGTCTGGAGATTAAAAATAATGAATAAATTTTCCAAATATATTCTGGTAATATCCAATGTTAATATGCTTCAGGAATTTGCTGCCAAAAATATTTCTATAAGTTTTCTTGCAACCATTTCACTATAAATTCCTCCATTTTTTCCAGGGTTCGTAGGAGATTTTTCAAGGTATTCAAGACCAATCAAATATTATTCCAGATAAGCAAAAACGAGACAACGATTCCAATCGCTGTTTCATCGTTTAAACTGTAGTTTATCTTTATGCACGTAAAATTCCCTAGAGCTAAACACGAAAATATCCAGCACGATTATGGTTGATCGGTTGTGAGTTCAAATCCCACCGCTCGAGAGTATGTTTCGTAATTTTCTCGACGTTTAAGGACAAAGAATATCTTGAAGGTGTATGGGTTCAATTCAGGATCTTTTCGAATAAAAAAAACTGCCTCAGCCTTTCTTGATTATAAGGAATCATCGTACAAGCCCCACGAGACACGAATGCGAAAATGGCAATTTTACCAAAAAAAAAATAAAAAAAACATCTCAGTAAGCAACTGTGGAAGTGCTTCTAGAGAAATATGTTAAGAAGTAGGCCCTGTCCCAGTAGGAACTTAACGCCGAAAAAAAAATGACAATTTACAAACATTTTGATGTCCAATTTACTCCTCGCCGATGTACGCCGCCGTCGCCGTTACCGCCGCCGAAAGTAGTCAACGGCGTGACGCCGATCACGCCGCCGCCGCCGGTACAAAAATGCTCTCACGCCGCCGCTGATTAAAAATATTTCGGCGCACAGGTCTACACTGAAGACGGCCTTACAGTTGAGGTCGAAATACGCGTATCTGTAAAAGGATACGAACTCTAGTGGAATTAAATGATATAGTACTAAATTCGGTTTTTTCATCTACTTATAGGTATTCTGTTAAACAGCTCGAAGATTTATTATGATTGAAAATGTTTTGAGATGAATCCTAAGAGCACTATTTGGAGAAATTCATGGTGGAATCCCAAGAGAAATAATTGGATCAAACGTTGGAGGAATGCACTGGGGAATCTCTGGAAGAATTCATGTTCAAACCTTTAAAAAAATGTATTGAAAACCCCCTGATTAATCTCAGAGGAATTACTAACAGAAATATTGACTCAAACAATTAAAAACTAAGCCGTCTCTAGAAATGTGTTCAAATATTTCATTTCATTTAAAAAAAAAAAACATTTCATTCAAAATTACCTCAGCAAGTCTTTGTTAAATATACCTTTAATTTTCCATGAAAAATGGTTGGTTATGTCCAAATTTGTTCAATTAATTTAAAAAAATATTCGATAGATCTTTCATAAACCATGAAACTTGCTTTTACAAATCTTTTGAATTTTAACAGAATAATTTGAAAGGTTTCGTTAGAAACCTTGGAAACAAAAAGAATACTACGCACAGTCTTTGCGCTTGGTTAAAAGGCCATTACTTCAAAAATGTTGCCAAAAATTTCGTTGAAATCCTTGAAAGACCTTCAACCTTCCTTGAAATGTGATTTGGAAATTTACCTTTCCTAGGATAATAATAATGCAAACAATTGCGCATGACATATAGGCATGGCATCTGAATGAAATTGATGTATCACCATAAATGCTTTAGATAGTTCCATAAAAATCTTCGATTTCCTACCAGAAGTTGTTGAAGAAATTTCTTCAGAAATTTTAGCTTAGCTTAGCTTAGCTTAGACTGACTACACATATCAATGGTTGCTATTTCGTGATTGACCGAGGTCAGTGAAAATGCACAAAGAATCAACTAGAAGTTCGGCTGGGATTGGCCATAATCTTCTTCAATGTGCATAATTCAGTGCCTCTATTTATACAAGGTCAATAACGGCGCCGGCTACGTCCTTGCAGTCAGGTGGGATTGGGGGAAGGAATGTTAGTGTGTAACCTTTGCTATTTGGAGACCGTGTTTGCCTCTGCATCTCCACAAAGGTTACTGGGAGGGATGTTTGTTAATGGGAAGGATCGTTGGGTCACAGGATTCACTTTGATAAGCGATTAGACCATGATAAATAATGATTTGTGAGATATATACATGCTTATTTGTAAATATAATATTTTCATATGATATGAACAATTTCTATGTAGTGGAAAATTATGCTGACACTTGAGGTGACGAACCATTCAAAGTTTGTTGAACAAATACCTAAATGTAACATTCCTACAGCTGTCAGGACGAAAGCATGTGTTATTATATTTTACTTATTTGAAAAGAAACAAAAAACTCGATTGGTTGGAACATCATAGAACACTCTTATTCTTATGCCGACACTTACAGTGGCGAACCATCCAAAGTTTGTTGAATAAAGTGAACCTTTCGCAAGTCTACACTTGTAGTGTCGAACCATTCAAAGTTTTTTTTAATTACAAAAATAAAGGTATAAAGGGGTGTTCTGAAAAAAAAAAAATGTGAAACATAAATATAATTCATGAATCAGAGTTTGTGTCGACACTCACAGTGACGAACAATTCATAGTTTGTTGAAAATTCATATTTACGTCTCACAATTGTAACGATTAAATGTGCAGTCATACATATTTTATAGATTAGAAATAGTAGCATGAAACGAGCTCACCAATGGATCCTTTATCCTTCACTGTGCAGCCACAATCCACTCTCAGTCTCACTCGTTTGCTCGGCTATATAAAAGCACTCAGAAAAAAAATAGGCGTGCGACCCGAAAAGGTAAAAAAACTTGGCTTTCTTGACGCACTGCCCAGCAGCAAGCGTCAAGGTCAAAGGATCAAAAAGAACTCGAAATTTCTTCAGAAATTTTAACAGAAAAACATTGAATCTTGTAAAGCTCACTAGAAGTTGTGTTCAAAATTCTTCCAGACACATACATTTCATATAATCCCAAATGTTTCAAAATGAAAAAAAAATCATATATGACCTCTCCTTGCCATCACAACTGCTGTGCAATTATGGAATGAAGGAATTATTTAAAAATCCAGGAATATTTTTAATGGTTTCTGAAGACAAATTTTTGGATAAATCCTTAGAGAAAACTATAAAAAAAACTTTGGAAAAAATCTATGAAAAATGTTTTTTGGAGCAATTTATGATGAATTTTTTCACATAAGGAATTTATAATGGAGGCAATGAAGTGACTCTTAAACTAAATAAAAGAATTAGGCAAAGACAGTTTCAACTGCACTCAAGATAAAACATTTTGGGAGTTTAAGGAGAAATGTTTGGAAGAATGCTACCAGCCACTCAAGCAACACATATGTTATAATTGAGCATTATCAACTTATATATGACAAGATCTGATCATATATCAGTCGATAATAGTTAATTATATCAAGTGTGCTGCTCCGACAGTTCCTTGAGCCTTTTTTATAATTCTGGAGCATCTGAGACAATAAAGAGAACATTTTTTTGAGATAATTCTGAAGGAACACAATAGAATGATGTCTAACAAAGTATTCAGTGCAGTTTGAAAAATCTCAAAGTTAATTTCATGAATGAAATTATCTTGTTTATGAATTGTTTTGGATAATCCACTGTAAGGATTATTGGAGAATTGACGAAATATTTTTTGAAGATATTCATTGTTGCAAATCCGGGGATAGCTTAGGACGAATTTTAGTACAATCACTGAAAAAATAAAGAAACCTGTTGAGATACTGCTGAAAGTGATGGAATTCTAGAATTTTTAGGAAAATTAGCGAAGATTTTAAGTTTTTTGAGAAATCTTCAAAAGACTTTCCCGAAATATATGCAGGCGTTACTGAATATAGTCCTGAAACAGTCATTGGCAAAACTTTTGAAAATACCCGTACTGTTCCATGAAGAATTACTTGAAGGAATTTCAAGAGGAATTCAAAAATTTAAAATATCCTATTAAGTAAGTCTAGACGGATCCCAGAATTTCAACGTTTGAAATTTATGAAAACTGCTTATGCATTGTGATTTGAGACGAAAATCATAAAACATGCAATGATAAAAAAATTATGAAAATCCTGATTCTCTTGATTATTGCGGAAAGATTGCATCTCTGATACACAATATGCTAAGCCCCCTAGGCCCCCTAGAGCAAGAAAAATCCGCCAATGGTAATTCTTGCTGAGGCCGGTCCATTATTCACTCCTGGTCTTTATTATAGTTATTCGAAAGCTCCTGCCCAGTAATTAAAAAAACTCCATTCTAACGGTCAAATTGATGGAGCACTCGGTAGTTATGATTGAAACCGTTATTGAGGACCCCTCCATATTTGACGGTTCTGGGTTTTTGGCCAAATGCCATTTGACCGAAAGCCGTTTGGCCGAACGCCATTTGGTCGAAAGGGTCATTTAGCCGAATGCCGTTTGGTCAAAATTGAAAACAATAGTGAACTACAGTTAACATGCATTAATAATGAATTTCAAAGCTGAATTTCAAAGAACAGTTTATTCTTTAAGAAGAATAAATATTCATTGAAATACAGCTCTTTAGTGTTAGTTCAAGGAACAGTCAATGCTGAAAGTAGATTAGTCTAAATGTAAGCCTTTTTTCACTTCTCTGCTGGCAGTAAAAGCTGCCAGCATAGGTTTTTGCATTGCGTTTGTAGTCAATTTCTGTCAGTTACTAAAACGGTTTACGACTCATTCGTCTTTCTGTAACATCGTTTTGCTTCATTCTTTCTGATAGTACTTAGTAAATTGAAAAATTTCTAACAACCACAAGTTTGGTTTCTTCTGTTCACAACAGAGAAACACGTAAGTGTTCACCGAGTCGTTCGGTTTAATTTTTAAGGTGAAGATAAATCGAAGCCAAACCTCAAATTTTCAAGAGCACGGATCTGGAGAACCAAGCATCTGTTTGAGCCGAAAACTTAATCGATTGGTCACCACCAGCGAATGACCAATCGATTAAGTTTTCAGCTCAAACGAGTTTTCGGTTCTCCAGATTCTTTAAGAAGAATCTCTTTCTTTAAGAAGAAGCTCTTGGAAATTTGAGGTTTGGCTTCGATTCATCTTCACCTTAATAAGACTCTACTTATGGAGCTAAGTACCTATACAAAAATAAAATTTATATGACGTTTGTTGACATCAAAATTTCGCCTGGTAACCAAAAAATCATGTACAATAATTTTCCCGAAAACAATTTTCGGATGCCTACAACCTGAAAAACCATCGAACCCTTTTCAAACACAATCCAGTCATCACACCACAACAGCCAGACCGCATTTCAACCGATTCGAATGATTGTTCCATTTCTTTTTGAAACCATCCTGTTCTGCATCACTGGCCCGTAATCAAGACACAACCACTTGAATCGATTTGTGCAAAAGTGAGAAACTACGCACATACACTCCCGTGCAAAAGTTTAGAGTCGCCTCCTAAAAATCTCGTACAAAAGTGTTTCGTCTCTATCGCTGTGATTACACGTCCAATTAAAACTCTCTTTGGCTTATTCTAAAAGCAATGAGTTAATCTTACTTTGTAGCTATTTTAAAAACAAAACTTTTCTCATTTTAATCAATTTCTTACTTTTTTTAATTTGTTTACCGACATATCTATCTATTTTGCTGGAAGTAAGAGGGAGCAGGGAGAAGGAAGCAATGAATACTAGATGGTTAGATACCGTAAGGGAACGGCGAGAGAAAATGGATCAGATGTTGAAGAGGGCATAACATTTGAATTGATTTTTTTACTGGCTAACGTCTCTTATGGAAACGGCTAGGCGTGTTGTTCGAATAACACTACCAACATTGCCCTCTTCAATATCTCATCCAATTTCTCTCGCCATTCCCTTTTGGTACCAATCCATCTAGTATACATTGCTTTTTTCTCCCAGCTCCCTCTTACTTCGAGCAAAATATACCGATATGCTGGTAAGAAAATTAGCCATGATGATGTCAAAATACATGCGAAGTAAGATTAATTCATTGCCTTTCGAATAAGCCAAAAGAGTATTAATTAGAAGTTTAATCATAGAGATAGGGTAATTGTTCCCTTAGTTGTGGGTGTTCCTATAGTTGCGGTAGTGCCATTTTCACTGATTTTATCACATTAGCTACAGAACCGACACTGCCACTCGACGTATTGACTTGTTGATACACTGAATAGTTGAAAAGAGCGTTCAAATTGCTTTAAAACTGATGAAATATCACTAAAATTGCTAAAACTTTTCTTACCTGTACCAATAGTTGCGGTAAAGGGTTCCTATAGTGGAGGATCCCATAAGAATCCCATGGATACCGCAACTATAGGAACACAAATTAAAAATATACCGCAACTAAAAGAACAGTGTACCAATAGTGGAGGTATTATTTTTCACTAACATGCCATGGATTACTGCGATGAAATCATTTTTCTCATTAAGCCAATGGTCATTACTTCCCGTTACAACATTAACATGTACATGATTTGCGCTTCTTGAATTTAGTCTCTTGAATGAAGTTCAATCGTGCTTAGTACCTCCACTATTGGTACATCTACCCTACTTAATGTAAATACTTTGGTTTACCTTTCTGGAGGTAAGCCCAAACTTTTGCACTTAAGTGTACCTACCCCGCTAGACGCATCACTGGACCGGACCTTACCGGACCCGATTGGCAAGCAACAATCGTATGATTCAAATGCCATAAAGTGTATCACTTTATACAGACGTTTTATTTCCGGGTCACGGAGTTTCGCCATTCAGGCCTTTGGGAGGTTAGGTGCGAGCATACTATACATGGTCTGCGTGTGTTTGGTGGAAACAGATAGAGAGTGAGAAAGCAAATGACCCCCATCAATGAATAACCATTTGGTGATGACGATGCCGGCCGACGAAAAGGATATTGGCTTTGAACGCAATCGAGCACGAAGAATAGCTTCTTCACCAAGCACAACACGAACAAATTGCCTAATGCCCTCAATAGTAGTGCAGAGTGGAATCTCCATTTGGGTATTCAGTCGCTTTGTTGTGTCGATCAGTGATGCCAGGAGTGCTTGGCAAAACCATTGTGAATTTGTAAGGTTCTTGGTTAATGAACATGATCTTCCTTCATATCCTAATGCAGCCCACAGAAGCTCAAACGGTTTGACCAACATTAACTCCCACCGCCACATTGACCGACCACCACTCCGTTCCATCCATCAGCTTGTCCGGCAGGGCGTTGAGACTATTTTTGTGCCCGAGGAAGAAAGAATAACTCGCAATAACTTATGCATACCATATTTTGGTATCATACCATAATTAAGTATTGCTAAGTTGTCAATACCTCATTTTGGTATTATAATGGTATTTGAAAAAAATGTTTAAAACAATTAAAAATACTTCATTTTAGTATTCGATAGCTATTGAGGACTGCTGGAGGTATTGAACTACTATTGAAAAAATTCACTTTTATATGAAAATCCATCATGTATTATTTAGGTATTCCAATACCTGATCTAATTATCAGCTTGGTATGTGTAGAATATGCAGAAAGTATTATTTGAGGTATTTTACCTCTTACGCAGGGCCAGTGGTGAAAAGAGTCATGCCGTTTACGCAAAATGAACCAATATTAAGCAGGATCCACGCTCACACGCTCACAAACCAACAGCGACCTCACAGATGCTCACAGATTCTTGCATCGGAGAACCAGAATCGCACAAAAGGAACTACCGATGCGGTAGCTGCCTAGTTTTGCATGCGATGGCTCATTCTTCATGGTTTTGGTTGTCCACTTTGGTTCTTCTGGGCTACCAAAATAACCCAGGAATGACCACCGGACCTTTGGGTCATCGCATGCCTAGTTTTGGTACAAAAACTGAAATGTCCCACAATACGGGTATCTCCGGTGGTCATTCCTGGTTTATTTCGGTGGTCCAGAAGAATCAAAGTGGTCATTTATCTATAATTGAACTAGAAGAGTCACAGGTATTCAAAATCATGAAGATTGAGCCGTCGCATGCCTACTTTTGGTACTAAAACTTTGTGGTCCCATATAACGGGTTTCCCGGTGGCCATTCCGGTGCTCCACAGGACCAGAATAACCATCCATTCATCCTTTCGGCAAAATACATCCAAACAAAAAAAAATCGTAAGGAATTGAGCACAATTCATTTGGTTTTGGAGCATAAATCTGAGTAATTTTATAGAATTGTCCAGATTGGCCACCTGCCGGAACTCCAGGAGCCGGTTCCGCATGGACCATACTGGACCGAATTTTTCAGGGGATGTGCACCGGTAATTGGTTCCTTATTACAAAAAAGTTTAATGCCAAAATATCCATCAACCGAATAGTACTGTTTTCAGATGTAGCAGGTTCCCGGTGGCCACAGTGATCGAATCCGGATCTCCAGGAGGGTTTCTGATACTAGACATGTGTCCATCATTTAAGTCCAACAGAACTAAATTCGGTCAACACACTGATTTTTGCGAGCAGTTTGAATTTTCGGGTCGAAAACAACCGTCACAATTCGGAACTTTTTTCTATGGAAGCTCCCCTAAGGGTCATTAAAAACTTTTGTTTCCGCAAAACAAAATTTTCCACAAAAAAATAATTATCAGAAAATTTCAAATTGATGGGTTATTTAATTCAAAAATTACTTTGATTTGAATTTTGAAATGGTTCGAAAAAGACCCAAGGTCCTTACTAAGGTTAAAAGATTGCTCATAAAATTTCTCCGGGGATTTCATCCGGAATTCTCTCAGGGAGTTTTCCAGTATTCCTCCCGCAAATCCTTCATGGATTCCACCAGAAAATCTTCCAGAGTTCTCCAAAAAATCCTCCACAGATTCCTCCAGAAATTTATCTAGAAATTACTTCAAGAAAATTTCTCCAGTAATTTCTTTATAAAATTCTCTAGAAATCTATCAGGACTACCTCTTAAAATTCTTTCAAGTTTTTCTTCAAACATTCCTTTAAAAAATTCCTCCAAAAATCCTGCAAATTTTCCCTCATAAACTCTTCCAGGAATCTCTACAGAAATTTATCCAGATATTCCTCAGAAAATTCTTCAGGGATTTCTCCAAGCAATCCTTCAGAGATTTTCAAACGTTCATCTGGACAAACTTCCAAAAATTCGACGGTGGATTTTCAAAGAAATCCAAAAATTATACGAAGCCTTTGTTCCGCAACTCCTTCAGAAGTTGTTTCATAGATTCTTGTATGAAATTCTCGAGGAAATTCTTCAGGAAATCTCCAAGGCACTCCTCCAGATATATTTTTTCAGGAATATTTGCTGAGATTACACCAGTGATTTGTTGAGAAATTACTCTAGAAGTTTCTCCAAGTATTCCTTCACATATTTTTCCAAGGATTCAATCTTATTATTTGAGAATTTCTCCCAGGGATTCCTCAAAGCGTGTCCAGAGATTTATCCAGGAGTTTCTACAGGAATTCCGTCAAAAAACCTCCATCAATTCCTTCAGAAATTCCATAAGAGATTTATTCAGAAATCATTGCAGGGCTTCCTCCAGGAATTCGTCCAAACGCGCCATCGGGGTTCTTCTATAAATTCCTGCAGGATTTCCTCCAATAATTTTGCAATTTTCTACTGGAATTTCTACAGGTATTCCTTTAGATTTTTTTTCCAAAAAATCTTCCAGGGATGATCTAGAAATACCACTTTTTTCAGAAACTACTACAGGAATCTCTCCCGAAAAAGTTCTAGAGTTTACTTCAATAATCGTTCAAGAATAGTTTCAAACATTCCTGTAGACTTTCTTTCAGAAATTACGCCAGAGTTTCATCTAGAAATTTCTTCAGTTATCCTTTTAGAATATCCTCCAAGGTTCTGCTGAAAATTCGTGTGGGAATTTATTTAGAAATACTTCAAAGAGTAAATGGGATTCCAAAAAATCCTTTAGAGATCGCTCCACAAATTACTTCAGAAATATCCCCATTCACATTTTGGTGGAATTAGATTTGAATAAACTGTTGTTCTGCTACTAATGTTACTTGGGTTGTACAACAGTCTTACAGCAATTTATCTACGTTTTCAAACAGGAAATTTCCTTAGATATTTTTTTTCTGGAGGATTTCCTCTGAGAATTCCTTCTAGGATTATTTTTGGGGTCCTTCAGGTGAAGATGAATTGGAGCCAAACCTAAAATGTTCAAGACCACAAATCTGGAGAACCAAACATCCGTTAAAGCTGTTTTATCGATTAATCGATTGGTCACTAGCTGGTGTTCGGTTCTCCAGATTTGTGGTCTTGAATATTTAGGGTTTTGCTTCGACTCATCTTCACCTTCAGGGTTTCCTCCTGCTTGGGATTCCTCAAGGGTTCCCTTTCAATATTTCTCCATAGATTTCTCCATGAAATCCCCAAGGAAGTCCTCTAGAAAATCTTTCAGAAATTCCTCCAAGAATATTTGCAAGAAATTCTTTAAGGTGTTCTTTCAAAAATTTCTTCAGGAATTCCTTTAGAAAAATCTCAAGGAATTCCTCCAAAAATATGTCCATGTAATCCTCCAGGACATACTCTAGCAATACATTTAAATATTTTTACATCAATTGCACGATGAATTCCCACAGAAATTCTCCTGAAAAAGTTTTTATGGGGAATTTTTGATGGAAGCTTTGGAGGAATTCTGAGAGAAATTCATGAAAATATCCTTAAATAAATGAATCTGATTAATTTGAGATTAAATTGGTCACTCAAAGAGAAATTTCTTAAAAATCGCCGGTGAATTTCGTAGAGGAATTCCAGGATGTTTTATTGAAGATATTTTGTTGGAAAAATCTGGAAGGGTCTCCGAAAAAAAATTCTAGAGTGAATGAATCTTTCGGGGAATGGGTGTTCAATGAAAAATTTATAGATATATAAAAAATTCTTTCAAAAGAGATTTTTAAAGCTTTTTTCTAAAAAAAAAGTCTTGAAAATCTTTTCTAATAATAACTACTTATGAAAAAAATTTTGCAATACTTCTGAAGGAATACCTGGTGGGATTCCTGCATGAATTATTGGAGAAACCTATCAAAGATTTTCTTGCTGAAACCATGAAGGAATTACTGGAGGAACTGTTGTAGAAATTTATAGTAGAATCCACAAAAAAATAAGTAGAAATTTCTGAATCATTTCCGAATAAATTCAGGTGGAATCTCTTGTGATTTTTTTTAGAATATTTCTTAGAATATCCCTGGTGGGATTTGAAGAATTCCTGTTGGATTTTTGTGTGTAATTGCTGAACAAACCTCTGATGATAACTTCTGGCGGAATCCCTGTAGAATTTTCTGGAGTATTCTCTGGTGAAATCATTGGAAGAAGTCTTGAAGGAATCTTTGGATGAGTTTTTGTATAACGATTCGTGAAGGATTCCATTAAAGAATTACTGGATAAATCCTGGATCACTGGAGAAAATCGTCGAGGAAATTCTGGAGTAATTTATTAAGGCAGTTCTAGCAAAATCGCAAAATTCAATATTAAATTGCATAAGCAAATCTGACAGTTTGTCAAGCGGTTGCACGAACACAACTTGGTTTGACTTGGGGGCGGAGTGAATGTTGGTCAAACCGTCTGAGCGTCTGTGGGGTGCATAACAACAGCGAATTAGATAGTATCTAAGCATCAACCTCTGGTGAATGACTTAAAAAAAATAAAATCTGAAATATCATTAATCTACACCCCGCCAATTACGATTTCTTGTGCAACCAGCGAGTTTAGAGATTTCTCACTGATTTTTCATCGATCAAGAAAAATTGGTTTTGCCTGTAATGTCGTCACGGCACTTTAGGGATCCACGGACCACCGGTTTAAAAAGCGTGCACTAAACAGCTCGAAGATTTATTATCAATATTTGTTCTTCACTGTGCAACATTTCGAAATTTAACCCTTCAGCAAACTTAAGATGGGTAAAAAAACATTTTTCAACGAAGCTGTTCTCATCCAAAACGTTTGGCATCCCGTCCATCGACATATTGAAATGTTTGGACTTTGTGGCCCAGTTTCACACCGCAGCAACAGCAGCGATGATGATAGTTGGGCATGAGAATCGTTTCTTAGACACGAACGGAAATCGCGTCACGGAACAAACGAATTGTATTGAATGAAACAAATTGCATAAGTATAGGGGCATAACGAGACTCGGAAATTGTCTTCACAGCTGGGATACTATCGGGGCCAAGACGTCTCGGTCTCGGTCGCGGGTCACTTTCATTTATTGTCGAAGCGGCGCTGAAATTGAGCATAAGGGGGAAGTGGCATGACATGAGGGATTCCTGGAAGCAATCAGAACACGTGGACCTTTTGTCCGCCTCCATGGAAGCTCGAAGCGATTTACACTAATCTAATGAAGTGATCTGGTGCGATTTCCTAAGGTCATCAGTAGATAGCGGGGGTCCATTATTCCATCTTGACGGCCAGTGTCGTAACATTACTTCCACCTCATTCAACACCGTTTTTATGGCCCCGTGAATGGCGAAGCGGAAATACGAGTAAAACAGTGGGAATGGGTGAGAGGGCAAGCAAGACTACAGTTAGCTAGTAGAGCTGCTACGCGGAATTTATGCGCTATCTAAATTCTATGCGGACATTTATCTGCAATCGTTACGTAACTCGGACCATGCTGTCGTCTTTATCGAGTCGATATGGTCGTCTTCGTCGTCATCGTCGTCGTCTGCCTTGTAACTGTTATTGTGGGAGGCAAAAAGTAGTCTTGGTAGGAAGTGGAGTGAATGCGAAACTAGCTACTGGTTCCTTTTTTGATTTGCTACATGAATGTTACAAGTTATACGTATTAAGATACATGTACGACTCTAGTACACAGAAAAGTTCCATGTAAATGTTTCCAAATAAACATACAGGACACTGAAACTTCCATTTACGTTATGATATTTTTCAAAATGCGTTCGATCACATTGCTAAATGTTTAGAAATAGATATGATTATCTTATTTGCGAATGGTTTTAGGGCTATTGGACAATTTAAGCACTTTCAAGGTAGAATCACGTTTTTGACTATTTTTCTTATATTTCGTAGCCATGTGTTTAGCGTTGTCAGGAATTAAACGCATTGAGATAAGGGGTGTGTTCAGTTCCTGCTTCATACTGGAAAACTTTTTGTTGAGAGTTCTTCCAACTGTGACACTGGATGTGGCATGCAAGTTCGTGGTTTAGTGGTTTAGTTTATTCAAGCTAAAAGCTCGTAGAAATTCCCCTTACCATGCTAGGCAATTTATAAGTTTACAATGCATAGCTCTAAAAATCGAAAACTACGGGTAATAATTATATTTCATATAAAAATTATTTCAAGATAATTGTATGATGAACTGATAGCTTGATTTTGAATAATATTATATTTTAATGAGTAAATGTGAATTATTATGCAGTTGAAATAAAACGGTTGACCTTTGAAGTAATTTATATAAAAATGTTATTGAAGTATTATCAGCTTAAAAAAAAATAAAAACCTATGCAATTGGTAACCTATGCAATTGGTAACCTATGCAATGAAAAACATAAAACTTATTGGTCAGAAGGATAATTCTTTGCTGTTGACAAAATATAATTTCATTCACATTAAAAAAAATACCCTCACACCCCATTTTGCATTTCCGGCAAATATTACACATTTTCATGATTATCTGAGCAAACTGTCAAGAGATCGTCATCATTGTAATTGGCTTTTCAAATAGACACCGGAAGAATGGTAGGACTGTCTTTTGTTCGATTATAGACAAACCGGAAATAGCTCAAAATTTGAGTTGAACTTTTTTTTCATCCCTTAACACCCCATTTTCTTCTTCTTTCTGGCGTTACGTCCCCACTGGGACAAAGACTGCTTTTCAGATAAGTGTTCTTATGAGCACTTCCTCAGTCAGTTATTAACTGAGAGCTTTCTATGCCGATTGACCATTTTTGCATGTGTATATCGTGTGGCATCGAAAAATTTAAAAGGTAGGATTCTTCATGATTGTCGCCTGCATTATCAAGATTATTTAATATGTTTCTAATAAAAAGTGCTTTAATTTTTGACTCTGGGTCCACTAACTGCAGCCCACCTTTTTCATATTCTAAATATAATTGATTTCTTTCTACCTTAAAAATATGCCCGGACCATAAAAACTTTCCACAAGCTGATTTCAATTGAGCTAAATGTCGATTTAAAGGAGGAAAAACTTGAGCAACATACCAAACTTTCGACAAAATAAAAGTATTCACTACCCAACACCTTTCGTACAAATTCAGGTTTCTTACTGAGTGCCTTTGCAATGTCAGCTTTATATTATTAATCACGGTATCATAATTATTTACAATTGTTTTATACCAGCTTTTATGGAAATTTATTCCAAGAATTTTAAGTGCATCAACTTCTTCAACCAATTGAGGTCCAAATCGAGCCTGATTAAATCTCATAAAGGCTGATTTGGAAAAATTTATTTTAATCCTTGCATATTTTGAGAAATTTTCAAATATCATTAAAACCAAATCAAAATCATTATCATTTCTCACAACAATGTTGAAGTCATCAGCATACACTATCACTTTAATAAATTTATCATAAATCCAGAATCCTGTCAAATTTGCGGATAATTGTCGAATAAGAGGTTCTACATACAACACAAACAAAATCATACTAAGAGGACATCCTTGTCGCACAGAGGTACTTATTTTTATTTCATCTGTCAAAAATCCATTGACTTGTACTCTAGATGAGGCCACTTCATAAATATGTTTAATGCACATTATCAGCTGTTGTGGAAAATTGAACTTTTCCAACACTCTCCACAAATAATTATGATCCACTCGATCAAAGGCTTTGTTCAGATCGATACTCAGAATACTCCCTTTAAACCTTTTTGTTTCACATGAACGCGTCAAGATTCTTCGTAAATCCTTCAAGTTATTTATTTATTTATTTTTTTTTTCTGATGGTCCCATTGGGCCGTATTTGGTCCCACCTCCACCCCATACGCTTCGTTAGTAGTTGGGAGGCTTATTGGACGAGTTATCATAGTGATATTTTGATTTTTAATTCATGTTTCTTCATTTTCTTTTTAACTTTCATTCTTGCTCCCGCGTATGTCCATCATCATGAATTCATATCAATCCATCTTTGACACATCTTATACACATTCTCTTGAATGAATAAATGCTGTTTGCCTGCTTTACTTCGGTAGGTAGTCGGTTGAAGAGTTGGAATCCTTTGAAAAAGAGACAGTTTTGAGTTCCAGTTTTCTTAAAGTTCGGTAGTCGTAGATCCGATGCTGCTCTTGTGTTATAATTATGTATATCCGTTCCATATTGAATATTTTCTGTCAAGTACGTTGGTAGTAATTGATTCTTAATTTTGAATACGAACTCTAATGTTCTTACAATGATCCTCTCCTCGACATTCATCCATTGGAGACACTCACGCATAGTAGCTGAAGAAGTTGTACGATGACACCCTAGTATAAGTCGCATAGACTTGTTCTGTATTTTCTGCATTCGACGTTTTTGTCTTCTGTTGGCAAGGAACAGCAAAGACGGACAGTATTCAAAATGTGACGCCACGATTGCTTTATATAGCATGATTTTTGATCCGACATCTAGAAATGAATTAATTCTGCAAATAACACCTAGCTTTTGTGCAGCTTTTCTTATTGTGTAGTCCACGTGATCATTGAATGAAAGCTTATCGTCAAGAATTACTCCTAAGTATTTTAAGTTATCCACTCTTTCTATTTCTTGTCCATCGATATGTAGCGGTTGAATATTTCCTTCCTTAATTTTGTTAGTTATGACTAAATATTTTGTTTTCTTAACGTTGAGCAAAAGCTTTTTAGATTTCAGCCAATTGCTTACTCTGAGCAGTTCTGCTTCAAGTGCATTATACGCCTCAACAAAATCATTAGCGATGATGAATATTACTGTGTCATCAGCAAACATGTTTACTTCACCGTTCGTCATAATCTCCTTAATTTCATTCATATAAATAATAAATAACAAGGGTCCTAATACACTTCCTTGAGGAACTCCCAACTCCACATCAATGGCTGCTGATTCTCTTCCATCATACAAGGTTGTTTGCTGTCTGCCGGTCAAATAGCTTTCGAACCATTTCAAGACTGAACCTCTCACGCCAATCTTGAACAATACCCCTAACAATTTAGTCCTATCAATAGTTTCAAATGCTCGCTTTAAGTCTATAAACACTGCTAGGATCACTTTTTTGCTTTCAATTGCTCGTTTCCACTTCAATAATAATAAATTGAGTGCTGTTTCACACGAGTGATTTCTTCTGAAGCCAGATTGTTCATTAATCAAAATGTTTTTATTCTCTAGGAACTCGCATAGCTGTTCTTTTACGACTAACTCTAGCACTTTTTCGTATAGTGGCAACATGTTGATAGGCCTACGATCTTCTGGTCTCTTTGTTTGAGCCACTTTTGGTAAAGGCACAACCAAAGATTTTTTCCAAGATGAAGGAAAATTCTCCCCGCATCAACGACTTATTTATAACACATAAAAATACATTCTTTATTGTTTGAAATCCATCCCAAAAGACTTTTGTGCTTAGATTATTAACACCTCCGCAAACCTTTAACCCATTTACTACTTTTTCCAAATTGGTCATGCTTATTTCATGAAATACGTTCCACTCTACAACTCCAATTTGGGGCAACTCAACGTTTCCTTCAACTATTGGTACATCTGGAATACTGTAATGGATATCTTTGATGCTCTCAACGAAAAATTCATTCAATTTGTTTGATTTCACTGTTACGTCGATTTCATCGCTGGCGTTTTCAAATTCTACTCCTGGATCACGATTTCTGATAGGTTTCATCATCTTTTTCAAAACTTTCCATACTTTTTCGAGTCACCTTGACATTCCTGTAAGTCTTTGCTTATGTATTCAGCTTTCGTTTTACGGATTTCTATAACGTACTTATTTCTCAATCTTTGATACAATCTTCAGTCTGTGGCGTCACCTGTCCTTCTAAATTTGGCATATGCCCTTTCCCTTGATTCCTTCATTCTATGTAGCTTTCCATTGTACCATTTGCAATCGTCATATATTTCAATCTCTTTATCTATTATCATTTCATTCTTTGCAGACTCCAAAGAACATCCCAAAAGTGCTGCACTTTCGTCAGTTGAATCAAGCAAATTGAAATCACGCAATTTGTGTTGCAGTTTGCTACAAAATTTTTCCTTGGAATATTGTCTCCAGCTTTTAACGCTAATTTTTGTCGACTGTCTTAGCTGGTCCGTTATGTTGAATTTGAGTCCAATTGTTTCATGGTCAGATAATTTGTCATCTATCAATTCAATAGCAGTTATTCTATCATCATTCGTGAATGCCAGGTCAATCATAGTACTACTTCTAATACTTACTCTAGTGGGGAATTGTATAATTTGTCTCAATGACACAGAATCCATTACATTTTTTAGCTCACGTCTGTCACCTACCTTCATCCAGTTAATATTAAAATCTCCAATTATCAAGTTTGTTCTTTCGTCGTCAAATACGTTCGGCAGCACGAGTCTTCAAGATGCTGTAGAAATGCGGCATCACTTGCATTCGGTGAGTGATATACTGCACCATAAATCCCAGAAAAAATTCCAGTCGATACATCAAACGCGAGAAACCAATTACCGGCAACTGACTCGTTTGAAATCACTTTTAGTTTGACTCCAGATCTCACAAACATAGTTACTCCCCAGTGTGCCGTGATGTTGATGGACAATTTATCATAGAATATCCTTGCACTTCTAATTGATTAATATCATGATCACCTGTCAGATGCGTTTCTGTTAATATAGTCACTACGGGTCTTCGTCTTTTCAACAATAACCTTATCTCTTCAATGTGTTTGCATATCGCTACATTCGCATACAACACCTGTACCGATGATTGCTATACACTATAGTCAATCATTTGCCTTTTGCGCTCCTTCATTCTCATATACAGCGGACAACGCTCACTCCACGCACAATGATTAGAATCCGCATCTTTGTCACCATTCAATTTTGATCTCTCGCAGTTAATGCACTACACCTCAGAAGAATTGCACTCTCTTATCAAATGTTCACCAGCACAACGTGGACAAGCTTCTTTTCTCGCCGTACATTTTACAGATTTATGATTAAATCCACAGCATTTGTAACATTGAACAACATCTAAGGCGTCTACCACTTGGCATCGCTCCCACCCACACATAATTTTCTTTTGTTTCAGGACCTTGTGAAAAGTGATCGCATCAACCTCAATAATTGCATCAAAGTTATCATTATTTTCTTTATCTTTTGCAACAATACTTTTTACCTTTTCTTTATACATGATGAGTTATTTAAACAAGCTGTTTGTCCCGGTCCTAACAATTTATCAAGTATTTTCATTATTCTAGTGGCAATTATCTTCATTAAAAGCTTATAGTCACAATTAAGCAAAGAAATCGGACGATAGTCATCCAACGTAGTCGATCGAGTTCCTTTTTTTGGTATTAAAATTATTACCCCATCTGAGAAGCCTTTATGTGGCTTAAGGGCTCCCGAAAGATAAGAATTGAAAAGTCTGATCATATCGTCTTTCACACAATTGAAATTCTTGGAGTAGAACTCGTATGAAAGGCCATCTGGGCCCGGTGTACGCTTTTTAGCACAATCTGCAAGTACTTTTTTCAATTCCTCTTCGGATATTTCTTCAACAAGGCTCTGACTATCTTCGGTAGATATTTTCTGTGTAATAAAATTAATCGGATCATTGGAGGCATCGGATGTAATGTTCAAATCAGTGTCGTTAAACCGCAAACTGAAATATTTAAAAGCAATGTTTTTGAGCTTCATTGGATCGACAATCACCGTGTTATCTTGTTTCAATTTCAAAAATCTACTGGAATCATTATATTTAATTTGAGAGGCAATTTGAAAAACATTTATTATCTCTCCTTGTAAATAGGAAGTCTCATTCATACAATTTGACAAATGTTTAAGCCGATCATGTTCAATTTCAATAATTCTAGATTTTATTATCTTGATATCTAGCCAAGTTTCCTCACCTCTCTGTTTTTTATGCATCCATTCATACAGTTTACCGTTAAAATAATTCCTTTCCTCTCGAATTTTTGAATTCAGTTCCCAGCTTTTTGTTTTAAAGAACTGCTTAGTTTTACTTTTAAAAATTTCCTTCCACCATCGGTCGATATCATCATTATGGGTTGCCGTAATTTCCACTCTGTACAAGCAACGGAATGCTGCTCGGATGTATTTTCGTTGTTCAAAATCGAGCTATTTATCTTCCAAAAACCTCTTCCCTTAGGTATAATGTCGGTTTGGTTCACCCTAATTTCATCAAAATTCCGCAGTGGTCAGAAAAAAGCCACCGGAACCGTACGAAAATCGCTAATATTACTGATAAAAGAAGCATGAGTATCTATCAATCCGCGAAGCTGAATTGTTTCTGTGAAACGTGAATTCGTTTTTTCTCAACGATAGCGCAATATCTTTCCATCCACACATATCTACTAACTGTCTCAGGCCCGTGCAATAATTTTTTGTCTCACCCACACAATCGAATCCATTCAATATGCAGTTCAAATCTCCGCCCACAACATTCGTGGAGGCACCTGGTTTGTTAAGATGTACAGTCAGATCATTCAAAAATAAGGAGTTTCGTTCTCTCTTGCGATTTGTTCCCGAATATGCATAAACGTTTACATAATTAACATTATTAACTACTATTGATGTTATTCTATTACCGATATCAAGCAATGGCTGCGCAATATCGAAAGAAGCTCTCACAAGTATAGCAGTTCCGGAACCGTTTTCATCAACGTTAACAACCGCACGATGAGACGGAACAAAGGAAAAGTTGACGTATCGCACTTCTTGTAAAAAAAAAAAATATCGATATCATTGACATTAATAAAATCTCTCAGCAAAAACTTATTGACAGTTGTCGTACTGCTATTCAAATTAATGCTACCTACATTAAGAATAAAGTTCATGTTGTCTTTCAAATAGTATTATCACTCATTGATTCATTAGAAATTTCCTCCATCTCTTCCTCATTCGTCCCTTCGACTGGATCCTCTTTACTTGCTTGCTCACCTGACATAGAAAGTTTTATATGCTTCGTTTTGCTCCGGGTAATGCGGTCGAGTGCATCGCTCACGTTACCGATCGTGTTGCTCGATTTGATCTGCTGCTCCAAGCCTGTGTTTGAGTTGTCCGAGTCAGACAACTGATTTGTATTCTGCCCTTTGTTTCTTGCTTTGTGCCCCCTTTTTGATGAACTCTTTCCGCTTCCCTTCGCTTGCTCTTTTACCACCGACCATGCGTCTCCATCTCCATCGACGATCGCTTTTTCCCCTCTCGCTACTTGTGATGTACGGTTGCTCTCCTGCTCCACATCGGCACGCAAGTTCATTCGCTGACCTTGAACGACACCCATCTCGGTGCTTTTGAGTGTACCGTTTTGCTCATATTCCGAACACTTAAAGCCAACAGTGACTTTAAATGCATCTGATAGACATAAATTAGGTGATATCAGTGAAAATTTTAATTTCTTCTTTTGATTCAAATGCCGAACACTGTTCTCATTCTGTCTCATATTCCGAACACCTTGATTCAAATTCCGAACAGCACGATTAAAGCTTGTTCAAATGAATAAATTATCAAATAAATTTATCTAAGCTAGTTTTACTGGTCTCGAACTAGAGAATCATCACTACTCCCGAGGTATAAAAAGATTGGAAGACGTTCAAAATGAATTACAATTGCCTGCCATTTCCTTGTAATTTGATGACATATTTCAGTGAAACATTTCAACCGAATCGCCATACAAAAACGGAGTGTTCGGAATATGAGTCTGTTCGGAATTTGAGACAAAACGGTACCCAGGTTCACTCCAGACTGCTCAGTTGAAAGCGTGTTAGTGCCAGACGAAACTGGCTGCTGGTCCATAGTATCAGCACTACCGCCAACAACGTCAACGGCGTCAATAGCTGATTTAGTTGTCGTAGTGGGACTTGTAACAATAGTTACCCCTTTCTGCATAGTTGGCTTGCTCCAACGATTACCATTAGCCACGATCCCGCTGTATGATGGTTGACTGGCATTCGCCATTCTCTCGTTTACAGATCTCTTCTGTGGACACTCAGCTTTTAAGTGCTCTGCACTACCACACTGATAGCACTTATTCACCAAACCTTCGTAGAATACACGTGCTTTCATATTCCGAACGTTAAGCAACGCAGGAATCTCGACTTTGTCCTTCAACTCTAGGTAGACACCTCGCACAGATGTCCAAATAGGATAACCTGTTTCTTCACCATATTTTTCTCTCACCATTCGAACAATTTTACCGTATTTTCCGAGGACGGCCGCGATTTCACGGTCTTCGATTTCCGGAGGGAGATTAAACAATCTCACATAACGCACAATGGCGTTTGCCGGGGAAAGTTTCACTGTTGCACTTTGATACTTGCTGTATGCGAATTCCATAGTATCCGGGAGATTCCTAAGCGTATTCCTCATATCCTTCTCGGTCTTGAATTTGATGATGACCGAGACGTCGTTCTTGTCCTTGTACATAGACAAGAGTTTTTCACTTTTCAGTCCCATTCTTGTCTTCATGAAACCGAAAATGTCGACATCCGATGGTTCTGGGCAACCTCTCTCGAAGCGCAACCACAATGAGTTAGCTCTTAACTCAACATCAGCCATTTCTACAATTCTGTTTTCACTTATTCACTTCAAACCAGAAACCTATACAACAATTCAGCTGAGCTGAAAAACGTGCTCGCTGGAAACGTGCTCGATATTTCTCACCGCGCGCTATTGATTTGCGTCCGTTCTACACCGCATCACCGCACAAACTGTTAATTAGTATCATTTCAAACATTAAATTCATTATATCATTTCACACAGGTTTCTTCCTTTGGTTGAGACTAGGGGTGGGACAGCTTTGCACAGAGCAACAATTTGAACTCAGAGCAAGCTAGAGTTACTTGCATATTACTCAAGGCAACTAACGATTGCTTGGATCTGAAAAACAACTGACATCAAGCGTGCGTTCGATGAGTCAATCATACTTCTGTTGCAAAGGATTGAATTAATTTTCTCTTTCAGGCCCCCAGGATAAATTCAACGGTATTCCGAATTTGGATGTCTCGCTGGAAGTAACCAACAATTTATTATAGATCAGATGAATCTTCCGTTTTAGAATTACACTCCAACCTCTTTTTACGACCGTTTTTTTACCGACGGTTCTTTTTACGACCGAAATTGAGATTAACGACCGTTTTTATAAATGATCATTATCCTAAAAAGTATTCAAAATCGAGGAACATGATGTTCGGTAAAATTGTTCAGTAGTTCAAGGACTAACATATGGTGGTCATTCAATTGCGGAATTCTGCCACTAGGCGGCTCTAGTGAGCATAGAACTTTTGTTTTGCGGATAACTCAGGATCCTGACCACTTAGAGAGATGGCGTCTTCGACAAAGTTGTTCAGTAGCTCAAGCGCTATAAAAGCTATGAGATTTAAAATTTTGCCACCAGACGGCGCTTGTGAGCATGAAGCTTTTGTTTTGCGGATATCTCAGGATCCTGGCCACTTAGAAAGATGGCGTCATGCTTACTAGTGCCACCTGGTGGCAGAGTTTTGAATCTCATAGCTCTTATAATGATAGTCCTTGAGCTACTGAACATCTTTGCCGAAGACGCCATCTCTCTAAGTGGTCAGGATCCTGAGCTATCCGGCAAACAAATAATCTATGCTCACTAGCGCCGCCTGGTGGCCAAATATCGAATCTCATAACTTTTATTATTATAGCGCTTGAGCCACTGAACAACTTTGCCGAAGGCGCCATCTTTCTAAGTGGCCAGGATCCTGAGCTATCTGGCAAACAAATAATCTATGCTCACTAGCGCCGCCTGGTGGACAAATCTCGAATCTCTTGGCTAGAATAATGATAGTCCTTGAGCTACTGAACAACTTTGCCGAAGACGCCATCTCTCTAAGTGGTCAGGATCCTGAGCTATCCGGCAAACAAATAATCTATGCTCACTAGCGCCGCCTGGTGGCCAAATCTCGAATCTCATAACTTTTATTATGATAGCGCTTGAGCTACTGAACAACTTTGCCCAAGACGCCATCTTTCTAAGTGGCTAGGATCCTAAGATAACCGCAAAACAAAAGTTTTATGCTCACTAGCGCAACCCGGTGGCAAAATTTTGAATCTCATAGCTTTTATAATGATAGTCCTTGAGCCACTGAACAACTTTGCCGAAGACGCCATCTTTCTAAGTGGTCAGGATCCTGAGATATCCGCAAAACAAAAGTTGCATGCACACTTGTACTGCCTGGTGGCGCAATTTCACTTAAGCAGTGTTGCCAGCTACGAAAAAAATTTTGATCCCTTCATGAAAAACTGGATTACAGTTGAAGAATATTGCTATGTTGCTAAGCATTATATTTTTCTGTTCAGCTCAAGTTTGATGGTTTTGGTCTTTACTTTATTCTTCCTAAACAGTGTTGCCAGCCACATGAACATTTGTGATTCGGACAACTGTATGGCACGCAACACTTCCTTCAATTTTGGTGAGCATTCGGTATCGTTATCTTTAAAATGTTTTGGTATTTGCATATCACACCCCCATAAAATTGGGTCTTTTGATAACAATCGAGCAGTGTTGCCATCTATTACCAAAATATGAAAACTTGAACGGCTATTCTGGAAAGTTCTCAACCCATGCTTCAACTTTGCCGAATATGTCGAATCAGTATTTCCGCATCTAGACGTTGCATTTTTCAAAAATATAATTATAACCCTGATATTTTTTACAACCGATTTTTTTACGACCCCCCGATAACGATCGTAAAAAGAGGTTGAGATGTATTTTTCACTGCAGCCAACATGTGCAACGCCTGGTGGTGATCTCGTATTTGTATTTGATATGCAAATACATTTCGTTACAGGACAGTTTGATTTGGTAGTTTCCCTTATCCTACTAAACCAATCGTGTGATCTTTTTAGTGCAGCTGAAAGATCAGTGGACAATACATTAAAAAATGACATCAATTCAATTGATTCAATTTTGATAAAAATGCATCGGAAGATTCAACACCAAAAGTACTACACTAGTGCTTTGGATAGCTTTAAAACTTCCGAGAGCAATAAGAATTGGTGTTCACAGCACGAGATGGCGCATGGCCCTAAATGCATACAAAATCCAGTTACGTAATATTACGTGAATAGAATTATATAAATTCAATTCACGTAAATTTAAGCATTGAGCAAATGACGGTTCCAGTGTACAGACATATCCCAAGCAAAGCTCAGCTGCTTCCCAAAAATTTCGATTTCACCGAGTGAAAAGTCAAAGGTGACAAATCCCAACTTTTTCGATTTGATCGGATCCCTTTTGGACGTCGAATCGCTTCGTTTGGGATGGGCACTACTGGTTCATCATCTTGTCCAATCCGCCCATGGGAAAATCGATTCACTGAACGGAGGCGCCAGCAGTACATTTAACGTTCCCCAGAAGCCGAAAGGTGAAAAGTCAATGATTTCCTGTGGGGAGTCGGAAAGTTGTTCTTGGCTCGAGTATTTTTTTATATCTATCTCTGCACACTAGGGTGGTCCATAAGGATCAAACTACAAAAGTTACCCTACTGTAAGAATTTGAGCGGTATTTGTTAATTCTAAGGGGTAGTTAAACAAACTTAATCGAGTTAAACGACCAAGTATATGGGATAAACTGTTCCAACTACATTTTTGACCATAAGATGTTCGATTATTTTTTTTTTTTTTTTGATAACAGACTAGATTAGAACTTTTCTATTCTAAAAAAAAGACGGGTTTGTTGCAGCCTCTTCTGTGTTGGATTGGAAAACCAATAATGAATTGAATTCATCAACTAAAGCGAAGCTATGGTCGAGAATATAATTGAGATTTTCCCATAAATTTGATAGACATTCCTCATATGCAAACATCAAACTGTTTAGTCCCCCCTTGAAGTTGACGGGTTCCGCTTTAGTTTTCGCAATAGCTTCTAAGAGTCCAATCCAAATGAACAAATTTGGGGGCTGTAACTTAAGACTTCCACTAGTCGATCTTTTTTCATATTAAAATGGGCCACCTTACCGCACACTCAATCCATTCATTCAGCTTTCGAAGAAGCATCTCATTTTTCAGATCGCCTTCTGCCGCGCCGTGCCGTCTGTTCTGGGCTGCTAAACCCCAAGTGAGATAGCATTCCGTTCAATTCATTTTTTGAAACTCGATGCCATTCGTTCCGAGGAAGTCGAAAGTGCCACCTACACTAACACTGACTGGTTGGGGAGAACTTGCGGATTATTTTCCGTTGGCGGAGGGATTGAACCCAACAACGAATCCATAAATATGTGTATATTTTGGGTGTAAGAGCTTGTTGGAATGGATTGCAAGGATATTCCATTGTTGCGTTTGTTGATTGGATGATGGTATCATGTTATATGAACAGAGAAACACCCAAGTTGTTTTGTACATATGCAGCAAATCTCATTTGCGATGAAATTTAGTTGGATTGGCAAAAACCGGCTGGGATGGAAGTGCAGACAATTGGATCAGAGGGAAATTTACGATGAGCTTCAATACGGTAGATGTGTGTGACATCAGACAAACTGTCCATAACTGTTGACGAAATACATATTAACAGGGTGTCCATCCATCCCGAAAATCAAGAAAAAGTTTGGAAAACCAGGGAGTACCAAATGATTATTAGAAATACGAGACATACCCGGGAAGATAGAGGACATACCGGGGAAATATTTATCCCAACCATAAGAATACCGGTTTGTTTCAATTTTAACCCTTTGGGGCCTGATTTTTTCCAAGAACTATTATACAGTTTTTTGAACGCCTTTCAATAGTTTTGGTGCTCAAAATGCTAAACATAACAAGAAATGATGACAAATATTTTTCACCTTTTGTTTGAGAACAATTTGTGAAAACGTCAGTAGAGTCTAAATGCGTAAGCGAGTAGAAACACGTTTTGAATATATGTGTTTGACGACGAATCTTCTTCTTTTTTCTTGGCATATCGTTCCCACTGGGAGGAAGCTGGCTTCTCAGCTTAATGTAAGTTTAGCACTTCCACATTTATTACCTGAGATCTTTCTCAGCTAATGACCTTTTTGCATGGATATATCGTGTGGCAGGCATGCGCCCATACTCTAGAAGAAGTCAAGACTCTTTCCTTTACGAAAAAATCCAGTAATCGTCATACAAATCTCGAGCTCTACTTCTTTTTTGCAATCGTGCAACACGACTATCCGTGTAGAGGCGTCACTACTGTACTGTCACAGACAAACAGACGTAACACTCTTGAGAAGCTCATGGGACATGCGTTTAACGATGAATTTTAATTTCAGTGTTCAGTGAAGTTCAGTGAACCTGGTAGATTCTTCTTCTTCTTCTTCTAGGCGTAACGTCCCCACTGGGACAAAGCCTGCTCCTTAGCTTAGTGTTCTTTGAGTACTTCCACAGTGTGGCAGGCACGAAGATAAAGGGTGTCCACGATGAAATTGCCACACACAAAATTGATTCGCAAAATTCGAGTTTTCATCCGATTGCCATCAAATTTTCAGGGATTGAGAAATAACTATTAAACTTCATTTTACCATTTCACTCGTATTTTATTAACATTCCATACGTAAATGCCCGCACATTGGCCTTAACCCCGGCCATGAGATTCTGCACAACCTGTGAATCAACCGTTTTTTGCATGTGAACCCATACTTTCTTCAGTTCCTCGACTGTCTTCACTACCTTAGGTCGTTTACACACTTAATTTCCGAAATCGACTTCGGTAAAACGGATTGCCGAGAATCCAACAGCCGAATCTCGGTAAAATATTTGCTGAATCTTGGCAAAACTTTTACCGAGATTTCGGTAAACCATTACCGAATCTCGGTAACGTTTGCCGAAATCTCGGTAAAAAATTTGGTTTGCCGAGATTCAGTAAAATTTTAACGATATTTCGGTAAAAAGTTTACCGAGATTCGGCAATTTTTTTACCGAAATCTCAGCTGTTGGATTCTCGGCAATCCGTTTGCTGAGGTCGGCAAAATAATTTAAGTGTGTAAGAAGGTGCTGCTTCATAATCGCCCAGTACTTCTCGATGGAGCGGAGCTCCGGAGTGTTGGAAGGGTTGAACATTTTCGGCACGAAATTGACCTTATTATCCGCATACCACTTCAGCACGTCCTTGGAGTAGTGGCATGAGGCCAAATCCGGCCAGAAGATTGCTGGGACGTCAGGAGAGGGAGCAGCCGCTTCTGGAGGCACTCTTTCATGTACACTTATCCGTTCATCGTGTCCTAGGTCACGAAAGATGCACTCCACTTCCCGCATGTGCAGATGGCTTGCCAAACCAGGAATTTCTTCGCAAATTTGGACCTCTTCTGAGTGCGGACATGTTCCGGAACGCTGAACTTATCCTTGGCCGTAAAAACCAGGTTGCCGGGGATCTGTTTGAAGTCGGCCTTCACATATGTTTCGTTGTCCATGAAAGTATGAGTTTACATGCAAAAAACAGGTTGTGCAGAATCTCATGGCCGGGGTTGAGGCCAAGGTGCGGGCATTTACGTATGGACTGTAAATAAAATACGAGTAAAATGGTAAAATGAAGTTTAATAGTTATTTCTCAATCCCTGAAGTTTTGATGGCAATCGGATGAAAACTCGAATTTTGCGAATCAATTTTGTGTGTGGCTATTTCATCGTGGACACCCTTTACTCTATGCCCAAGGCAGTCAAGAATATTTTCATTACGAAAAGATCCTGGATCGACTAGGAATCGAACCCGGAACCCTCAGCATGGTCATGATGAATACCCGCGTCTTTACAGCTTCGGCTATGGGGGCGCTATATAACCTGGTAGATTATATAACTGAACTCTATTTAGCGAAAAAAAACACTGCCACAAGGGCAGATTTGAAGTTCTGAGCTCCAGAATAGTTTGGAAAAGCTTTTGAGATTCTCAGAGGTCAATAGATTCCGTTTGAGTTGAAAATATTATTATTTGCAGCGTTGCCAGATCTACGGAAATTTCCGTAGATCTACGGAATTGAGCACTTTCTACGGATCCGTAAGATAATTCTACGGAAAATGTATATTTTCTACAGAAAGCTACAGGAATTCTCATTATTCTACGGTAATTTACGGATTTTTCCAACGGCAATGCCGGAGATCTGTCCCCCCGCTTATCACTTTTCGTCTACGGAATGATTTCCAAAGAAATCTGGCATCGCTGATTATTTCTAGCGCAAGCAACTACCGCTGTAAATTTCGAGAATTGAGCTTCGGGATAGTCTGAACGTCGTAGGATATCCCAGGACATGAAAAGGCATGGGAAGCAGCGTTTTTTTTTTTTTTTTTTGACATAATAGGTATGTATTACCAAGTACGAACATCAATTGTATTTACAAAAGGCATTTTAAGCTACTTTTATACTAATTATTCTATTTTTCAGACTTCTGCATGTTCAGGATGTTCTAGGTTGCCAAGTAGGACATTAAGGCATACACCTAAATTTTTTCCCTGACAGGGAAGTATATTTGCAAGGACTTTTCCGAAGACAATTTTATTCATTGGTTATTTTATACAGCCATTTTCCGACTGCGGTCATAAATGACCGTGCCGGCCCCAAAGGGAAAACTTTGATCATTTTAGCGAGAAAAGTTACTGGAACAAGGGTAGACCTGAAGTTCTAAACTCCAGGGTAAATTGAAGGGCCTGGAATATCACCAACGTTCCTTGAAATTGGTCTGTGAGAAGGTTCAGTGAACATGGTGGATTATATAACTTCACTCAGTTTAGAAGGAAATATTACTGGAAAAATAGTAGACCTGAAGTTCTGAAGTCCTGGGGAAATTTTGAAGGGTCTGCAATACCTCAATCGTTCCTTGAAACATCATATTGATCCATGAGAAGGTTCAGTCAACATAGTAGATTATATAACTTCACTCAGTTTAGAAAGAAAAATTACTGGAACAAGGGAAGACCTGTAGTTCTGAACTCCGGGGTAATCTGGGTGGCTCGGAATACCCCAAACGTTCCTTGAAACAGCTAATTGATCCGTGAGAAAATTCAGTGAACATGTTATATTTTATAACTTCACTCAGTTTAGCGAGATAAATTACTTGAACAAGTGCAGACCTGAAGTTCTGAACTCCAGGGTAATTTGGAGGGCCTGGAATATCCCAAACGTTCCTTGAAAGAGCTTATTGATCCATGAGATCCATGGAGGGCCTAGAATACTCCAAACGTTCCTTGAATTAGCCTATTGATCCGTGACAAGGTTCAGTAAACTTGGTAAGTTACATATCTTTACTCAGTTTAGAAAGAAAAAATACTGGAATAAGTGTAGACCTGAAGTTTTGAACTCCAGGGTAATTTGGAGCACCTTGAAACAGCCTATTGATGCATGAGAAGGTTTAGTGAACAGGAAAGATTTTATAAATTCACTCAGTTTAGCGAGATAAATTTCTGGAATAAGTGTAGCCCTGAAGTTATGAACTCCAGGGTAATTTGGAGGGCCCGGAATACTCCAAACGTTCTTTAAAACATCCTATTGATACGTGCGAAAGTTCAGTGAACATGGTAAATTATATAACTTCACCCAGTTTAGCAAGAAATACTACTGGAATAAATGTAGACATGAAATTCAGATTTCCAGGGTAATTTGGAGGGCCTGGAATACCTCAAACGTTTCTTGAAGTAGCCTTTTGATCCGTGACAAGGTTCAGTAAACATTGTAGATTATATAACTTCACTCAGTTTAGCGAGAATAGCTACTGGAACAAGTGTAGACCTGAAGTTCTGAACTCCAGGGTAATTTTGAGGGCCTGGAATATCCTAAACGTTCCTTGAAATAGCTCTTGAGATTCTCAGAGGTTGCTAGATTCTATTTGAATTTGTAATGTTATTGTTTTTAACCCAAACAATTACTGTTACGGTTGTAGATTTCAAAGAGTGTGCTTCAGGACAGTTTGGACGTCCTAGAACATCCCAGGACATAGCAAAGCAAGTGAAATAGTGTTTTCGTTAAAAGAGTAATTCTGTATTATCTAGCCTGAACATCATTTATGTTCACAAACAGCATTTCACGCTTCGTATGTACTTATAGTTCAATTTTCCAAACTTCAGGATGTTCAGGATGTTCTAGGTTGTCAATTAGGTCATAAAGGCATATACTTCATATTTTTCTCTGATAAATGAGTATATTTGGGACAACTTTGCCGAAGACAGTATATACATTTGTTCATTGGTTCTTTTTTTACAGCCTTTTTTGTACTGCGGTCATATATATCGCGGAACATTACTAAAGGACCTATCTAACATTGAGAGGCCCTCTTTGTTTACTTTCTCTTTCATTAATAACTGAGTCACATTAACCTCTTCTGTTGCGTTTTTTGTATGAAACGCTAGTCAAGGGAATTGACTTTCGATCTATAGTGAAAAACTTCCCAAAATCATTAGTATTCC
Organism: Aedes aegypti; assembly: GCF_002204515.2. NCBI lineage: Eukaryota > Metazoa > Arthropoda > Insecta > Diptera > Culicidae > Aedes > Aedes aegypti. The sequence goes on from NC_035108.1 coordinate 95,305,178, forward strand.
ACTGTTATAATCGAAAGAGAACGAGAGAGGAGAGAATCTCTCATTTGTACATAGGTCCTTTAGTAATGTTCCGCGAGATATGACCGTGCCGGCCCCAAAGGGTTAAGCACTATAGGCGGAAACACTAGGGAAGGTCGGCACCTTAACCGAGTGGTTAGAGCCCGCGCCAACAAAGCAAAGCCATGCTGGAGGTGTCTGGGTTTATTTCCTGATCAGTCCAGGATTTTTTTTTATAATGGTTGACTTCCCTGGGCATGGAGTATCATCGTACCTGCCACACGATATACGAATGCGAAAATGGCAACTTTGACAAAGAAAGCTCTCAGATTATAACTGTGCAAGTGCTCATTTAACACTAAACTGAGAAGCAGGCTTTGTCCCAGTGAGGACGTTAATGCCAAGAAGAAGAAGAAGAAGTGTAAGGCGGAAATACTGCTGGAAAAATGTTTATTTTGGGTTCCCAGGTGCATTTGATAAAGATTGAAATTCAAAAGTTGATTGGGGAGATTTTTTGATTATTTTCTTACTTTCGGCAAACGCATACTTCATTTTATCTGACCAATCAGTGAGTTTGATGAACGAATTAATGGATGAACTGACGTAAACAACTGGTCACTGTCATAGCAACCTGGTTTATACGCTAAGCTATCTGAATAAACACTCTGCAAACCGGGTGTTTCTTCGGATAAGTTGGTAAATTTATGTGATCATGTCAATACGTTTTCCTCTTATGATTCAAATATTTCAGAACAAAGAAGTGCTGTTCGCATGTCTAATCAGTGCAGTGTATTATAAGGTAAAGAAGATTGTATCCCGTTTGGCATAAAGTCGTTTGGCATAAGGTCGTTTGGCATAAAGCCGTTTGGCATGAATTCGTTTGGCATAATGGTTGTTTGGCATAATGGCCGTTTGGCATAATGGTCATTTGGCAGAATGGTCGTTTGGCATAATGATTGACTTCAAATAAATATCGTCATTTTTTGATCTTTTACCGAGATCAACACCACCGAGCCCATAGCAAAAAATTATGGTAGGTTTTACACAAGCGTGGTGTTCGTTAAGAGATTTTTCAAGCTAAAAATTTCAAAAATTGTTGTGACATTAGAGAGCATTACTAAATAAAACTCGTGACGGGTCTTTACATCTCAGAACATAGAGTATCGTTGAGCTTGTTGCGATATACATATTTGAAAACAGTAAATTGGCAAAGAAAGTTCGCAGTTACTCATCATCCCAGTATGGACGTAACACTCGATGAATATAATAATAATAATAAAAATATTTTTTTTTTTTGCAAAATATCTAATCCAAAGATCTATCAATGCGACTTATTGCAAAAAGTAGCCCATTTACGAGAGCAGATTATTTTTCGTTCAAAATGTTTAAGGCTCTAACGCAAAAATATCTTTTCACAGCATAGCTCAAATGAACAACAATTGCAATTAGGAAACTGAATAAAAAAGTAGTGATTAGAAATCAAGTGTAAAGTAAATACATAACTTTTTGTATTTAGTTTTTCTTCCGTGGTGCTTTCTTTGCTTCAGGATTTCGTTTTTACTACCATTAGAAAATAGCCATCTATGGCCTTCTCAGTTTTGAATATCGCCCTATTAAATAAAGAAGGGTGCATATTAGATGATCAGTTCGTTCACCACCCTGAAATGTATAAAGTTACGACAATTATGAGTGCTAAAAACTTTTCGGGGAATTGGGCTAGTCGGGGAAACAGGATATTCAGGGAACTGGTATTCGGTGAACTGGGGTTCGGGGAAATGACATTCGAGGAACCGACATTCGGGGAAAAGTAGCTCATCCTATTTCTCTTTTTGCTGATAATTTGAGCAGATCATTGTTATCGATTGCCGCCTTTTTGTCAGTTGGAAACAAAAATAATACTTAAAAAATATAGCTCCAACAGCCTATGCATGAAAAAGGAGAAATTTATTGAAATTTTAAATCTACAGTTTTCATACCTATAATTATCGTTACATCATATTCAGAAAAAAATAGAACAATTGAAAGAAAATCAAATTTGTGCTAATATATAAAAATCTTCAGTGCAAAAATTTGTTTCAATAGCGAAACTCAAAGAAAAATTATTATTTGAAAGAAAGGTAATTTCTGGATAAATAATAAAATACCACAGACAAACAGACGTAACAGCTAGAACAATTATCAATTTAAAACATAGTCACGCGAACATCTAGGGTAAAAATCTAGTCCTCGCCCCTCAAAAAATTTGCACTGATCTTCGCCCCTTCATTCAAAAAAAGTCTAAATTTGTATGAAGGGGGCGAAAACTAAAGCATGGCGAAGATTAATACATCTATCCTACGCCCAATTCTAAAAACACCTTTTTTTGGCCAACCGCGAACTAGGTGGCGGTAGTGAGCAAACGTCAAAATCGAACAAAAGCGATGCGAGCGCCACGAGTGATCCGTCGGCCAACTATCAAATATTAGAATTGGGCGCTATTCTGCTGTGCGATGAAAATAATTAGCGTGTTACGTCTGTTTGTCTGTGAAAATACTATTGGCAATAACTTTCCTAATATGCTTAAATTTATTGAAGAGCGAATGATTGTTGAATAAATTGTCATTTTGTATCAATTGACTCCAAAACAAGCCTGATGTCATCAGAAAGATTCAATAGAAACGTAAAAACGAAAAATTGAGAGATTCTTGGTTTCAGATTTATTATGCCAAACGATGCCAAACGACCATTATGCCAAACGACTTTATGCCAAATATCCATTATGCCAAACGACTTTATGTCAAACGGCTCTATGCCAAACGACTTTATGCCAAATGACCTACCACCAGTAAAAAATGCATTTCAAAGAAAACATGCATTTCCGTCGACTATGAGAATATGGGCAGAAAACTTCGTGTTATAAATTTCTTAATAAATACCATTCCAAATATTACATTAGTTTCTAACTTTTAGGTATCCTGTATTCCCTTACTATCATCCTAATTTAGCAAAACTAAAGCTATAATTAAAATATTTTTTTTTTGCGCAAGTGAATTAAATTCACCTACTTACTTATTTAAATAAAAAAATGTTAACTTAACTCAAATATACAACACATCCATGGAGACACAAGCAGTTTGCAAAGGTTTTTGCTAAAAAAAATGTTTTTTTTTCGATTCTTGACAAGACAATATCTCCTGCAAAAATCCATTGAATTCGAGTTTCGGGAAGCGAGCTTCAATTTCCATTGTTATCATGTTTAGCAATATTTGTGAATTCATAGATAGGTTCATTTTCACCAAGACGGTATATGAGAAGGATCCCCATCACTATCAAATACTTCCGTCAACGAATACAACGAAAAATCAAAGCAGGATCCTAACGTGATTGAAAAAGTAATTCGTGCATTTAGGCCGATAAAGCACTCTCCATACTTCCTCTACGAAATACGATCTGTTTAGAGTACTGCATTGAATCACTCAGTCGCCTTCCTATGCGAACCTTTACATTGCTTCATTCTTGGTAATAAGATAGTAAACTCTCTCGCTAAGCTGGTTTGGACAGACGGCTGTATTAAAATGTCCTTCATGTTTTTCTAAAACCAATCAATAATTAGATTAAGTGTAATGGTGTTTGAAATATGAACGAAACGATTTAGTTGTTGAAAAAGGAAAAGAAGAAGTGACAAATGAAATACTTGCATTTTACCCAGATGAATGTTTGTTTCGTGGTCAGCAATATAGCCCTGAAAGCTATTTCCAGTAGAACACAAGTGTATAATATATAGTACCTGAAATGAGAAAAAAGAACAATTTATTACTAAAAAGCTATTTGTCTTTTTTCAACATGGTGTAACTATTGCAAAGCATTTCATGAATATTTGTGTGTGTGTAGAGTAAAGTGGGGCAAAAGTACCTTCTCAAGATTTCTAGCTCAATTGCAAAATGATGTTATCAAACGACATTCATTTTTTCATTTATTTAGTTAACATCAGGCTTCCGAATTCTCACTCACTCTCACGATTATGGATTTATCCCTCAAAGCAATTTTCAGCGATAAGCTGCCTTGCGATTTTATCCTTCCACAAAACAAAGCGAAAATAGATAATTGCACATTTCCGCAGCTGTGAGAAGTTTGTTTTCTCTTTCTCCGATCCATGGAGAACTTTTCCTGTATCCATCGCCACAAGCAGCAGTTTCTTTTATGCACCAAATTAACCTCTACTTTCGTCAAGTTGGTGTGGTAGCATGGTTAGCGTGCACACATCGCGGTTGTTTTTAGCAATGTTCTAGGTTCGAATCCCGTCGCCGGCACTAGTTTTTGTTTATCCACATAGTGATAATTCTCGGGAGCAGTTGGTGAGCGAAAATATGATGGAGTGAAAATTAAACTATCCCCAGAGTGGAGTGATTTTCGGTTATCCTCCATCGTAGATCCAGGGAAAATTTGTGTGAGCGATAAAAGATGTTCACGTGAAGAAGCGAAAAGAGCATTCTCTTTAGGTGCGAAAAATCGTAGATTTCGCATCATTGATACGAAAATTCAGAACCCTGGTTCGAAGACTCCAAGTGCTTGCAGGTCCTCCTCAAGCATTGTCCACGCTCCATGCCCGTAGAGGACTACCGGCATTATGAGCGTTTTGTACATGGCACATTTGGTGCGGGCGTGAATCTTTTTTGATCGCAGCTTAGTAGGCCCGACTTCCACTGATGATGCGCCTGCGTATTTCACGGCTAGCGTTATTCTCAGCCGTTACCAAGGATCCAAGGTAGACGAACTAGTCGACCACCTCGAACGTATCCCCGTCTATCGTAACACTGCTGCCTAGCCGTGCCCTGTTGCGCTTGGCTGCACCAGCTAGCATGTATTTTGTCTTGGTCGCATTCACCACTAGTTCAACTTTTGCTGCCTCGCGTTTCAGGCGGGTGTACAGGTCTGCCACCTTTTCAAATTTTCGTCCGACAAAGTCCGTATCATCCGCGAAGCAAACAAATTGACTGGATCTCGTAAAAATCGGCAGGATTCAAACGAAATGGAATGTTTGCCTGAAACCTTCAAACAATTTTGCACTCCTTCCATCGTTGCTCTTATCAGTCTCGTGAGCTTCCCGGGAATGTTGTTCTCGTCTATGATTTTACTTAGCTCTACGCGATCGATACTATCGTATGCCGCCTTGAAATCGATGAAAAGGTGATGAGTTCGGACCAGGTATTCACGACATTTTTGGAGGATTTGCCGTGCAGTAAAGATCTGGTTCGTTGGCGATCGGCAGTCAACGAAACCGGCTTGATTACTTCCCACGAACTCGTTTACTACAGGTTACAGCACACGGATGATCTGGGACAATACTTTGTAGGCCGCATTCAGAATGGTGATCGCTCGGAAGTTCTCACAATCTAACTTGTCGCCTTTTTTATAGATGGGGAATATTACCCCTCCTTCCACTCCTCCGGTAGCTGTTATGTTTCCCAGATTGTGCCTATCAGCCGCTGCAGACAAATGCAGCCTCTTTGGGCCCATCCTTATGAGTTCAGCTCTGATACCATCCTTACCAGCAGCATTATTGTTCTAGAGCTGATGAATGGCGTCTAACGAAGGCATTTCCTCCGTTGTGCCGACCTTCATTGTCTGTGATCTCAGCGCCATTTAGGTGTTCGTCGAAGTGTTGCTTCCAATTTTCGATCACTTTACGCTCGTTCGTCAAAATTCTCCCATCCATATCCCTGCACATCTCTACTCGCAGCACGAATCCGTTGCGGGATGCGTTGAGCATCTGATAAAACTTGCGTGTTTATTGAGACCGGCACAGCTGTTCTATCTTCTTACACTCCGTCTCCTCCAGACGGCGTTTTTTCTTCTGATAGAGGCGGGTCTGCAGTAGCCGTTTCCGTCTATAACGTTGCACGTTCTGCCGGGTCCCTTGCTGCAGCGTGACCGCCCGCGCTACGTTCTTCTCCTCTAAAATCTGCGTGCATTCCTCATCTAACCAATCGTTCCGTCGACTCCGTCCCACGTACCCGACATTGCTGCCAGCTGCATTGTTGATGGCTGTTTTCGCTGCTCTCCAGCAGTCCTCAAGAGGGGCTCCATCTAGCTCACCCTCTTCCGGTAATGCAGCCTCGAAGTGCTGCGCGTATGCAGTTGTGACATCCGGTTGCTTAAGCCGCTCTGGGACATATCGGGGCAGCCATCGGTACCGTACGTTGTTAACGACGGAGTGCTTTGGGCGTAGTTCAACCATCATTAGATAGTGGTCAGAGTCGATGATAGCGCCACGATAGGTCCTGACGTCGATAATGTCGTAGAAGTGCCGGTATGTATCGGTATGGAAGGCTGTGCTGGAAGTAGGTGCTACGAACAGCCATATTCTTGAAGGTGGCAATTAGTAAGCCGTAAGTCGTTTTCGTTCATCAGCCGGTGGGCGCTGAACTTTTCAATAGTCGATCTGAATTCCTCCTCCTGATCAACCTGAGCATTTAGATCTCCTATGATGATTGACGCCGTGGTTTGGGCAGCTGTCGTACTTGCGTTCGAGCTTTATCCTTTAAGCTTTAAACCGTCTTTATCATCATCAGTGCTTCCGGAGTAAGGGTTTTGGAAAACCGACCTTTGATCCTCAACTTGTATATTCTCTCATTGATCGTCCATCATCCGATCACGCGCCTCTGCATATCACCCATCACTATAAGCTGTTCCCAGCTCGTGTATGTGCCATGACACAGCTCTGGTAGATGATATGGTAACCTCTAAATTAAGGTAACAGGTGTTCAATAAAATATGAGAATTATTTCAGTCATATAGTAAAAAAAATATTTTCAACGAGTTCAGTATTTATTAATGAAAATCTTAATGTTTATTTTTCACAAAAAAATAAACAAACGTCAAAGAATATTTGAAAAGAGATCCTGATAAGCCGTACGACGTAACTTAGCCGCGATGATCTCACAAGAGCACGGAACGGCACTGACGTCCATCTTCCGTATACAATCCGTTACCTGTATCCGGAGCTTCGTATCCTTGACCCGCCAATTATTTTTGTACACTAGAGCACTGAAGGAGTAGAAAAAAATCTCAAAGGAACGGGGACACTAATCGCAAGTTGGTCGGATTTTTTTTGGCAAGTACGGTAAACCGTACAACACGCTCGCGGAGTGCTTGCTATTTCGACGCCATCTTCGATTGAACTGACAGCACCCGAGTGAAAAGGCAGATGTCATGCCACCCATTTTAAGGGTGTCTAGAGAGCGATCCTCTTGGAGAGAATAAAAAATTACGCTCATTACTTTAACATTTCAGTCGTCACGCTGTTGTATTTTGTACGACACTGGTGAGAAAAAACCTCGCTTTTCGATCACAATAGCAGCGTGGTGGTTCTAACAGTGGCCAACCACGCGACGACTGGAAGGTTAATTAATGAAAGATATTGCCCATTGCTCGATGACGTCATCAGACAACTGCTCTCTCCTTCGGGAAATCTGAAAACAACGTTGCGAATACCTGTCAAAATTGACAGGTACTGGCACCATTGTTTTCAAGTTTTATTGAAGAGCGAAAGAGTTTCGCCGTGAAATGTTTAATTAAAATTAAGGCTGCCCCAAATCAACTCGATTTTTTTACGGCGACAGCAACAAACAATCGTCGCGATTTCACTGATGTTTCGCTGCATGCACAGTTTGATGCGCATATCTAAGCCACAGCGCCGCAATTTCGCAGCGATTTTCGTCCCGCCAGTCCAAATGGTTTCATATAAGAGTGCTTGCAGTGACTCAACAACGACATTGTGGCGATTTTTTGTCACTGTCGCTGAACAAATTCGCGTCGATTTGGGGGAGCCTTAATTCTCATTTTTACTAAACACCCGTTACATTGTAACCTCAATTTACGAACTAAATTAGGGATTTGTAATTTGAAGTAGTTTGTAGAACGAAGGAGCTAATTCTTAAAACGAGTTATAGCCTTTTATAGTTCAATTGTAAAAAATAAGTTTTTATTTTTACTTGAATCAGGCTTAAATGAATACATGAATAAATGGAAATCTGTTCATCATTCTTAATAGAAGAATATCTCGCTATTAGAACCGCTTGTTTCATTAAGATCTCCGTTTCAATAACTTATAAGTGGGTACAAAAGATGCTCTAGTTCATCCAAAAACTTCATGAAATGAATATCTGCAATCTGCTGGTGTAATATGTAATTTTTTGATGATTTTAATATGGGACAGACAGATATATGTATTGATGTTTTTTTATTAACAGCATAGAATCTTGACCCTTCATATAACTAAACGGAGTCTTGCACGATATTCTTGGTTCTCCGTCAAACGTCAAGACTGCATAACGTAGGCCTCAAAATCTATAAGCGTAACCATGATCTGTAGATAGTTTTTGTTAATGATGTTCTTTATCCTCCAAAGATCTTAGGATCTATATTTTAAGATGTTCTTAGTTGACCCAGAATATCTATTGAATGCAACACAAATATACATCAACAAAATCAAAGCAGCATATTACTTTGAACTACTTTCCATTGGCAAAGATTTAAAATGAATATTGGACATCACGTAGATCATGCTTTTAGATCTGGATGCAATATTCCAGAGCACAGTCAGGTCTCCTGTAAGACGCTGCCACCCATTTTTTGCCAACGGCAATTCTCAACAAATTTCAATAGGATCAAGTTGATTTTTTTTTGTTTATGGATGGCACAAATTATGAGCTTATAACCTGCCAAATTTCATTTGAATCGATTCAACGACAACGACAGCTGAATAATTACGGTGAGACACTGTTCCATTTATGTGCATCATTTTTGATGAATTTTTCAACGTAAAGTCGTGTAAACAGAATTGCTCTGTTTGTTTCTTTGCAATTTGGCTTCAAGAATGCGATAAAGCATGCAGTATTGGCGAATACGGAATTCAAGATTTCAGTTTCACAAAGTTGCAAGTGTGTGGTATACATAGGATAATGACTATCTTGTAATAGCTGTGTAGTGACTGACAGATGGGTGAATCGATCGACGGAGGTATGGACCGATGCACGAGTTCACTAATTTGACGTTTGAGCGGTGCTGAGTTCACTGGTTTCCATGGTCACATAAATAACACGGCACCGCTCAAACGTCCAATAGTGAACTCGTGCATCGGTCCATTCACACATCCATAACAACAACCGACTTGTCATCGTAAGAATGGACCTATGCACGAATTCACTAATCTGACGTTTGAGCGGTGCCGAATTCACTGGTTCCCATGGTCACATAAATAACACGGCACCGCTAAAACGTCAAATAATGAACCCATGCATAGGTCCATACAGCACCGAAATACATCATCTTTCCTCGATGGACCATCGGACCAGGTCCGTCACACTCGGGCTCAGATTGGGTACCACTTCTAGTACTGCATTTGGTCCCTCGGTAGTGCAAAAGGTACCCAAGTTTGACATTTCGCAGTACACTTTGAACGGCATTCTAGATTACCTTATGAACCATAAAATTTTGAGCAACTGCAAGGGACATGGGGGTCTTTAATTTGTCTTTGATCGGACGATTCGGACGCACATAACAGCATGCTGGGTGGTTCTCACCAGCAGACAGGATTCTGGTCACCCACAATGGCGATCCAGCCAGGTATTTGTTGTCCTGTGGGGCAGCAAACTAAATAAAACAACTTTCAACAGCCGGTGAGAACCACTCGGCATCTGGTAAGTAGAAAAAGTGTAGTGATGTCGTGACAAAATTGTGAGCGAAATTATTAGATTTGCAAGGAAAAGTGGAACCATCGGAACAGTTCGCGATTTTTTTCTCCTGGAGTCCGGCAGCAGCAAAAAGAGAGATGTGTTTGTGAACTCTAATGTGATAGTGTCATGCTTGCCAGTGTCCACAGATGAATTGAGCGCGAAAAGGAGTGTTTTTTATGGTGGAGCGCACAACATTCAAGAAGTTGTGCGTGAAACAAAGAAGTTGGTTTTGTTTATTTTTTGCAGGGTATTAATTACCCGCCCATTTTTGTACGTTCTATTGCTAATAACAGAATCGAATCAATTTACAACTCACCATTGGTGAAAGAAAACATGGTTTTGAGGAAATTCAATAAAATTGGACGTTTAAATCACAAGCAGCGCACTGCAATATCATGAAGAATACACATGACAACGTCAATTTATTACGTTACGCTAAAATTGTGATTTTTCGTAACCGGCCGTAACGCTCAAGCCAATCCTATCCACCATTCCAGCTTTAAATAATTTGTACAGCGCCAAAATAACATTTCACAAGCACATTGATTTGGTAATATTTAGCGGATAATGTTTACCTTTTTGCATTTGGCCTTAACGCTGTTTGTTAAATCAAGAGGAGTGCCTTCAAATATTCGATTTTTTTTGTGATTTAGGGTGTTTATTTTTAAATAATATTTAGAATGTTAACAGGAATAAAAAGCTTTGAGAAATCTGTTCTCTGTTCACGTGAGAATATAATTTTAAATGATTTTTGTTTTTCCTATGCCATAGGAATAAGGTGTTGATGGAGATGCCCTGCCGTTGACAAATTACAACATGTTGATCGGGACGACCACGCATGAAAAAATGCATGTTAATCGGGACGACCATGCAAGGGATGAATTTTAAGAGAAAGAGTTCGTGTGCGGTTCGGGACGACCACACATGGAAAAATGGCATGTTGATCGGGACGACCATGCAATTTATGAATTCTCAGAGAAAGAGTTCATGTGTGGTTCGAGACGACCACGCGTGGAAAAAATGGCATGTTGATCGGGATGACCATGCTTTGAATGAATTCTTAGAAGAAGAGTTCGCGTGATGTTCGGGACGACCACGCATGGAAAAATGACATGTTGATCGGGACGACCATGCATTGAATGAATTCTTAGAGGAATAGTTCGCATGTTGCTCGGGACGACCACGCATGAAAAAATGTATGTTGATCGGGACGACCATGCATTTCATGAATTCTCAGGGGAAGAGTTAGCGTAATGGTTGGGACGACCATGCCTGGAAAAATGTATGTTGATCAGTATGATCATGCATTGAATGAATTCTCAGAAGGAAAGTTTGCATGTTGTTTGGGACGACCTAACATGAAAAAAAACACATGTATATCGGGAAAACCATGCATTGTAATAATTCCCAGAGGAAGAGCTCGCAGAGTTGTTCGGGACGGTCACGCAAGAAAAAAGGTTAGATGTTGATCGAGACGATCATACGTTAAATAAATAATAATATGAAGGAAAAAGGAAAGAAGAATTTGTGAAGTGTTCAGGATGACCGATCGAAAAAAAAATATGTTGAATATTGACCAAGACGGCCACGATTGGATAAACTAATATAGGCACGACGTTTAAGGTAGATTACCACATATGAGCAAATTGTAGAATACTCATCGAAAGTACAGTGCATTAAATTTTTTTTAACGATAAACTCTCGTATTGTTTTGAGACATCTATAAGTTAATTTATTCAAAGATAAACTATCACCAGTGGTGGAAAGCATCATGCCGTGTACGCATAATCAACCAATGTTGAGCAAGATCCACGCTCACGAACAATAGCGACTAGGGTTACCATATTTGCTCTCACTGAAAAGAGTACATTTTTTCAACTCTGTAAAAGAGTACTTAAGAGTACACTTAGCCTACCTTGAAAAATTTTAAATGCACTACTTATTAATAATTTCGACATTTTCTTGCAAAAAAAAAATGCTTGATTCTTAAGGCCCAAACGCAATGATAGCGGCACGGCAACGGAAAGCGGAACCGGTTCGCCAGCATGAAACACACCGTCCTGACTGATCTGTCAACGAACGGAAGTGAACCAAGTCTGAGTCGACAAATATGCTACCGTTTTGATTTAAATTACGGACACTTAAGGCATCAGTGTACATAATTTCAACTAAACGCAAATATAGTTCAATATTTTGATTGGAACAAAAACGTTATTCAACGTTTATGAATTTAAGCTTTCGACTAGTGACATTCAATTTCGATTCTGCGGTCTAAAAATATTTTAATAAATAAAAATATTTGAAGATTGCTTGATTCATATTCCGGACGCTGTTTAATGCATGCATTGTATTCCGGACATTTTGATTCAAATTCCGGGCAGGTTATCAAACTCATTTATCTGATACATTTTATTTCTTGAGATAAGCCAACATGAGATCGAAAATCTCATCAGGGCTGATACAAATTTAATTTGAACTTTTTGACTCCCTAATGAGTTCCTCTAATTCAATGGTGTTGATCATAATCGGCCATCACCTGCACCGGCATGTTCGTGTTATTCTAACAAGTAAGTTTTTTTTGTGATACTGCATAATCGGTTACGTTGCGGAAGTGACTTGGTTAAGGGGACAGTTCGATGTATTTTCTTTAAAATCATAAATACATTCTGTGTGGCTAGAACAGAGAAGCGATACAGTTATCGACGTATGTACAAATGAGAAAACGATAGAATTTCTTAAATTAAAAGATTCTGAATCGGGAGTCAATTGCTATCGCTTTCAGTGGGTGACGAACCTTCCCCTTGAACATTAATCTACTAATTGAACTTTTCTGTAATAGGGTTTCAAGACAGACCTCCCGGACATTTCAAACAAATATCGAGTTCAATTATATATTCGATTTAAAGCATGGAGATGTTTACAAATTTTTTATAATGATGGCGATTTCTTTGGTGGTTTTTGCTTTTGCTCTTGTTTTTTGAGCATTTTTTCCTTTCTTTCAACCATTTTACGTTCCTTTTCTTTCTTTCTCAGTTCCGCTTTTTGTTTTGAAATCATCAATCTAGCAGCCTTCTCTTCTTCTCATGCTTTTTTTTTCGCCTTTCTTCTAATTTCCGACGTTTCGTTAACTCTGCCATGCGTTTCACTTCATCCTGCGCTCGATAATATTCTTCCCACGAATCGCTGGTAGCCAGCCGTTTCACAAACTGCCCAACACTGATTCGAAGAATTTCTTCGTTAACGGGGTGTCCAGCGCTGCCATCTCCAACACCCACTTCTCGATCTCTCCCTCTTCTTCAACCGACAAGACGGCAGGTTTTCCAGCGCACGGGTTCGAGTACTTATTCTTCTTCTTGTCATTCAAGGTGCTCTTCGGAACGTTGAACTGAGCTGCTGCTGCTCTAACTGAGGACCCTGCGCGCACGGCTAGCATAGCCTTCGTCACGTCGTCCTTGGAGTACTTTTTATTCGCTGCCATTATTTCCTGTAACTTGAATGGTTTTTTTTAATTTATAGACTCTTTTGCTGTCCGAAAAATGAAACAAGAGTGAAAATTTCGTCTCGAAATCCGGTCAAAGTAAAATTAGATTTTTCGAGCCATATTGTGCATATTAGGATAAAATCTTGTTCATAACACATTTATAGTTACCTTATTACGTGATGTGATAAGTTTCTGCGTTTAAATATATGAGAATCGGTTAATTACACCAGAAACAAATTGAACACGATTCTTAGCGCAACACTTTAACAGTCACCGTATGCTGAATGTCAGATACTTATTTAATTTTATAAAATAAGTCAGGGCATACTTGATTACAATTAGTTGGTAAATCCATGCTGAGTTATTATTTAGGCCATGTAAAATTTAAAAGAAACACACAAATGACCTAGAAGAGCATAAATCGTGTAAAATAGTTGAAAGTGTCCGGAATTCGAAGCTGTCCGGAATTTGAATCAAAACGGTATAGTTCATGCTGGCGAACCGGTTCTGCTTTCCGTTGCCGTTCCACTATCATTGCGTTTGGGCCTTTAATCACAGCCACTTTTCATACATTTCAATTAAAATTATTTTTTTCAGGGAGACACTATTTTCAACTTTTCATCAAATATTTTACGAAAACTCTTATTTTCTCATGCTATACTTTCTTACTATATTGAACATTGACTCTAGGTGACTCGATTTTGTCAATCATTTTTTTTTTTAATTTTATTTACGATACCAAAAGTCGTTCGATTTTTTAAAATAAAATTGTCTTCCAAATAAGGTTTGTTGTAAAAACTTAAGAAAATGTAGAACAATTTGAGTTTGTGAAGGAACTGAAAGAACTGAGAGAGTGAAACGTGGATTTATAAAGAACCTCAAGCATTGTCTTCGATTTAAGTTTTATTAAGGACTTTTTAAAACATTATGAAGCTTAGAAACTTGATTGATTTAATAGTTTACTCTTTATGATTCTCATACTACACTTCAAACTGAAACCTTTTCATTCCCACATCTTTGTTCATAAAAAAAATTGCATCGCCAAAACGACGTTTCTATAAAAAAAAAGTTTGATGAAAAAGTTGCTTCGATAAGATTAAATTGTTCGAAACAAAGTAATTTTGAATTTTGGCTGATTTTTTTAAATTGAAAATAATAAGTAGGTTGATTGTGTGCCAGTTTTTGTCCAAAATCGGTGAATTATCTGTATTATCATGGAAAAAGGTTTCTTCAACAAGTTTTTCGTTTTGACGTTTATCATCAGTACTAACTGAAAAAGAGTACACTTGAGCCCGTTTAGCAAAAACGAATAGTACACAAATTTTTTGAGGCAAAAAAAGAGTACTTGTACTCTAAAAAGAGTACGTCTGGTAACCCTAACAGCGACCGATTTGCTCACAGATTCTTGCATCGGAGAACCAGAACAAAACAAATGTAAAAAGAGGGTGATTGCTAGATGCAGCCATTTTTTCTCGTTCATTGCTATTTTTTGTTAATAGCTGGGTGGATTATGATTATAATAGATAGATTACAAACAAAGTATTCGTGTTTGGGCGATTGAAAACAAAGAAAGCAAGAACACAATCGCATAAAAGGAATCACCGCTGCGGTAGCATTTTTCTGTAGTGCATGGGCAGACTCAGTTCACAGTATTTCACTACTGACTATCACTACGGGTTCTTTTTGTGGCCAGTAGAAGAATCGCGTAAAGAGAGGGTTTTCCGTAGTGATATGGTAAGAGCATAGATATGCCAAAGAGAAGGTTGCGAATTCAATTCCAGGTCTGCGCAACGCCTTTTTTTTTGTTTTTATTGAGTAGAAGGAGAATGTGTGGTATACATAGGATAATGACTATCTTGTAATAGCTGTGTAGTGACTGACAGATGAGTGAATCGATCGACGGAGGTATTCACACATCCACAGCAACAACCGACTTGTCATCGTAAGAATACAGCACCGAAATACATCCTCTTTCCTCGATGGACCATCGGACAATTCGGACGCACATAACAGCATGCTGGGTGGTTCTCACCAGCAGACAGGATTCTGGTCACCCACAGCAAGCAGTCTTGAATGTGTTGAGGCATTTCACACTATTTATCGTTGAAGATTTAATTTAAACTTATTTACATAACAACATGCTTATGGATTGTGATTTTGAGATTTTTAAATTTGAAAGTTCTATGAGCCTTAAAAAAAAAGTAACCGAAAATCAGCCCCACTACAGATTTCTGCACCGTGCAACACAAAAATTAACCATGTTTTGATCATCTTTATATTTTTCCCAGAAAGATATCATAGTGAAAAGCAAATTTTGAAAGTTTCATTAAGATTTGGACATCTTCCAATCATCTGGAATTTTCTAAATATTCGTATGGAAATCGAGTTTTGAAACTTCACACCCCATTTTATCAATGCCTACTTTTTACAGGTGCGACTTATTTACGAATCACGCAGCTTTGCAGTCTATAAAAGCAGTAAATACGAATTCGCTTCTACATTCAACAGTATCGTTTTTAACCCTTTCCAATAACCGAATAACCCTAAAAAAACCCCGAAACTATCGGATGTAGGAGCGAATCCTTTTTCACTGTTTTTAATCACTGCAAAGGCCGAGAAAAATCCCAAATTTTAAAATAATCTTGGATTAATTTTTTGTGCTCCAAGTGGGATAAAGCCCTACATGACCATGGTTTGTCAAATTATCCGTAACTCGACCATAACCTACACATTTCTACAAATAATATATTTGACACCGTTGTGCTCAATCGATTCTAGAGAACCCTTCTGACGAACTGAGTCGTAAGTGCCGGAAGTTGGATTCCCGACTTCCTACTTTATGAAATTTAAACAAGCAATAATGTGAGGATTTTATTTATGAGCCAAAGCCCGGCTTGTCGACCATTCCATATCATTGCAGAACCTTTTCGGCGAGTAACATTTCGATTCCTATCATATCGAAAAGTTAAGCGAAAGACACACAGATGTGACTGCCGTTGTAACTATTCAACCGAATCGAATTTGGTATCCCTCTTGACTTCCAACTTTGACCTTTCTTCTTTAAGTAGGGACCTTTGATGCGTTGATTAGCATAAATTTCCGCACCTAAGTCCCACTTGGCAGTTCAACCACAACCCGAAAATAGGTTTCCCCAGACAAATCCTTCCCATTTCTGAATACAAGTTGGCAAAGCATACATGTAGGCGTATACATATGGACAATTTGGATTTTTACTTCGAAATCAACGCTTGTTTCCAAGCGTCTTGCATGAAGGTTCACCAGAAAATGTCAAACTTTTAACAGTACTCTGCAATCCCCAAATCAGATTCAAACAGGTCCATTGATCCAAGCTGATTCCGTACAAGTCGGGCAATAAAAGGCCAAACTCGGTTCCCACACGAAGCCGGGATCAAATTCAAACTAAAATGAGCAAACTTTATTCCATTTGCTCAATAAAATAACCGCACTGACATCATCCGCCGGGCCTTCCGCAAATCCGATTGTTGTCGACTTCGAGCCTTCGTTTGAAGCCCCGGGCCATTTGACCGAGACCATTCGACCGAAGAGCTTTTGGCTGTGCGTGAGGGAAACAACTTAGGTGAAAATCCTATTATTGTCCAAGCCCCGGAGGCCATTTGGCACCTTTGCCGGAAAATGAAGCGGATAAAAGGCAAATGCGGTGGCGATGAAACTTTGAAGGTGAGTGGAAAATTTCATTAAGCAACAGGAAACGCTTTGTGAGAGGGATTTTCATATTAACTGTGCATTTGTACTGCGTAACGTCATTGGCGTAGGAACAGGGGGGCCAGGGGGGCCTGGCCCCCTCCAGAATCATCCAGCCCCCCCCCCCAGAATTTTTGATGACAATAAAAAAAAATAAAACAAAACCGATTTAAGATGACGCAAATTATTCTGGAATTATGTACATGACTCTTGTTATTCACAAAAAAATCGCTTCAGTTGTTACGTTATGTAATGTTGTACAACTATATTGAGAAAACCTCGTTTACGTTACACAGCATCAGCGCGGCTGTTCTGACTTCGGTGAATCGTGCGACAATCGAATGCTTAACCGTCCGATTGATTTCCCATATGAGAATTCACTGAAAAAATATATAATAATTGAAAAAACGGACATACTAAAAATACTACTACGAAAATTATTCAAGGAATTCAAGGAATTTCGGCATGGGAAACTTTTTATCAGATCAATGGCTTAAACAATGTACCGTAATTTCGGGTGAAATTGATCACTTTTCACGGTTTTCTTGTCTGATTTCTATAATGTTGACAATGCCAAACAACTGAATGCAGGAAAACAAGTATGAAGGTAAGTCTCATTGACTCAAGTACCGAAATTTTCTAACAAATGTAATTTTAGTGCTAAAAAATATGTCTGAAATAAAAAATCGGGAGATCTTATTTCTTGGTGAAATTGATCACTTATCAATGCCACTATTGTTAGTTTTCAAAACAACTTTACATAATAAATTTGAGCTCCCTGAATCCGAATATGCTTGCCAAATTCTTAACAATGCAATATTTTTAGAAATAATGAATGTATAAATTTCAAGAATAACGCAGAAAACGCCTAAATGTATGCAATTTCCCAAGGAATTTCCTGATACATAACAAAAATTCAATTGTTTCAACCAAATCAACGAATTGGTACGAGTTTTGGTTATGAAATCTAGTTTGGGGACATATCTTAAGTATCCTCACAAACTTTCAGGATTATATCATGTCTAAATCCTTGTCTAGAACTAGAAGTTCATTGATGTTTGTCAACACTGCACCGTACGAGATTTTGAAATTTTTCATTATTTTCATAGAAATGAACATTTTGGAACGCAAAAAACTTCACAACACACAATTTGGACATACTTACGACAAACAAAGTTCATTCACTGCAGGTTACATTGATATTTGTGCTCTATTAGGAAGAAATAAAATCGAGTGACACAGTGATCAATTTCACCCTACTGATCAATTTCACCCGAATTCACGGTAACAAAATCGGCCATCGTGTTATTCCAGCAATAAATTCTTTCTTTGATTTTGATTCAATGTTTTAAATATTCGCATGAATAAATTCATTGCTTTAACTATATTATTTCAAGAAAACTTATTATTTCATAAATTATTTGATTAATTTCCAACAGATTTGTAGCAAATTATTTTCAAATAATTTTTCGATATTCTTCATAGAATATTATTATTATCAAATTCCTCAAGAAATATTGAAGGGTGGCTTCAGAACTTTTGCAAATCTAATGGAAATTAATCAAATAATATTGTTCATACCTTCAAAGCGAATTCTTTCTAGTGGACATCCATTCCTTCTGTGTCTACTTTTTATTAGCAAGTTGATTCCGGAATACGTTCCCGGATTTGCCAAAAAAAATGTTACTTCTGTCAAATCTAATGCTGGGATATTTCACTGAAAGTTCTACTAGAAATTATTCTGTGAATTTCTTTCAATATTTCACAAAAATTTTATTACAAATTCTTTTGCGTCGCTCATCAATGGTTCTTAAGAAATGTTTCCAAAATACATCACAAGTTTCGTCAAATTCTTCTTTGCTTTTTTTTAGAAATTGTGCTTTAAATCTCCGGTTGATTCATGAATTGGAAAGAAAATTGTATTTGAAACATCTCTTGCCTTCGAATCTTCAAAATAAATTTGTTGAAATACCCCTGGAAAACTTTAGCTTCCAAAGTAAGCACAGTGGAAAAGGAATTTGTAGAGAAACATGTAATAAAATAACTGGGAAGGGGGAAAGGATATTTTAAGATATTCATATAGAAATTTTTATTGATCTTTCCTAAAACACTTCCTTAGAAATAATTTTACCAATTATTGTCTGATTCCAAATTCCTATATTTTTGGCCGAAATTTCTAGAGGCTTTCTGGCAGAATCTTAGAAAACCAGAAGTCAAAGAAGGATAGATTTCAAGGATAATTTCTAAAGATGATTCTGATGGAATCTTAAAAAAGGTAAATTGTAGGAGTTTTGAAAAATTTCAGAATTCTTAAACGTATGGTTCTTGATTTCTTTTAAATTTTCAAAGTAATGTACAATACATCTTTGGTAATGTTCTTAAAGATACCAGCAATATTTCAGCGTTTAACTTCTACTGTACTACAAAATAATCGATAATAGACTATTCAAGTTAGTTTGTTTGATATTTCTAAAGGTAGGAAAACATGGTTTTTACTACATCAATATGTTCACAATATAGTATCATGACACTTCGGAGTGCATACAAAATATTACCCAAGATTTTGATTTTATTTTACTTTCAGTAAAACTGCGTTTTAAAACCTATAATTTTTAGTAGTAAATTTTTCCGAATTAAATGTCAGCTGAATAATTGCTGAAATTACCTACAAAATTCTTTCAATCCTTTTTTGTATGTGTTTTTCTAGAAATCTGATATGGAGTGATTCGTAAAGGAATTTGTAAAGCAATTCCTAAAAGTATTGAGATATTCAAAGAGTAGTTTTTGAACCAAAGTATGGAGAGTGGATACATTTTTGAATGTTATTTATGAAAGAATCATGAGATTACCAATAAAAAATGGAATGATTTCTAGAACCTGAAATAATACTTGATGGAATTTCTGGAGATTTTTTTTTAAGAAGTTCAAGAATAAATTGCAAAATCTTAGTAAATCGATGAAATTTTTTTTCAAAAAAATTCTTTCGGGAATTTTTGGAGGATTTTCTTTTGGGAATTTTGTTAGTGCGGTTTGAAGAAAAAAAATCTCTGGAAAATACTTAGATGAATCTCTGGTATTTTGTTCACGAGAATCTTAGGGAAACAATAATTTAATTCTCTCAGACATCCCTGAACAAATTACTCTGGAAATCTTTGAATATTTTCGTGGAAGAGTTTTTGAAAGAACTGTTCAACGGTTTCCGCTAGGAACTTTATAAAAATGTTAGAATTTTTTGAACATTTCTTAGTTAAGCAAAGCAAAGAAAATAAAACAAAAATTCCGAGGAAGTTTTGAAGGAATGGGGGATGTTGCTCCTTGATTTTAGGGAAATATAAAAAATGCAGGTAGATCTGCGTTGATGATAGATTGGCTTTTCAGTCCTGACAAAATTTAAAAAAAAACTGTTATTTTATTTTATCCAACGTTTCAGTCCGTTTGGGTCCTTCTACAGAGACTTAATATTAACTGTTCTTCCTTCCAGATAGATAGGCTGAGAACTTCTTTGAGAAATCATGAGAATAACAATTTCCCAATTGAATTCTTTCTAATTTATCATAACATTTTTGTGGAATATTACGAGGAACATTTAGAGTAACACCCAGAAGATTTTTTTGCGGGAAGTCTGGATAATTTTTGTTGTGATTATTTTCAAACAGCACTGTAGGGCTTCAACAGCAAACTGTTCTGAGGAATTCGTGAAATGAATCCTTGCTTGGTGATCTTGAAGACATTTTTGGTGTATTTTTCTGATTTAAATCCTAAACAAATTATTAATGAGCAACTGGAGGACACTTTTAATTAACAGTTCATATATAATAAGTACGTAGAGGACCTTCCAAAAGAAATGATTAAAAGTATTTCGAATACATTTTCTGGCCGAATTCTTCAAGAGATTGTTTAAGTAATTCGATACAGATTCTTCGAGAATTTTTCTGGTGAGATCAGAATGTCTGGGTATGATTTTCTGTGGAAAGCCCAGGATGAACTTCGTGAAAACTGGTAAAAGAGTTTTTGATGAAAGCACTGAAAATTATGAAAATAAGTCATAACGAAATTTCCTTAGGAATTCTAAGAGGAATCTCCCGACATAGTCACTTATGACGTAAATAGTTATAGTGACGACTTCCTTCGGAAGGAAAGTAAAGTCGTTGGTCCCGAGATGAACTAGCCTAGGGCTAAAAATCTCGTTAATAAAGTCAAATCAATCAATCAATTAAGAGGAATCTCTTCAAGAACATGATTGAGTCCTTGAAAAAATCGTGGATGAATTACAAAAGACATTTCTTGTGATTTTTTCGCCAGAATTCTTGAAGGATTACAAAAAGAATGAATTTGTACATTTAAACTACAAATGGAACTGATGTGCCGCGAAATGAGACAAAATCACATATTTTTAAAATCGATACAAATCTGTTAAAAATACAAAATTTGTGAAAATCGTGATTATTGCGACCGACATTACATATGTAAATTGGAGAAATTTCAGACTATACGACTACACGATTTATGTTGAAGGCCACTATATCCCGTAACATAATGCTTAAATATAGCATGTCTTCAATATTCTAGGCTGTTGCTTTAAAGCGAAACCAAAAAGCCAATGGATCTATTTAATATTTTATTACCAGAACAATTCACTAATTTATAACGCTTCCAACTTTTATCGCATTGCTCTCGCTTTTAGCAAGAAAGCACTCAAGGCAGCAGTCTTCATCTTCCTGGCCAATGCCATCCAGCAGGCTCCCCTATTCCCCCGGCCTCTAGCTCAAGGTATATACATTTCACATTTTCGTATGATTTATAGCCAGCTAGGCATGACACCCGGAACGACCGGTAAATGTCGGCTCTCGGTCATCGGGAAGAGCGAGCCCATTTCGAATATGGAAGATACTCGTATTCGTTTTGCCGGATACCGATCGGTTGTCTGCGCCGTCAAGCGTGAAAATTTACCGCCACTGACTGGGTGCGGTTCTCGAGGAAGGGCTAGCTGTGGAGCAGGGCAGCAGCGGGCACTGTGTACAATGACAATAATGGTAACGAGGACAATGGTAACAATAGGCATAATGTTACCATTTTTATACTGGAAGGCTATTTTGACTATCTTGCTGTTTGGGCTTGTGGGTGCTTTTTGGGTATCATCTTTCGATTGTTGATGGAAAATCAGATTATTTAAGGTATAAATGGGGAACTCTGATCTATGCGATGGGGAAAGTGACGATAAGCTTTGTAGCGTGTTTCAAGTTGATGCTATTTTTTTCCGTCGTATAAAACCGTTAAATTACACAACTCGGCAGCAAAAGGCATGAAAACTCCAAGGGATCGTTGAGTACTATTAGCCGTTTCTTAATTGTAGTGGGTTGCCATTAAACGAATCTTTGTAATTAGCTCAAATCATATATAATGAGGGTTTTACTCATTAACGCAGCTGAACCGAAAGAAGATGAAATTTTGGGAACAGTGGTAAACGGATATCACGCTGATGAATGATGGCTTAGATAAGGAAATAGCTGAAATTTAATTTACCTTATAATTTCCGGTTCACCTTCATCACAGGAAACAACAAGCCTTTTGCATTATTGAGTTTATGAATAAAAAAAATCAGCCCCGACTTGTTCCCAGTATCCTACAAATTGAATCTTTCCGGGAATACCTCCACATCTTAGATTTTTCAACAAATCAATCTTTAGATAATTCCCTTTAGCGAGGGGCTACCCCGTTTGGCATAAAGTCATTTGACATACGGTCTTTTGGCATAAAGTCGTTTGGTATAATGGTCATTTCGCATAATAGTCATTTGGCATAATGGACGTTTGGCATAAAACAAATAAAAATCGAAGAATATTAAGAAAAAAAATTGTCGGAATGTCTTTTTTAATGTTGTCATATACCGACCACAAACTTGGTGGGTACAGTGGGTCATTTCTGGTGACCCTACCTTGTTTTGTTGTTCTCCGTACTCTTCCATGAACAAAGTTTTCCTCAAAATATGAGAAAAATTCTGTCAGGCGATACGGGGCCGATGCCTTCAACATATCGAATGCTTCTGGTATTTTTGATGGTGCCTAGAGCCTGTGTTTGTTTGAAAAAATCAAATGATTTTACATCGTTGTTCATGTCTTTCGTCAAACCTAGATGTTGCACGTGCTTCCACATATTTTGGCTCAAATGGAAAAAGCACGCATTATGTTTGGAGTCTTTAAACTCGGTTTTGCTAGCGTTTACAATGGCCTTCTCGAAATCCGATAAAATTACATCTGGTTTGAATTGTATTTCAAGATCATCACCAATATCGTTCAACGTCTGAAAGACTTTTCGATAGAGTTCTTCACTTTTAGACGTCATCAGAATATAAACGAGTGGAAAAGTGTGTTGGTGACTCGGAGGGCTACTACCGTGAATTGTGAACAGCTGCCGAAACAAGTTCGACACGCTGCTGAAAGTTCCATCCATCACCCAATATTTGGACTTAGCCAAACGTTGTAGATTTTCGTTTGTACCAAACATCAGGATCCTCTCGTTACCTTCTGTTATGTCTGAGAGTAAAAATTTGTCTCCGTCGATGGAAGTCTTCAAACCATCTGGAACATCAAATCCAACCAAGGAATCCCGTTCCTTCGGCGTAGTGCTCGTTTTTGATCGGACACGTTCCAGAAGTTTGCGTTGAGCATTTAGAGTGAATCTTTCCTGAACCTCTTTTGGAAAAGTGGTAGCTGCCAATCGAAGCAACTTAACCGGCTTGCTTGCATCATCAGCTGCTCGCCGCTTGATAGCGTTGCGAGATTTGATCTCAGTCACATGAATGGGAACATTTTCATGATTATGATCAGACATCGAAATTATTTGATGTTGTTCGTTGCGCATTTTAGTGACTGCACGCGACGGGCATTTTTTCCCGGAGTGATGACCAGAATAGTTTCTCACCTTGCACTCCCAATAGTGAGTTCCGTCAACCTATAAATTAAATTTAATTAATTTTATTTCTAATGAGCACTCAATGTTGCAGAGTTTGTTGAGTTTTAGTTGAGTTGAAAAATCTACTTACGGGTTTTCTGTTCCGGTAGAACACAAATCCTTTGATGATAAGAAGGTCATTATTGCGATTAGTTTTCAATATTTCCGGTGGAGGTGGTGCTATCTCTTCATCTTCGAAACCGAGAAAATCTTCGTCATCTGACATCGTTCTGTTTGAATAACTCTTTACACTTTCACTGATGATCACGTGGCACGAAGCTATACTCAACTGATACGTGTAATCCAACTTGATGAGGCTTTTATAGCTTTAGATAGCAACAGCAACATGATGAAAAGTGACAAAAGATATGTATTGTTAGGATCAGTGCATGTCTCGGCCACCCAGAAGAGAAGAAGAAGAAGAAGGATTAGTGCATATTCACAACAGCTGCTCAAGTGACCTTGAGATAATTTAGATATCGTGAACACAATAAACACAGAGAGATGAGACGAAACAATAGCTTTCAATTATTTCAAATTCAATGGTAAAACACCATTTCTCTGATCCTTTTCACCTAAACAAGAGAAAAAGACATCAAGGTCATTTAGGGTAATTCGACATATTGTTATACTATCGTAAAGACAGCAAATTATTAATTATTACTCGGAATGCATGGTTATATATCTACAGACAAATTAAGTCGTGCATGAAATCTTCAATAACAATTAGCATCTCTATTATGTGTATGCAACTCAAGAGCAAAGTCATCGTGTACTGTTTACGAACACTAATTCCAGTTTTGAACTCTGGATTGATGTGAGCAACGGAACACGTTACAGAACCTACATCCATCCTAAAGCCTGATTTGCTGCTGAACATCAATCGCTAAAGAAATTTCTCGCCGATTCCTTGCAGAAATTTTCTACGGCAACTCCCGTTTGAACTGACATTTCTTTTCAACTGCGTACTGCGATCCGAAAAATGAGTTTTCTTTTCCATTGGCAAAGATACCCTCAACTGTGGGAGTGCTCATATTAACACTTAAGCTGAGGAGCAGGCTCTCAGTAGGGGCGTAATGCCAAGAGGAATAATATTTTGGATTGCAATTTGTCCATTCTGTTGCACAAGAAAAGGTGGTAACCCTTAATAGTCTCACGTTCCAGAAAAATAGTATTATTGCAGTAACCACAAACTCGTAGAGTAAGGTGGGGCAAAAGTTCGACCTTAGTGGTAAAATCAAAGTTTTCAGGAAAACAATAGCAGTGAAAACAAAACAAATACCATACAGTGAACCTTCAACATAATGGCTATAATTTTGCAGAACAAACTTGTGTCAAAATATTTACCCATTTTTAGTTATAACAGTTTCAAAAATGATTATCTTATTGGAACTTTTGCCCCACCGGTGGGGCAAGAGTTCGAATCTAGTGTGGGGCAAAAGTTCGCTGGCTAAAACACAAAATATCGATCCTTTTATGACAGGTATACTTCACACCAGCCGTAAACCTTAGTTTGCCGAAAAATACACTCTAAATTTTCATCAAAAAATTGCTCAAAACCGGGTTAATTGTAATATACTCAAAAATAGCAGTTTTTCGCAAAACTAAGTGAAAATGTAAAATTTTGGTGAAATTTATCGCACGATCGGGCAAATTATGCTAAATTTAAAGATAATATGTGGATTTTAGGCAATTTGCAATTTTTTCCGTGAGTTTATACATGGGTCGAACTTTTGCCCCGCTGATTCGAACTTTTGCCCCACTATGGGCCAAAAATTGATTTCAAGCATTTATGCAAAAACTAATACCCATCAAAGCAACCTTATGATAGGCCTAGAAACGCCCCTACATAAAATATTGAAAAAGATTTTATCTTCAATTGGTTCCATGCAACGAAAGTTTGACCAAAAATTACAATATTCACGTCGAAAAACAACAAATAGCCATAACTTTTCAAAAACCTTAATCGATTTTTATGATATTTGGAGTGAAAGTCTCTTACTTGAATAGCATTCGAACCACCATGACATTAATAAGATTTGTTTCGAATTGAGCTAGAAATCTTAAAAAGAAACTCTTACCCCACTCGAACTTTTGCCCCACTTTACTCTATACACATATGCGCCATTAGGCTATAGGTATGTGGTAATGTGCGTATATCGCCTCCACATTTGTACTCTTATGACTCATCATAAACGATAGTGTATTTGCTGAAATGTTATTATACTCCCAAAAAATGATGTGATTTTATGTCTTTTGGATGCACATAGAAGAAATGAGCCAAATGAAGTAAATTTGTGTCTGGTGTCTGATTCGGGAAATGTCGAAAACAGTGCTACCGTTCTTGTGTCCTTCAACATGTAAAATTAGTTTTTTTACATCTGCAATAGCACGTTTTTGCATAATTATTTATATCATGTGTCATTGAGTCATAACGTGAATTACGTCCACAGTAATTTTCATTATTTTTAACCCGTATAGGCCTGAGTGAAAACAAAAATACTGAACCCCTCACCGCTCAGAGAATTATCAACGGATTCAAATGATTTTTTGTCAGTTCACTGGCCCACATATCTAGCTTCTAGAAGTGGCCAGAGGAACTTGGAAATATTTCTATGGCCGGAGTTATTGTGGTGGATTACTGGGTCAAGTCGGGTAAAAAAGGGCTATTTTTCGGGGCATGCCAAGTTACCTTTATTTATTTGCAATGACAATCATTCTAATTTGCATTCAACATTATAAATTTAGAGTTTTGCGCCGTTTAAAATATACCGGATGTGGCCATTCGGACGTAATGCCCGGAAGAACCGGCTATAGATTTGTTGGATAATAAACCGTATCAATTCTCGAAAAGTAGAAATCAAACATAATTGTAACCTAAAATGCATTCCCATAAGCTTGGCTTATGATGTTCAGATACAAATTGTCAACTTTATCGTAAGTTTGAGGCATCCCGGGACCCGAAAATGGTCATTTGTAGGATTTATCAAATGCAAAACTCATAGTTATGCAATTCAATCGTTTCTGAATAGGTTTACACTGATGCAATTTTCTTAAAATTCCGTCATGTAGTGGTCACATTATAACCGATTCCGAAAATTATCTGTGACTTGAAATTTGCCAACCTCTAGGGGCACAATCGCACAGTACCCTTCTCACCCGACCTGAACCAGTGATCCACCGGAATAACTCCGGCCACAGAAATATTTCCGCGTTCCTCTGTCCACTTCTAGAAACTAGATATGTGTGAGAGTATACTGACAAAAAATCATTTGAATCCGTTAAGAATTCGCTGAGTGGTGAGGGTTTTAGAATTTTTGCTTTCACTCAGGCCTATACGGGTTAAGAGTGTAGCTTTTGAAGAAATTTCTCTTTGTCTTTTTTTTTCAATTACCATGTGCAGAATTCTCTCCTCAACTTAATCTTCTGTAAGCCTCTATTTTCAACAATGAAATGCATGTTCTTTGCAATCTAGCCCATCTACAACTCTCTATAAGTAGATATCTTCCACATTTGAATTCTAAACAACTGATTCAAACTTTCAATTCTTTTAATACATATTTGTGCTGTTTTGTGGAATACCTAGAAATTTATGAAAACCAAATTTAGTACTTAAACATATGCATTGCAGAGCGTGAGAGATTTTTTCGATATACATACGTTCTGGATGTTCTAGTTAACAATTTGTTATGTATTTTATCGATAATGTTAAAAACGACTCTAACTCGATTTTTAAAGACACGGACACCGTCTTCAGCCATTTAGCTGCACAGGCTGTAACTTAACACTAGACAACGGACAAGCATGCTCCAGTGGCACAGCCGAGAAACAAACCTGACGAAAAGTTTCAATGGCTGCAGCGGGAATCGAACCCACACCCAATGACACGATGTGCTTAAATGTCTGACAACATTAACCGCACGGCCAAGAGGCCCACTCCTCTTCAATACCATATAATGGATATCGTAATTTCGGGTGAAATTGATCACTTTTCACCGTTTTCCATGTCTGTTTTTTATGATGTTGCCAATTCTGTACAACTTAATGCAGGAAAACAAGTACGACGGTGAGCCTCCTTGGCTTATATACTCAAATTTTCATACATTTGTGATTTTAGTGCTAAAAATCGTCTCTAAAATAAAAAAAAAATCAAGGAACTCCGTTTCGGGGTGAAATTGATCACCTGTCAAAAC
This sequence comes from Aedes aegypti, assembly GCF_002204515.2. Taxonomy (NCBI): domain Eukaryota; kingdom Metazoa; phylum Arthropoda; class Insecta; order Diptera; family Culicidae; genus Aedes; species Aedes aegypti. Next base: position 95,333,239 of record NC_035108.1, read on the forward strand.
AATTATTGTTAGTTTTGAAAACAACTTTACTTATTAAATTTGGGCCTCCTGAATCCAAATATGGTTACCAAATTCTTAACAATGCAACATATATGGAAATAATGAACAATTAATTTTCAACAATACCGTAGAAAACGCCTAAATGTAGGCAATTTCCGAAGGAATCTTCTGATATCTATGAAAATATCAATTATTACAACAAAATGAACAAATTGGTACGAATTTTGATAATAGAATTCGTTTTGGGGATAAATTTCAAGCATCCTTACATATTTTCAGGTTGACAGCATGTCCAAATCCTTGTTTAAAACTATAAGTTTATTGGTGTTTGCCAATACCACACAGAACAAGATTATGCAATTTTATATTATTTTCATAGAAATAAACATTCCTTAACACAAAAAACTTCACAACATGCAATTTGACAATAGTTAAGACAAACAAAGTTCATTTAAATAGGTTGCATTGATTTATGTGCTCTAAAAGAGGGAAATAAAATCGTGTGACACAGTGATCAATTTCACCCTACTGATCAATTTCACCCGAATTTACGGTGGTTGACTGTAGTTACTACCTCGGTTCTTGATAGAATGGACGAACAAGCAAAACCTTGCTTTATTTCTTTTCAGAAGAACAAAGCCCCTTCCTACTGTTCGGCAATTGATTCCGATGAGGTTGATATCGTCCTCAAAGCGGAGGAGAATATGCAACCGAATGATGAAAATGTTCTCAGATCTCTTAATTGCACCTTTGAAGAAACTAAGTCGATTCAATTTATGTCATTTACACTACCTTCTCAAAGTATTGTATCGCTTTACCGAGAATTGCAGTACTACTATGAAGGTGACATATATAGAAAACAATTAGAATAACTTGAACGGACACCTACAACACCCAGTGATTATAAACTGTTTGAGGTTTGCAATATCGAAAATGGGTTGTACAATGCTTTGGACGGGTGGTGTACACTCCCGTGCATAAGTTTGGGTTCACCCCCTCAAAAACATGCAAAAGTGTTCAGTCCATATCTCTGTGATTACACGTCCAATTCAAACTCTTTAAGCCACATTCGAAAGGCAAAGAGTTATTCTTACTTCGTATGTATTTTTTCAAAAACATTTTTTCAATTTTGTATACTAAATCTGTACTTAAAGCTGTGACATTTTTCAAAAAACACACTGAAAAATCATATCTAATTTCCTCAGTATTGGGTAGACCAAAATTTTAAATCAAAGTGTCATAAGAATCGTTATCTTATATTCTTTGAAGAGACCCCACGAAATTTTGGCGGAAAATCTGGAAAGTATTCAAAATCAATGAAACAGTCAGTCAAGTCATCGTGCAAAAGTTTGGATTCACCCCTCAGTATGAGGCAAATCGTGCAAAAGTTTGGGTTCACCTGAGCCACACGCACATCATTTTTGTCAATATCTCTGCCATTTTTCAACCGATTTTAATAGTTTAAAGCTAGTAGTACATGAGATTTTGAGATTTCACAGATTTATGTAAGTTCAGGTGAACCCAAACTTTTGCACGATACACCATACTGAGGGGTGAACCCAAACTTTTGCACGATGACTTGACTGACTGTTTCATTTATTTTGAATACATTTCCAATTTTTCCGCAAAAATTTCATGAGTGCTCTTCAAAGAATATAAGATAACGATTCTAAAGACACTTTGATTTAAAATTTTGGTCTACCCAATACTGAGGAAAATAGAAATGATTTTTCAGTGTGTTTTTTGAAAAATGTCACAACTTTAAGTACAAATTTAGTTCACAAAGTTCAAAAAATGTTCTTGGAAAAATACATACGAAGTAAGAATAACTCTTTGCCTTTCGAATGCGGCTTAAAGAGTTTGAATTGGACGTGTAATCACAGAGATATGGACTGAACACTTTTGCATGTTTTTTAGGGGGTGAACCCAAACTTATGCACGGGAGTGTATATGAGCACAAAGCTGGTGCACCGGTGCAAGTCTCAAGTGTCCACAATTTGAATCAAAGTGGCATTTCATTTTGATTGACAGCATCTTGATTCCGGAATGGAATTTTCCAATCTCATTTAGCAGATTAATGGCGAAAGCTCTCGACAGTCTAGGTCGACATTTCGATCGGCACTATTTCAGCCATGTTTGTTCATTTGGCTGTAGCAACCCAACCCCTTCCGAAAACCGTCCAGAATAGACACTGGATCAAAATGTTAATCGGCTTACCGCCTCTTTCGACTCATCCGGTTGTGGTTTTCCTTGCACATCCCGTTTCTTGCATTTCAAAAACTTGGGACCAAGTCGTACTTGGCTCGGACAACTATGTATATGCCTACTTTATATTTAGGATTCCTTGCGGAATGCTGACATGACAACAGTCTCACCGGAAAAGATTACAGCTCATATTTTCCATCCGTCCATCGTGCGGGAGCGGTTTTACCCAAGATGGTTTTTGCCCTTCATAATTTTGAACATATTCAGCAAATTTTTGGCTACACACAAAACCCAACACCACTATCGAGCGGATGGACCACCGTTCTGTAGAATCCAGCTCAAAAACGACCTACATTCTATAAACTAAACATTTGTTCTTGGTTTCTGGTCGAGCTCGACCTTCATGTAACGGATATGTATGCAGAAGGTGTACAGTGAGGCAGTGGGTTTCCGGTTGTTTGGCATACAAATAAAAGCTATCGCTGAAAAAAGTCGCGTTGATTTGGGGAAGCCTTTAGACTCTCTCATAATATGTGGATAACGCACTGTAATGTAGTTTTTCAGTAGTCATTACGATGTTTCAATCTATCGTACTGATGGCATTCTTGTCATTCAGGTGTTTATCTTCCAGCTTTCAATGATCTTCATTTTCTCACACCAATTCACATCCTTTTCCGTCTATATGATATGATATATTATGAATATATGAAAAATGAAATGATATATTTCAGTTAAAGAAAAAAAATCGTAAACCGTTGGCTTTTTTTATTATTTGTGGAAACTTGTGCGATAATAACGAAAATTGGAGTTTTTGTACGCATTAATCTTAGCAACTGTTACGAACTTTATTAAATATAATGTGAAATGTGCGAATAGGTTTTATCATCACTCTCTCTTTTAGGCTCTCTTTCGCATCTGCTATTTATCAAACTTGTTAGGTATAACTTGCGATTCATTGTCGATTATGGACCGATACAGATGCGATATTTTCCTTCGCTTGCTTTGGTCTTGCTTCGAAATCAATTGAGAACGAATGCTGAAATGCCTGATCAAGGTAGACGCATTTTTGACTCATTACCAACCCCAACGAATCAATAGAACTCCGAAACCAATGTTCGAAATACCCTTCTTCTTGGCATTACGACTCCACTGGGATGAAGCCATCTTCTCAGCTTAGTGTTCAATGAGCAGTTCCACAGTAACTGACAGCTTTCTTTGCCAAAGTTGCGCTTTTCGCATTGGTATATCGTGTGGCAAGTACGATGATACTCTATGCCCAGGAAAGACAAGAAAACACCTTAGAGCATGGCTTTGCTTCGTAGCCGCGGACTTTAATCACTCGACTAAGGAAGGCCCCTAAGCCATATTCCAAACATCAATGACAAATTTAACTAAGCTTCATATCATAAGCACAATTTACATCACACCAAAAACAAATTCATCAACGTATTTTTCCCACAAATCACCAGCACAACAAAGCCCGGTGTTGATCCCACTAAACGAGAAAATAAGAGGCCGGCCTCAATATCGACCGTTCAGTGCTGCAAATCCAATATTCATTTCCCCATCTCAGCGAGCGGCGGCTGTGATATCGGGAAAACATGGCTCAATATCGTCTTATGACATGGAAAACCTCCCCCGCCAATTCCGATCGACAATTTCTCGTTCGACAAAATCACGACACGGTGTGTCTGAAATCGTTATTAACGAAAGAGATATGTCCATTTTCTACCACTTGATACATCCATTATTACTCAACGATTTTATTGATGTGATTTATCACATCAAATTCTCAAAAAAATATCGGGGAAAATTTAATAACTCCAGTGATTTTTTTTTAATTTCTTTGTTAGTATTATTCCAATCATTACGTTCATTTGTTATATCTAGGTGTTCTGTGTTATTAGACAACACTACCATCCTAATTTGGTAAAACAAATTTAAGATATTATTAACATTTTGTTAACAACATACTTGCCGTAGCAGTTCAGATTTTTTTATAGTTGATTTCAACTGCTTATAAGAGAAAAAAACATATTTTCGATTTACCTCACCTAACTTAACCCTAATATATAACGCATTTATCGTGGCAATAGAAGATTGTAACGATTTTTGGCTGAAATTATTAATTATTTTATTTGACCTTTGTTCCAATGTTTCAATATTGGATATTCTATGTAACTCATTGATACTATACCAGGGAGGAAGCTTCAGAATCATTTTCAAAATTTTATTTTGAATTCTCTGCAGAGCCTGGTATTACAACAGCTAGTCCATATCGGTACAGCATACAACATGGCTGGCCTGAAAATTTGTTTGAATATCAAAAGCTTGTTCTTAAGACAAAGCTTTGATTTTCTATTAATAAGGGGATAGAGACATTTTACATATTTATTACCTTTGGCTTGAATGCCCTCAATGTGATTTTTGAAAGTTAAATTCTTATCTAGCATGAGCCCTAGATACCGTGCTGCATCAATACCCGGACGCTTAAGTCAACAGAAATGTTCAAACTTAGATTTAGCCCTCTAATACCCAAATTTTTATTTTCGATCTAAATATCATTTTTAGTTATCTAAAATCGTTCTAAACACGTTTTGGACAATGATTTATTTTTATTCGCAAATCTATGGCTTTCGGTTTTTGATTTTTATAATTTTTATTTTTGAACATCCCTACCCTTTTTCATTTTTTCTTGAAGCCTCTTCTAGTTACTAATTTTTGGCAATAATAAAAATTCAAATTTTTACGCCAATTTTAAAAATATTAAATTATTAATATTTTTCTGGAAATATTTTTATTTTCCGTGTATTTAACGGAAAAACAGGTTTAAAATTATTTGAATACCACCAAGCTCTTCTTTTATGATAGGTTGATCGTAGAAAAATATAAAAGGTACGATTTTTTATATCACACGTTAAATGAACCCCGGGTATTTGTAGGTTATATAAGAATACAATTTTTCAAACAATTTTCAAAAATACAAAGAAGTTTCAAAAGTCATAAAAAACTTTTCTTATATGCGTGTTATGAGTCTAGGTTTTAGCCAAAATTAAAATCATTTTGATTTCCGAGCTACGAAAACATACACAAAATTCCAAAGTGTACCCCGTCTAAAGGCGGGGTTGGGTATTAGAGGGTTAGGTATATTTGGTTAAAATATTTTTGAAGTGTTATTCTTCTTCTTCTTCTTTCTGGCGTTACGTCCCCACTGGGACAAAGCCTGCTTCTCAGCTTAGTGTTCTTATGAGCATTTCCACAGTTATTCACTGAGAGCTTACTATGCCAGTGACCATTTTTGCATGCGTATATCGTGTGGCAGGTACGAAGATACTCTATGCCCTGGGAAGTCGAGAAAATTTCCAACCCGAAAAGATCCTCGACCGGTGGGATTCGAACCCACGACCCTCAGCTTGGTCATGCTGAATAGCTGCGCGTTTACCGCTACGGCTATCTGGTCCCCTTGAAGTGTTATTATTCAACATATTTTACACTTCAGATCTTCATGAAAGTGACCAAATTTTCGATATTATTCATGATTTTTACAAGTAAATCAACGAAATATTAGAGCGTGTCTTGTTTTTAAATCCGGACACCTGCTCAAATGATGTTTTTAAATCCGGACATTTTTGGATCAAAATCCGGACACCTGTGTTTTTATATGGTATTTTTGCATATCTTTTCAAGAAAATCATACAAACTCGTCGAAATAACATTTTTTAATCAATTCGACGTACATTTTCCCCTTTATTGTCACAGAGAACAACACGTAAGTGATTTAATTACCTGACCTGAAACGCGTGTGGCTTGAACTCGTCAACGTGTGGCTGGAATCTCAGATATACACAATTAATCTTACATTACACCATTTTCTTATAACTCACAACACTTTATAAGAATATATATTTCATGTCTTCTCTTGTTTTATATATCCAAAATATCATTTTCACTAGTAAAAGTGGGTCTTCCAAACGATGTCCGGGTTTAAAAACACTGACCCGTAATCCCGGACAGTCTCTTTATAGTCCTTTTATTACACATTTGCTTCATGATTCACAACAGATTTGTTACGAAACATTGAAAATATGTCTCTGTTTTAAATTGTATTCTAAACACTCCATATAAATATGCTTCACACACTCTTTCTCCAACATCTGGTTTGGGTTATGCGTTCAAAGATCGTAAATCGTCAATTAACCACGACCACGAAGGAATGACGTCCGACAGAAACGATTAACGTTTTGTTATTTTTATTATTTATTGGGCAATGTTAACTAGATTGAAAATGAAAGCATAATAATCTTCAATGTTTAAAGTATAGACTACGAAAAAATACCAAACATAAAAACATTCAAATTATGCATAAATTAATCAACATTATCAAAGTGTCCGGATATTGGTACCGTCCGGATTTTGATTCACCACGGTACTTAACTGCATCTGTCCAATTTATTGGAACACCTCTCATCGTGAAAACATGTCTACTTGGAGGTTTCAAATAAAGAGTTTTTGGTTTATGTGGGAATGTTATTAGTTGAGTTTTGGAAACATTAGGAAAAATCTTCAATTTTTGCAAGTATGAAGAAAAAATTTCCAAACTTTTTTCGCAATCGACTACAGATGACACGCAGACTTCGTCCTGCTACTTCAGTGATTTGATTAAATTGAATGCCGAATTTGTAACCATTTTTTTTTCGTTAATAACGATTTCAGACACACCGCGCCGACCTACTGAAGGATACCAGGGTGCCGTATTACCATCCATTGGGGACCCGGACAACACCGACGGCGACGGATGGCTCTAAATTCAATAAAACATAATGTAAGAGAAAACCAGCCTGATATTTACAATCATCATCGGGTATCGTTGTCGTCTTCGCCGTCTTCGACGTTTGTTCGAGTAAACAGAAGAGCGATTGAGGGCTGGGCTGTGCAACGAGAACTGATGAGATTTCGAAGAAAGCTTATCGGAAACGTCGAAGACGTGGCGAGTTGAGGAACGAGGTGTAAGTACTGTCAGTTATTCATTTGCTTCCTGAGTAGGGAAACTTTTCGAAAGTTAATTAATAATTCGATAGTTATGTTAATGGAATCAAGTAAAGATTACAGAGGGTTTCAAGGAACATTACGTTTTTCGGGGGCATGTTTTGTAAATGAAGACGAATTCGATTAGTGCAGTTTAGTTGAAGAGAGACTAAAGATAAAAAAAAAATACTTCGCAATAAATTCAAGTCTCTATGAATAATTTAGAGCAATTCCAAAAGAGCTCAATTTTGCGTTCATTTCTATTGAGAGTGAAACTCGCATAATGCCCAAGCACATACAAATCAATTTCAATTTGGGCTTCTTCCCACGTTCTCCTCTCTTCTCAAAATCAGCCTCTACAAATGTTAGCACTTCTCTCCGTAATATATTTTATAATGGAATCAATTTATGTGTCATGTTCTTGCAGTAAGTGCCCAACACCATACCGCACCTCATCATCTCCATCCACCACCCCCGAAAGGCAATCGACAGCATCATGACCTCGCCGATCAACATCCCATTAGTGATTCGATTTTCCCACGCTAGGTAGCTCGACACATTGAGGGGAAAGCGTCTACTGGTCCAACGAAGCGCCAGACATCGCGCCAAGAAGAACGACGGGGCCAAGGGGCACTCTCGCCTTGTAATCCTAAGTACATATTATTCTTTCACAGCTAAATGTTTTCCCTATCCACGCGCGCGCGCGATTCTGCGACTGACTGCGGGAGATTCTACCGACTGGCGATGGGGTCTGTCTGTTTGGGTTGCCACCTTCCCAGAATTTAATATTCCAACGGTTCAACCTCAGGCGGGATGGAATGGTCACGTCGTCGTAGACGTTCGAAGAAAATCTGAGAACTGCCAAGCGTTTGTGTGGGTGCTAAGCGCATTTTCTAGAGAATCGGAATCAGTTTTTTTTTTTCTCTAGATTTTAAAACTTTATAAGTGGAAAATGGGGTTTATGTGAGATAAGTTGCAAATGTTTTATCCAATACTCGTCTTTTGCCCCACTATGGGACGAAAAGAATTTGGCAAAAACTGTTACAGCTCAAAGCATCCTAATGGTAGGCCCAGAAACGTCCTTATATAAAAAATCGTAAGTGGATTATTTTATTTTGCTCTATGCAATAGAAGTTTGGTCGAAAATAACAATTTTAACGTAAAATAACAGTCATAGGATCGATATACCAATAGTGGAGGTACTAAGCACGATTTAACTTCATTTAACAACCTAAATTCAAGAAGCGAAATAAATGTACATGTTAATCTTGTAACAGGAAGTAACGACCATTGACTTAATGAGAAAAATGATTGGTACACTGTCCCTTTAGTTGTGGTATATTTTTAATCTGTGTTCCTATAGTTGCGGTATCAGTTGTTTTCTTATGGGATCCTCCACTATAGGAACACTTTACCGCAACTATTGGTACAAGTAAGAGAAGTTTTAGCAATTTTAGTAATATTTAATCAGTTTTTAAGCAATTTGAACGCTCTTTTCAACTATTCCGTGTATCAGCAAGCCGATACGTCGATTGGCAGTGTCGCATTTATAGCATTTATTAAGAATTGAGCTAGAAATCTTGCCTCCACTTTACTTTACAATAGACCTATTCAAATGTCTGGAAGCTCTGCAGTCAACCAATATTTTGATTTTCCATGTGAACATGAGCTTTTGGTCAAAATTTCAGTCAATTTGGAGGACACTTAGACGTGCTTTGTATAGAGCTTGATACCGATCCGTACGGTCAGTTTTAATTCATGCACTCCCTTTTCTAGACTATTATCACTTAGAAAACGTTATATTAGCAAGCGCCACGAATTTCATTGCTCAAACAATGATAGTCCTTGAGCTACTGAGCAACTCTGCCGAAGATGCTATTTTTCTAAGTGATCATGACAGAAACACAACATTTCGATGCCTACTAGCGTCGTTTGGTGGCAGAATTCCGCATTTCAATGACCCATGCGGTGGGCTCTTAATCTACTGAAAAATTTTGCTGAACATCATGACCCTCTATTTTGATTACTTTTTGAGATATTGATCATTTATAAAAACGGTCGTCAATCTGGATTTCGGTCGTAAAAAGAATCGTCGTAAAAAGAACGGTCGTAAAAAAAAGGTTGGAGTGTACTGAAAAATAAAGCAATTTTTAAACATTTATATCCCCAAAGGCGCAAAAAATCGCGAGCTCGAAATTTTAGGGAACATAGCACAATACTAGATGGGGCCCAGATAGCCGTAGCGGTAAACGCGCAGCTATTCAGCAAGACCAAGCTGAGGGTCGTGGGTTCGAATCCCACCGGTCGAGGATCTTTTCGGGTTGGAAATTTTCTCGACTTCCCAGGGCATAAAGTATCTTCGTACCTGCCACACGATATACGCATGCAAAAATGGTCATTGGCATAGTAAGCTCTCAGTTAATAACTGTGGAAGTGCTCATTAGAACACTAAGCTGAGATGCAGGCTCTGTCCCAGTGGGGACGTTACGCCAGAAAGAAGAAGAAGAAGCACAATACTAGATGGAACGGATGTCAAAATATCAGAAAGGTATATTTTGGCGTTTTTGAGATATTTCCATATTTTTAAAATGATTATATTACTCCATTACAGTTAAATTTCTATGAGTCGATTTGTAGTGACGATCGACTTTTAGAAATAACGAGAAATGTTTAAATAAGCCATTAAAATAGCCATGAAATTCAGTTTTAGAGCACATCCTTGAGTAGATATCGAGAAATGTAGATTAAAGTGTAGATTAAAACTGGGTACATGTATGTTCTTCTTCAATGATTAAAATGATATAGTATGCCATAAAAAATTTGATCATGTATCAGTTAATTCTGTGTTGTTTTTTCATAAGGGCTTATCTGCATATGTCGATTACTCTTCATCGTTGCTCTCTTAGCATCATTGCAGAAAAGTAGAACACATTTTTGTGCTGTAGGATGAAGAATCACTATATCTTGCTTCGTTAACAAGAAATATTACGGATTTGTCTAAATTACCGAAGTTATTAACGAAAGAAAGGATCTATGAAGAGAAATTGCTCATGTCAGTTAAGCTCTGTTGAAGTAACAGCACAGAATTGTTCCATCATGGCTCAATGCAGCCATTCCATGAAAAACCGATCTAGTGGGTCTCCGAATTCAGTGAAAATTTGCTATTTTGTTCCTTATCCGAAATAAGGATACACGTATTTTTGGATTTTTTGATTAGGGTGACCATTTCCGAAATAGGGTGACCAGAAAAATCGCGATTTCGCAAAATTTTTATTTTTAAAAAAATTATAACTATTGAACCGTTCGACCGATTTTCAATCTTTTTGGACGAAATGAAGGCTAAAAATTTTGATTTTTCACGAAAAATATAAAATTTCACGAACGTTGTTTTTTTTACATGAAAAAACTCAATAGTTTCCGTTTTTTCGTGTTTTGAAGGCCTCGGGACCAAAGGGGCTATCGCTGTTCTCATTTTTTCTTGAAAGTTCAGAAAATTTTACGTATACTGTCAAATTTTTAGCAATGTATTTTTTTTTAGTTTTTGAGATATATTTTTTTGAAAATAAAAAATCAGTCATTTTTTATCGGCACACACTGTAGGTCTCAGCGCATTAGATTTGTAATGTTTAAAAAAATTATAACTTTTGAACAGCTTAACCGATTTCCAATCTTTTTGTATGGAATGAAAGCTTAAAATTTCAACTATTCAGACAAAATTGAAAAATCTGATAGAACTATATTTAAACGAAAAAAAATATTAAAATTTCTAGTTTTTTTTAAATTTTCATATATTTAAATGTGGGAAAAAAAATTTTTTTCAAAGTTTTCTATTTTTTTTAAAGTTGAGACCTTAAGCTTTCATTCCATAAAAATAGATTGGAAATCGGTTGAGCTGTTCAAAAGTTATGATTTTTTTTAAACATTACAAATCTAATGCGCTGAGATCTACAGTGTGTGCCGATGAAAAATGACTGATTTTTTATTTTCAAAAAAATATATCTCAAAAACTAAAAAACATACATCGCTAAAAATTTGACAGTTTACGTAAAATTTTCTGAACTTTCAAGAAAAAATGAGAGCAGCAATAGCCCCTTTGATCCCGAGGCCTTCAAAACACGAAAAAACGGAAACTATTGAATTTTTTCATGTAAAAAAAGTCAAAATCTTTAGCCTTTATTTCGTCCAAAAATATTGAAAATCGGTCAAACGGTTCAAAAGTTATAATTTTTTTGAAAATACAAATTTTGCAAAATCGCGATTTTTCTGGTCACCCTATTTCAGAAATGGTCACCCTAATAAAAAAATACGTGTATCCTTATTTCGGATAAGGAACAAAATAGCTAATTTGCACGGAATTCGGAGACCCACTAGATCGGTTTTTCATGGAATGGCTGAAAGTGAGTATTTTTTTGTGAATGTGTTACTTTTAATATGGAAAATCAAATTATAAAGCATATTCTTGTCGATAACTCTAAATTCCGGTGATTTACTTAAATGGAAAGCCTCCAAAAACTGTAAAAGACGAATTTCAGATGAAATTCAAAGCCAGCTTGTACTGTAAGCAGATAAAACAATTTCATGAAATGGTAAAATATATTGTTTTCGCTAATTTTAAGTAACTCTTCAATATTTGCCACGCAAATATTATTCGTGTAATGAAAAGAAAACCATAGAGAAATGCAAAAACTCAAAAACACCAATATATACCTCTCTGAAATTTTGACAATCGTTTTATCTAGCATGTTCTATATTGCCTGAAAAATTGAACTTACGATTTCTTACGCTTTCGGCGATATAAGGGTTAAAAAAATACTCTGTTTTTCAAGTTTTTTCATTATATCTCAATTAATATGCGTCGTTTTATTAAATTTTATCCAAAAAATATTATATGACATGGTTCTTAAGAAAAATGTCAGACTCGGCTTAAAAAAAACGTTTTTCACTATTTTGGTCTTATTTTAAAATTAATTCGAAAACAGTAGGCTGTAGAATCTTGACGTCTTTAAAGAGTTGTTAATTTTATTAAAATGAACAACTTTGCTAAACATGCCTAGTCTCTAGAACGTCACAGTAAAAAGCTAGATTGTGGCCTATCACCTATGTGGACCATTTGCGAACTATCCGAACTATATGTCAGTAGATGGTCCTCGTGCTATGTTACCGAGTTATTAATTTTGCCCCGCCAGATTAGCCCATGGCCCATAGTGTAATGACAAGAAAAATAATATACATTTTCACATAGAAATTATGCCAAATGGCCGTTATGCCGAACAGCATTATGCCAAATGTAATTATGCCAAACGGGGTAGAGCCGTTTTTAAGACGGATCAAGAGTTTAAGATCCTCGTCTATAATCACGGATTCAAAGTTTATTTCACATTTTAAAATTGCAAAGCCCTTTGCTTCAACAATGGAATTAGTAAAAGTTTCGAGAGTATTGTGAATATCATGTTTTATATGTATTACAGTCGGCTCGTAAATAATTGAAAGTGGAGTTGATAGGATTGAGAATTGCTTCATGGGATATTTGAAATTTTACAGGAACATGATCAGAATCAAAATCAGCGTGAGTAACCAGTTGACTACAAAGGTGACAAGAATCGATTAAGACCAAATCAATCGTAGAAGGGTTTCTAGAAGAGGAAAAACAAGTAGGGCTATTAGAGTATTGAATAGAGAGAAATTCTGAGGAGCACTCATCAAATAAAATAAAACCGTTGGAATTACTTTGCGAATTATTCCATGAGCAATGTTTTACATTAAAATCACCAATGAAAAAATTCCTTGACTAATTGCGAGTGAATTTCCTCAAGCAAATTAACTTGTTGCCCTGTGCATTGAAGTGTTTCAAAAACTTGGTTTCAAATGATGACAAATGTTGATGTTTTATACGCCTTTGAATGATGATTGCAACCCCACCACATGTTCCATCCGGTTTTGAGTTTGGATCCAGGTTTCAAATAAGTTTTAGTCATAACTGCTATATGTATGTTATTAGCTGTTAGAAAATTAAACAGCTCATACTCTTTACTATTTAAAGAGCGAGCATTCCTATTTGAAATATTAAACAAAAATGGATGCATTAGAAAAACTTAATTCGATGACAATTCTATTATAAAATTTTACACCAACTTGAACTGCTTCAGCCATTGAGGTGGTTTTGATCAATCATTTGATTCAATGTTTCAGTTTAAAAAAATCAAGATCAGATGGAGACAATTTGCTAAAAGTAGGTGCATTTCCTGACGATTTTCTTTTGGGATTATCCGTTAACGAAGAGAAGGAAAAGGAGTTGCCTGGGGCAGCAGTTGGAACTATGATCGCCACTGCCATTTGCACATACAAACTTCTTGGTATCTTCCTTCATATGAACGTCCTTTCTTCCATGTTTATTAACAGTTTATTGACAGTTCGTGGGCTTCAACACGAATTTTGGAGGGACATTGTGAATTCAGAGATTCACGCTTCATTGTGTTCGTGGTTGCAACCATGTTCAGTGAAAAACGAAATAAGAAGTGGCTTTCTAAGAGGATTTTTTTTTCCAAGACGGTGTTCGAGAAGGATTACCATCGCAATCTCTCGCTAACGGATCCAACGTGGGCACAGGCTCAAATGAAAATCGAAAAGAGATCAATAGTAGGAAAAGTAGCACTGAAATAGTAGTTAACGGAACAAGTTGCAGAATGATGATTTTTATAGCACGAGTCGTAGGATAATTACGACGAGTGCTGTAAAAATCGAGTTCTGCAACGATTTACGTACAACATTTTTTGCAATTTCGTAGAAGACCACTTGAGGGTATCAGAAATTATATCGGAATGCATTCACCATTATTTTACAATTTCTGAGAAATTGTTGTGTTATGATTCATTGCACAACTCAAAACAGTTGCGTAATGAGAAAGCGTTGCGTAATGAATCATTACAGCACTGGTTTAAGTTAGGTAATGACTATTCCCGCATTGTATACTTCAGTGCAGCAAAGTAGGCCGTTTCATGACAGATTAGCGTGATGAAAAACAGCCTATTACGATGAGAAATTGCAAAAAGTATTGTTTTAGGTAGTTTCACTTCGAAGAGCAGACTGAATTGTCATTGGATTTATTGCTTTGACAATTCTGTACGATGCGCACTTAATTCAAATAATCATATCCTTAATATTTAGAAGCATTAAAAGAAGTTTTGATAAACCATCTAAATTATTTTTCAAGTGCATTCAAATTTATTTTGTTCAACATGTCTTCTAGCCTATATGATTGATAACAACTACTTGCACTGGAAAATAAAATTGAGTAAACGTCGTGAGTCATAATAATATTCCGCATGTATAACCTAATTGAATCCTCAAATCCAGTAAAGCTTTCACAGTCAAGTGTCTGACCTACTGAGACCTCCTGCTTGTGTCAATCCAGATAACCTTTGATACGCACAATTACTTCGTATTAGCCTTCTAGCAACTGTTCCCCTTTTCGATGGAATTTCCGTGCCACAGCTTTCGTTCTTCCAACGAAGGAGCTCGAAAAACTCCATGCCTACCATGTTTACCTTGAAACTTTGTCGACCTTCCGACACTTTCATTCGGGGCAGGTCCTATTTGCTCAGATAACAATCTTAATTTCGTTTTATTTGCGTTCTCTTCACGCTATCTGAAACTTACCCGCTTCCAACGGACAATCTGGTCAGAATTTTTCCCCTCAGCTCAGAAGCACTTTCACTTCATACAAGTCTCGCAAATGTTTTGGGAATTCATTAATTATTTGTTACGCGCAGCATGGTGCTAGTTTGGTTCCAGAATAATCGCCGAACTCCCAACTAAAAATTTGATACGGAATTCCTGTGCTTCCTTATTAGGGGCCCGGGAATCTAAATAAAAATGAAAAATTTATCAGCTACATCACTATAAGGTTTTGCGATAGCGTGAGGGGCAGAAAGACCGATGAGGCGAAAATTTTACGCAATGCGTGTGCTGTCTGTAAAATCGATGGACTGTCTCACGGGAACAACCCAAGGCTTTGGTGAAAATACAGAGCAAACGGAAGTCCGGAACAAAGGGCTGCCACACTGAAACTTCCATTTATGGGTAGTTGAACTCAAATATGGAAGAACTTAAATATATGAGCCTGTATGGGTATTATTTTAGTGTACAAGATTCGAGTGATCTTACTCGATAAGCTTGTCGATCTGAGACCTGTACCCCAAGTAGTTCTTTGATAGCCTTAAACCATCGTTGAACTCAAATCTGAGCAGAGTATTATTAAAAAAAAATTGTATAGGTAAAAACCTTGATAAAATTCACTAGTTGCGCTTGTGAAACTGAAGGCGTTTCCCATGGTGCTCGTGGATGATCTAGAACACCAAGGTTTATTATAATATATCCGACATTACTAAAGCTATGTAAACAAGTCTTGATTCTAATTTATTTGATATAAATCTACTGAACTTAGAGTAAACCGTATATCGAGGGAGTAAATCCCATTTTCGTAATGATTCCAATCCCATTTAGGACCCATAATGTAAATGGAGGTTCCAGTGCACTATGAAAACAGAACAACGGCAGCAATTACTGAACACTACTCGACACAATGTTGTATGTGTACTCTTGGATTCATAAATTTCTTAACAATCACAGTCCAAGAAGAGAGCATGACTTTGCGTTAGACTCTGTGTAACAAGCAACGCATCCGGATAGGTTCGCCTTAAATGGCAGCCAATTACAAATGCTAAGCAAGAGAGCTTTTCCTCCGGATCGGAACGAATAATTGCAGTGCAGTAGCCGTGGATGACGTTTTGTTCATGGGGATGCTAATTGTTGGTTGTTTATGCAAATTCCGCATTTCCCATTTGCTTCAGCACCATTATTGTGGCCGAGATGGAGGAAATATTGATCGTCGGCAAAACTCGACGGTGGAAAACAGCTGGGTCAACAGTTTGCTGTTTCTGAGTAAACCATGTTTCAGCCAATATTTGCTCGGAGGTTTAGGGCCCGACAGTTTTACGCCCTGGAAAGCGACGAGGACGACGACGACGGTTGGATCTGGTAGAGTAAATGAAAAACTTGTTTTATGTTGCCTCGACTGCGTTCAACCAGTCTGTCGCCACCATCTGTCTGCATCTGTCAGACGCACGATCTGGTCGTAAAAGTTTCACCAGACGGCAAATTTGGATGATTCTCTGTAATTTGGCGGCTAAAGCAAACAAATCTATCGATTTTTCAGTAAGCTTACTCTGAAAAGGCACAAATGTGATTACTTTTGTTACTTTCGACATAATTACTTTCACATTACTTTGAGAGTTTTATTCCACAGAGATTTTAATGAGGTGGAGTATCGTGCACCCTCACTAATTTGAATGGTGCATCATACAAATCATTGTTGGTATTGGATTCATTTTTATTTGAACTTCTAGCTACCCAATTAACAACAGAAAATCGTACTGCTGGTTACCACTTTGGCTGTTTTGTTTTGATCATGCGTTCCGTTCCACTTCACTACGTTCAATAAGCTAATTCTCGCATAACTTCTGATCTCGCCCTAAATGCCATTGGTAACTATGTGTGTAGCTCGTTGTTTCTGAGCATTTGAATGGATTTTCATGTTATTTAACAACGCTATGGGGAAGAAAGGATCATTATCTACCTGCCCGTGATGTTGGTTTGGATGCTTATTCTTTCATTTGCTCAGAAACAACGAGCTGGCTACCAATGGCTTTTAGGGCGTTTTCTCAGAGTATGCGAGAATTAGAGTTTGAACCATTTTAAATCTAAACGATGTGCTGATTAGTGGAGTGCAAATCAGAAAGTGTTAATCACCGATTCCCTATAATGCAAAACTTCCCAGGAGCTTTAGTGTTACACTGTTATAATCGAAAGAAATCAGTGCGCATCCTACCTTCGTGCCGTGCGTACACGAATTCTCTCTGCTCTTGGAAGTTTTTTTGAAAACTACCTAAAGCAATGAATCAGTAATTTTCAGTGCTACGAAAACAGTACTTTTCAGTGCTAAAATTAAAAACGGTACTTTTCAGTGCTACTAAAACAGTACTTTGCAGTACTACCGTCGATAGGGGTGACAATGGGTCTAGGGAGTGAGATTGGGTCAAAACGGAAAAATATGTTTTGTGAAATATTTCAGCTAATAACGCTGATATTACTAAAATTAATAATTCATATGTTAGGGAACATATTATTACACATAATTCATAACAATATACATTTTTAGAAATAGTAGTTTTTGTGTACTACATCAATAAACTTGCATGTTGAAACTAGATAAGATTTACAACATTAAATTTCTCCTGTACAAAGTATCACGCATGTACTCTAGCCTCTATCGTTGTATTAGTAGAATGTTGAAAGTCTTTTCATTACATATCACAGGTATTTTACGGAATCTGTTTGATTTTCCCACAAAAAAATCATTTTTTTCGGTACGATGTCTAAAACATTGAAAATGGGGGTGAGATTGGGTCAGGCATGAACGATAGTAAATGATATTCCAAGTCCCCTTTTTTAACATTTTACGGTGCCGGGTGTTTTCTTTTTTCATTAAAATGTGTTTATTCTTTCTAAATACAGCATCTCTGAAACATCAAACAAGTCTACTTGAGTATTCCGTACATTGAATAACAATACAACGCATTTTGACAACTTCTCAAACCAGTAACTGTGTTTCGTGCGCAGCAACATCGTAAATTTTTATCAAAATGGTGTTTTTTTTTCTAAATTTCATTATTTATCAGTGTTTTCATACTATAGAAACATCTCACGGAAGTACAAATGAGTTGGATCGCTGAAATACTGGGATTATGACGTCAACTTCTGCCTGAAATTTAGTGATCGTGGAATGTCGCACCGAAATTTAACTATTTGCGAAGGTTTAAAATAGTCACTGTTTCAGTATACCTTTGGGGAAACTGAATGGGCTTTATAGCAATGGGGATGAGACTTGAAGACAACTTGAGGGAAAAACCAAGAAAATTTATGTAAACTTGACGATAAATGTTGGGTTTACATATTTTTTCTCATAGCTTTTCATTTTTCAGTATCATCTTTGTTTTAAGTGGGTTTATCATACTTGTGAAACATCTTAGATATCTTTTTGTCTTGTTTGCATCGTTTTTTGTCAAAATTGTTCAGTTTTGAATGGTTTTGAAATCATATTCTCAAAAACAAGTTATTTCAATTACAGTGACCCAATGTCATGGGGTGAGATTGGGTCATTTTTCATTCACTTGTGGTGCCGCTGTGAATAAATATTTGTCTTTAATTTTTTGAACAGTTGTTAATGTACCATCAAAGTACATACACACAAAATTTGAAGTTTATTGGAGTTAAATTGCGATAGTTATTCAAAAAATAAATCGCACATATCCCTTTTTGACCCATTGTCACCCCCAACGACGGTATGTTTTAAACTATTGATCCCTTTTCGATCCATGTTTGGACCCGTGCCTTCGATTTTCCGTTGGACCTGTTGGCGAAAGCTAGCGGCGGTAATCCTTCTTGGACACCGTCTTGGGAAAAAACCTCTTAGGAGGTCACGTATATTTTCGTTTATTCATTAAACATGGTATCAACAACAAACAAAAGGAAGGGTGAATCTCTGAATGCACTACTTCCTTCCAAAAAAGTCTACCCATACTCGCATAACAGTCCCATTTATATAGGAAATCCCATAGAATATGGGACTGTTATGCGAATATGGGCAGAGTGGTTTTTAAAACTGTCACTACACGTGGCAAGAATGGAAGAAAGGACGTTTCCCCGGAATGCGAACTTTCTTCCAAGGGTGAAATGAATAATTGTATCGAAATGAGCAATCAGTTCGATGCTCTAGACAAATTTTCCGAACACCAAATCGAAGCAGCCTCTAGCCTAAGATCTTTGATTCAAGTGAGGAAGCAAAGAGTGCCGCCTATCGTGATCAGTTGTTCCGAATTTGGGGGATTTAGGCAGCAGATCTTGAACTCCTTTAGGGGAATCAAGTTTTCCTTCCAAATCGCAAAGGGTGGAGACTGTCGCGTTTTGCCGGAAACTCTTAAAGATCGCGAACTTCTTCTCAATCATCTTGAAGAGAAGAAGCACATTTTTTTTACTTATGACGACAAAACTGAACGTTTGTTCAAAGTTGTCTTGAAAGGTCTCTCAAGTGACTATAAGTCACCTGAAAAGATTAAAAATGGAATAAATGATTTACTTGGATTTTCCCCAGTCCAAGTAATCATTATGAAAAAGAGAACCCAATCTGGCATTGTTCGGAAAGGGCTTCCTCAAGAATAGTATTTAGTTCACTTTAACAAAAAAGATCTAAATAATATTAAAGCTTTAGAAAAATCAAAACTTTTGTTTGATGTCCGTGTGGCATGGGAACATTTCCAGAAACCTGGAGGAAATTACCAGAACCCAACTCAGTGCCGTTGGTGCCAAAAGTGGGGTAATGGTACAAAAAATTGCCGCATGGATGCTAAACGCAATGATTTGCGGGGGCAATCATAAGTCCAATTTTTGGGCAGTGCGCGAAGGTACGATGCGCACTGATTTCTTTCGATTATAACAGTGTAACACTAAAGCTCCTGGGAAGTTTTGCATTATAGGGAATCGGTGATTAACACTTTCAGATTTGCACTCCAGTAATCAGCACATCGTTTAGATTTAAAATGGTTCAAACTCTAATTAGCTTATTGGACGTAGTGAAGTGGAACGGAACGCATGATCAAAACAAAACAGCCAAAGTGGTAACCAGCAGTACGATTTTCTGTTGTTAATTGGGTAGCTAGAAGTTCAAATAAAAACATGCTGTCTTCAGCAAAGTTGTTGAATTTAACTAGATCTACAACTTTTTCATATCGAACTTTATGGAGAAATGAGAAAAAAATGTAGAACTCCATTTTACTATTAGTTAATACAAAATTATTCAAGTAGTAGCAATATAATTGTACTTTTATTCTATCAATAATTTTCCAAACCTGAACACTTTTTGATAACCTTGGCTTCTTCAATAATGTTAGATTCTTTCACTATTTCCACAGTTCTTTAGTCCAGGACACTATTGTATGTATTCAGTCACAATAATAGCAGTCACAATGACAAAACATTTAAAGTTTACAACAGCAGGTTTATGAAGGCGACTACTGATATACTATCTTAATGATTTATGGTACAGTGGGATTCCGTTTTTGGCAACAAAGTCGAAATTTTCAGTTGCCAAAAACGGAACCGTGCCTAAATCGGAACCCATATTTCAAATTTTATTTTTCAACTGTTGTTTTTGGAACGTTTTGGAACCATCATTAGAATGTTATTACATGATCCTTATGGAGTCATATGGCGTCGAGACTTCGGAACGGTTCACTTCGAAACAGTTACCGTAGGGTTGTACTATGTTATGAATCTATAGTTCCAGAATGTTAATTGTGGCAAACGTTTTACATACTTCTTACGCCTAAAAATCTTCAATGTTTTTTTGGAAGCTTAATGTACTTTATTTATTTGCATGAGTGGGTCTCGTAAAATAAATGATCGCATAAGTGACCTTTATTCAAGAACTCGACGTTTTCTTCAAACTGCGTAAAAATACGAAAAAAAATACAATGTATTACTGTGTTCATACAAAAACGTATTTACAAAACAAAAGCGCTGAGTATTGCAAAATGGCATATCTTTATTGATTTGATGAACTTCAAAAATCAGTTTAACTTTTAGACTTTAGTTGAAAATTTGACAAAATTCATTGAGTTTAGAATGGCCCCTTTAATCTATGTTGCTTATAAAATAAAGCATTTCATAATGAATGAATAACTGCAGTCAAAATTGCAAACATAAACATGAGGTGATGCATAAATGCGGCTTATAATTTTGTACAATATCATTTTTACTTGATATATGTTTTACATTTACCTTATGAGATCAACAGAAATTTACAGGATCCTGCTATGAAACGTCAATGGCCTGATAGGAATCTTCAGCTGCTCGTAAAGAATCTACAGGAAAACGCTGGGATTCTGAAGCATCTTGCTAGGAATCCATGAGATCTCGCCTAGAATTCTCAGAATCCCGCTAAGGATTTTGCTAGGAATTAGCGCTGAGATAATACTGAAAATTCTTATGTCTCCGATGAAAATTTTCAAAAGTTTATTACCACTAGCATTTCTCAAATTCCTCTGGAAACCTTTTCAAAATCACCCAACCCAGAAACTCAAAATATCACTAGAAATCTACATTACCTTGTAAAAAAATACAGGACGCCTTAGCAATCCTAAGAGTTTATTAGGAATCACTAGATTTTGGACATAATCCCCAATAACCAATAATACATTCTCAGCATCCCGCCAGAAACCCTCAATTTACGTTAGGAATCTGGAGATATCCTCAATTATCCGTTAAAATTTCTGAAGAAGTCCCCCAATAACCGAGAATCCTCAAAGGTTTCTCATAGACCCAGCTCGTAAGGAATATTTTGATTATGTTCAGACCCGTAACCTTGATTGAAAACCTAGTATCCAATTCTGGATCGTCTCTTAATCTAACGTCTTACAGAATTTCTAACAAAGAGGGAACGTAACTCTAGATAGTTGACGCAGAAAGGTCAATATACATACCAATACCACAGACAAAAATTTAACCAACATTGTCAATCGCTTTTATCGTGCTGTATTTATATCTATTACTGCAGTGTGTTTTTACATACGCAATGCATGTAAATCCATAATAATAAAGCAGTGAGCCAAAAAGTTGAGATGAAATGTATGATTGCAACTCTGAGTGACAAATAGAATTTTTGTTCCTCTTATGGCGGTTCTTGTGCTCAAACAAGCTGTTCCAAACACAAGGAAAAGTGTTTTTAGTGTATCACCTACTGTCAGACTCAAGTGGGCTGGTCACTCAGTATGAATGCCTAAGAAAGAGATAGGTCTCTAGTTGAGATACTAGTGGAGATTATTGGCCTCGTGAAACGATGCGAATGCATGACCGATGACCATCCCGAAGTAAATTAGCGCGTACGGGAGCCCTTAGTAGGTGATAAGATTTGGGGGAATATCGACGAAAATGGAGCTCTGGAATGTGATCGGTGTGGAGTTGACCTGTTATTCAAACGGCCAAAGCAACAGACACGAAAATATTCACAAAAATTTACAAACTTTAATGTTATTCAAAAATGTTGCCAAAAACGGATCCATTTTGTTGCCAAAATCGGGGGGTGCCAAAAATGGAGCATGCCAAAAACGGAATCCCACTGTAATAAATTTAAGGTGACCTACATCTTAATCGTATCATCCTTTCTTCACATTTTGTTTCACATTTCTCTAAAAAGTGGTGTATGGGAAAGTTGAAGATCTAGTTTAATTCAACAACTTTGCTGAAGACAGCATGCCGTTAACTTTAAAATCTTGTGAGTTACAAGCAAATTTTGAGTTGTTTAAGTGTATTTTTGAAGTGAATTTTCTCAATTCACAAAAATTACGTTCTCCCAGTTTTTGCAGCAAATATTGCCTGTTGTATGGCCTTTCTAATGCCACTAAAAGAAAAAAAAATATCGAACCAACTCTATGAGTTATGGGTATCTAAAGATTGCATAGTTTTTCACTTAAATTTGCTTATAACTTCAAAATCACAAGAATTAAAAACTTGCGATGTTCAGCAAACATGTGTATCTTTACTTCCTCTGCAACTCTTCTGAATACCACATTCACGTAAAACTGAAAATAAAAAAGTTATATCAAAATAACTGTTTTTTTGGATCCACCCTAAGTTGAAACTTTCAAAATCAATTTACTTAGTTCAAATGAAGAGTAAGATCAAAAGAGTCTTCGACAAAGTTGTTCAAAATAACATTTTCTAAAAGTTTGCAGAAGAGCGCAGCCACAAATTTCATCAAACAAAAAAGTTTGAGTCAAAATTTTAACTTAAATGAGGACTACCCTATTCACCTTTTTTCTTAAAAGATGCAAAACTCATTTACGAATAACTTCTCTGAAGACATCAATCGTCTAAAATCGACGAGAACAGAGAAAACACTTTTTTCCGGCTAAATTGTCGATTCGGTCTATTGTGGAATGATGGTCCACATCAACGAAAATTCCATTTTTGTCAATGAACAGTTTGGATTCCGCCATGGACATTCGACCACTCATCAACTTTTACGTGTAACAAATTTGATCCGTTCCAACAAATCTGAAGGCTATTCTACCAGTCTTGCTCTTCTAGACATAGAAAAAGCATTCGACAGTGTTTGGCATGAAGGTTTGATTGTAAAATTAAAGAACCTTAATTTTCCAACATACATTGTTAGAATAATTCAAAGTTATCTGTCAAATCGTACACTTCAGGTTAATTATCAGAACTCCTGTAAGAGCTAGTGTTCCTCGAGGCAGCATTTTGGGACCAATATTTTCACATCTGACTTACCTGAGTTACCTCAGGGATGACATAAATCTTTGTTTGCGGATGACACAGGTCTTTCCCCCAAAGGACGAAGCCTGCATGTCATCTGTAGTCGATTGCAAAAAAGTTTGGATATTTTTTCTTCATACTTGCAAAAATGGAAGATTTCTCCTAATGCTTCCAAAACTCAACTAATAATATTCCCACATAAAAACAAAAGCTCTATATTTGAAACCTTCAAGTAGACATGTTGTCACGATGAGAGGGATTCCAATAAATTGGTCAGATGAAGTTAAGTATCTAGGGCTCATGCTAGATAAGAATTTAACATTCAAAAATCACATTGAGGGCATTCAAGCCAAATGTAATAAATATGTAAAATGTCTCTATCCGCTTATTAATAGAAAATCAAAACTTTTTCTTAAGAACAAGCCCTTGATATTCAAACAAATTTTCAGGCCAGCCATGTTGTATGCTGTACCAATATGGACTAGCTGTTGGACCAGGAAGAAAGCTCTGCAGAGAATTCAAAATAAAATTTTGAAAATGATTCTGAGGCTTTCTCCCTGGTATAGTACCATTTTTACATACAATGATTTGACTTCTAAACTTATTTTTCAGGAATCTTTGTAAAACCAACGACGATTCAGACTTAGAATATCTGATGAAGGGACGGAGCTGGTGTAGAGGTGAGAACACACGCCTATCACGACGTGGACCTGGTATCGAATCCCATCCCCGAGATAGTCATGCATTTTTCTTTTTTTATTTTTGAAGCTTGAAACTTAATAAGCCAGTTTATTTGCCCAATTCATTTGTACTGCTCTGGAGTGGCCAAATCTTCGTTTATTGACAAGTGATGAAAAGATTAAATGACTCAAAATTCAAGTGATTGTTCGAAATATTCAATCCATAAATTATTTTATGAATCTCCTTATTTATTTTTCAACTGTAATACCATTTTTTATTCTTGAACGAAGCGCAATAAATGCTCATTGATCGTTCTGACAGCTTATTACTTGTCGTCGATAACAGTTCTGGCCAATTACCCATCGGCTCTTACATGAACATAATTCACACATGGCTAAGCAAACACTAAGCAGCAGCACCAGTTCTCCGTAACCGTAAGTTATCTGCCAGCTAGCAAATGTGTTTGTGTGTGGAGGGATAATTATTTCATCCATTTGTCGTGAAAGTTTACCGCCCACCACGAAAGTATCCTCCCAGCGCACAGAAACGAAATAAAACAGCCCCCGGCATTTGGACGATTGCCTGACGCCAGGACCAGATTAACAAATGTGAAGGCTCGAAGGGTTACGGTTATGTAGGGGAGTTTTTTTCTCATAATTTAATTGAATAAAACATACTCTTACTGATACAATTGTTTTTCGATTTGCTGGGTGAGGTTATAGTTATCAGCAGAACTCAATATTAAACCGTCATGTATGTAGCTTTGATGCAGAAATCAAAAAGTTATATTTAAAAAAACTGTGTTGTTTACAGTTTCAAGTCATGTTTTTAAATTTAAAAAGTGAAGTGACAAGACGCATTTAAAAATGAAAGTCTATAGTACTTAAATATTTCAGAAAAAAAGTCTCCCACCAGTAAATACGGCCCTGTATGGCGCACAGTTGCGGCGTCAATACGGGCTGCTGGTCAATTCTCAGGAAAGCGAAAAAAAAGTGAAAATGCGGTGAATGTGAATGGAGCTGTTTGTAATGTTTTATGCCGAAAACGTAATCCAAAGCAGGCGAACACGAGCCTCAAGCATTTGAGGCACGTGTGAGGAAGAGGGTTGGGGGCGGCATGGTTTGGGTGGATTTGATGATCCATTAACATAATTTATTCCGTACGCGATTTGGGTGCTATTGTCTGCGAATGACTGCTGAGTGCTGAGTTAGGCTGATGGCGACATAGTATTTCGTTTTCACCGGAAACGAACGAACTTGAGTGATTTTGATCGTTCAGCGCAGTTGGCACTCATCCGAGGCAGAACAAGAGAACCTCTAAATTACAGAAACATTTCCCTTAGACGTAGTTATTCGATCGATGACCATCGAGATGTGGGTAGCAGGAGTTGAGGAGGCCGTCTAACTCTGTTAACTGGTAACATTTCTTCAAAAGTGAATTATAAAATTATTTAGGGATGTTACACAAATTATGTCACGCTAAATTTCAACTTTTGCGACCCCCCCCCCCCTTTGTCACACTTTTTGTACTAGTCTTCCGAACATTTTGTAGGGCTTGTCACGGTTAGTTCGAACCCCCCCCCCCCTTGGAGCGTGACGTAATTTGTGCATGACCCCTTACACCATTTACACAATTAATCAAACCGCTAGTGCATGACGGCTCACCATAGTAGCATGTCCGACAGAACTTGAAACTATTGAGAACCAGAGCTACAGCAGAGAATTTGTTTATTATAGAGAAGCGCGAATTCTGAAACCAAAGGTTCCAATCGAACCGTCAAAAGGTGTTTCCAATCGAACAAATTCAATGAGACTCAAAGAGATGTTACGCAAAAAAGACGATGGATGTGTGTTAGTGAATAGCGATACAAAAGTGACGTCATTGATAAGCTTGGTTTCTTATGGCGACTGACAGGATGACACGAACACTAAAATTTTGTTTAAATGACTTCAATTGTTGATAGTCATTGCAAATATTGTTTATAAACAAAG
The DNA here is from genome assembly GCF_002204515.2 of Aedes aegypti. Lineage (NCBI taxonomy): Eukaryota > Metazoa > Arthropoda > Insecta > Diptera > Culicidae > Aedes > Aedes aegypti. Next base: position 95,359,527 of record NC_035108.1, read on the forward strand.
TCAAAATCCTCTCCGCGTTTCTCTAGTATAATCATATTCTCTGAGCTACAGGTCCAAAGCCCTGGTAAAGGTGGATGGTGGTGATGGCTATGACCGTGGCCATCATGTGAAGAACAAACGGACAATGCTATATCGTGTCAGCACCGAGGAGGCAGCCCTTCTAGCACAATGTAGGTAGCACAACCCTGGTTAGGTGGCCTATCGAAGACTCTTCAGCAACCAAGAAAGGCAAAAGTAGAGCAAACGGATTTATTTTACGGCAACAGACCTGGCAACGAATAAAGAACAACGATTAGAAATTTGGATATTGGAACGTGAGAACTTTGAATGAACCCCCGCGTGTTGGGCTCTTTGCTCGTGAACTGCGGAATGTCGGCGTGAACGTGACAGCTATCCAGGAGGCAGACTTGGTGGTGTAGGTGCTGAGGTAGAATTTAATGGAGAGGTGTTTGAAGTTGTTGAAGAATTTGATTTCCTTGGAACACTTATGACATGGGACGTTTCCCACGAAGTAAAAAGACGTGTTGCCGCTATGGGTAGGGCCTTCTACGGAGTACACTTGGGTCTTGCAACTTGCAAACGGATAAAAATCACCCTGTATATTTATCGCATCAGACCGATGAAAACGGTTCTCTACAATTCGCCCGGCAATGACTTGACGCTACACTGATACCATCAAGGACTTGTATCAACATCCGATAAACTCTTTGTCCCACGACAAACAGTGCATCGGATGCTTCATAGATCCGTTCTACACGCGCGTAGTGAGCTGTTGAAATCATGCTGCTGCAAGAACGACGGCCCTCTTAGACCGTTCAAATACTGTGCGATTTTTTTCCATCCTTGATCAAGGTACAAGGTATGTTCAACGAATTTATAGAGAAATCATTAATTGTTCCCTTATGCAGTATAAATTTTGCGTATCTGTTGACATTCTTGGAAGATTCACGAAACGAAACGAGATCCTCATCAGATCTGTTCCAAAATTGGTGCAGAAGAAAATGGCTGTAGAATACCACACTAAGATTTTCCATACGAGATATATTTCAATACTCACCATCTGAACAAGTTATTAGGAGCCCTGCATAAGAGGTAAAATAAGGTACCGCGGGGCAAGTGGGAACGAAAAAAACGATAGTTCAAACAAATTGTTCAATAAAATTTTCAAATGTCAACATTTTTCAAATCCCGCACAATTCAACACAATCACGTTTTGGCAAAACATTTGCTGGTATGTGCATGAAACTAATCGAATAATTTCGAAATTGTGAAAACCTTGGAAGAAAGTTTTAGAATGAGCCAATGGACGCAGTTACCTCGCTAAACGGGGCAAGTGGGACACATCCAGTTTCATGCGTCAATCCACATCAGTAAGTCAACAATTACAATAATAGGATTGATAAGTCATAGATTTTCAATTTTAAGTACATATTTGATGTACATAAGGGATCAACCATAAAATACGTTACGTTTTAGGAAGAAACCCTTTATTTAATAGTATGTCACCTCACATTAAATATTAACTGAAAATTCCTCAATAAAAGCGTAAAGAGGAATTAAACATGTTCAAAATATATCATTTATAAGTTGTTAATAAAAATGTAGCACATAAACAATCAATAATTGACGAAATTATAAATATGTTTTGTTATTATTTATATGCATGGCAGAAAAGCACCTTATGGGATGGAATTGTTTTCCATCACTACTTAATTTGGTAGAAATAACAAATAAAGTTCAAATAACATAGAAAAGTAATCGTTCTCATGATGCATTTCAAATTTCAGCTGTGTGTTTGTTCAATTTTGAAGTCGTATTTCAAAAATAAAACATTAATTAAAAAATAAAGAATAATAACACTTTTCTTCTCCCTTTTATGCAATTACGTAATTTGAGGTTGATCTTTTTTGATTAAAATCATTTAATTGAATGTTTAAGTGCTACACTCTAGCAAAATGTATGAAACGTGTACGATAAGTTTTGATACTGGTTTTTGTTTTGATAGGTCCCACTTACCCCAGGTACAAATATATTTTGGGGTAAGATAGACCATCGAAAATTTCGTATGAAATAAAAACAAAATACTGGTTTATCGTTAGCAGCTTGTAATAATACTTAAAATTATAGCTTACTGATTGAAATTCGATTTAAAACACATTTATTTTTTTGCGAGTCAATGCAAGACGTGAAACGTGTCACAATTTATCATGCAAGTTGAAAATGGCGCTGAACTGACAACTGTTACATGAACCACATGGTAATAAAAATAACAATATGTTTAGTACTAAATACATTCCTTGTCATTGTATCTTTAACTTTCTAGAAGAATACCCCCATGAAAAACTTTTCCTAGTTGAGCTATGACGAAACGCCCCACTTACCCCGGATTCTCACTTGGCCCGGGGTACCTTACCTCAAATAATGTGTATTGTTTTCAAACATCAAACTGATATTTGGATCAGATTTTGCAATACTCCAATAATACACTATTAATTTAAATATAGAAAAGAAAATTTTAACCAATAGTCCAACACCTCAAGCAGTCTTAATTATCTTTCTAATACCTCAATGAGATGTTTTTAATTACTGAGCAATTCTCGCTGAAACCAGGCCGCCATCGGCACCCATCGTTAGAATTCCAATTTTATGTCACTGATCGCTAGTTTTCGATAAATTTTAAGGGTGGTCTTTTCGGTTTTCTCAAATTAGTGGACCCCTCGTACGCCAGCTAGCCGAACAGTTTGCGAAAAAGCCCATTTTTTATAATTATTGGGTATTTCTTCACGTGATATGTCTCATATTTCGCTTGGAAGACATAGCAAACTTAGTGGCATCGTATAGAAAAAGGATATAGCTTTCATTCAAACTTGAAAAAATTTTGGCGGCCTTTTTTAATTTGGCCGCCATCTTGAATTTTATTAGAAAAATCAATTTTTCACCATTAACGCACCTAGTCTTCAATTCTGAGATCACCATCAGAAGGCTGAGGAAAAATTGCGTAAAATAGGCTACAGAAACTAGGTGAGCAATGGTATTTACCCTATTAAATGAACGTTTTTCTAAATCATGTTGTACGATTTTGACGTATATGACGAGTGCAATCAATACAAACATAATTTTTTGTACAAAAAAGAAACAAATTTTTAACGCCAATTTTTTTCAAGTTTAAATGAAAGCTATATCTTTTCTCTATACGATACCACTAAGTTTGCTGTGTGTGCTATTAGTAAGTCTTGTGGTAATATCTGAAGTTTAACGTAAAACATTGACAAAAGTGCAGTAATTTAGAATGAAAATCTTTAATTTTGAAGCAAAAACATCTTTAATTTTCTGAGTCATAAGGTATCGTTTTTAGTACCGCCCAACATGCATGTGAAAAATAGCAAAATTTAAAGATGAGAAGCAGGTTTTGTTCTAATGTGGATGTAATGCTGAAACACAGGTGTATCATTTGGAGGTTCGAAAATCTGGCGGCCATCTTGAATTTCGACGCCATCTTGGTTTTTAGCAGTTGAATGATATTGTACCATCTCAGCGTTCATCGTGTTGAATTATGAGCCCTCCGTTAAAAAAAACAATCAGATTCTATCTTTCTTATCTTATCTCAGCTGTTCACCTGTTTGTTCATTTCTATCAATGGATTTAGACCAAATAAGGTACCGCGGGGCAAGTGGGAACGAAAAAAACGATAGTTCAAACAAATTGTTGAATAAAATTTTCAAATGTCAATATTTTTCAAATTCAACAACACAATCACGTTTTGGCAACATATTTGCTGGTGTGTGCATGAAACTAATCGAACAATTTCGAAATTGTGAAAACCTTGGAAGAAAGTTTTAGTATGAGCCATTGGACGCAGTTACCTCGCTAAACGGGGCAAGTGGGACACATCCAGTTTCATGCGTCAATCCACATCAGTAAGTCAACCATTACAATAAAAGGATTGATAAGTCATAGATTTTTAATTTTAAGTACATATTTGATGTACATAAGGGATCAACCATAAAATACGTTACGTTTTTGGAAGAAACCCTTTATTTAATAGTATGTCACCTCACATTAAATATTAACTGAAAATTCCTCAATAAAAGCGTAAAGAGGAATTAAACATGTTCAAAATATATCATTTATAAGTTGTTAATTAAAATGTAGCACATAAAAATCAATAACTGACGAAATTATAAATATGTTTTGTTATTCTTAATCTGCATGGCAGAAAACCACCTTATGGGATGGAATTGATTTCCATCACTACTTAATTTGGTAGAAATAACAAATAAAGTTCAAATAAAATAGAAAAGTAATCGTTCTCATGATGCATTTCAAATTTCAGCTGTGTGTTTGTTCAATTTTGAAGTCGTATTTCAAAAATAAAAAATAAATTAAAAAATAAAGAATTATAACATTTTTTTTCTCCCTCTTATGCAATTACGTAATTTGAGGTTGATCTTTTTTGATAATATTCAATTGTTTGAATGTATTAGTACTACTCTCTAGGAAAATGTATGAAACGTGTACGAAAAGTTTTGATTCTGGTTTTTGTTTTGATACCCCACTTACCCCAGGTACAAATATATTTTGGGGTAAGATAGACCATCAAAAATTTCATATGAAATAAAAACAAAATACTGATTTATCGTTAGCAGCTTGTAATAATACTTACTAGCTTACTGATGGAAATTCGATTTAAAACACATTTATTTTTTGCGAGTCAATGCAAGACGTGAAACGTGTCACAATTTATCATGCAAGTTGAAAATGGCGCTGAACTGACAACTGTTACATAAACCACATGGTAATAAAAATAACAATATGTTTAGTACTAAATACATTCCTTGTCATTGTATCTTCAACTTTCTAGAAGAATACCCCCATGAAAAACTTTTCCTAGTTGAGCTATGACGAAACGCCCCACTTACCCCGGATTCACACTTGCCCCGGGGTACCTTAAATGAAAGAATTAATGCTATGTTTCAGATTGAAGATATGCAGAAGAATCATTCAGGTAGCAACTAAGCGTTAAAAATCCTATTTTATAATTTGTTCATAAAGCTAGTTAAGATGCGGGGCTGGCTTTGTTCCAGTAGGGACGTAACGTCAGGAAAAAAAGAACAAAAAGAAGGATAAGTGCAAGGGTAGCATTAAAATTAAACATGATGAGTGCTAATGAAGTGAAAACTCGTTCTACTACTTAAAGCCAAGATGGCGTCAAAATCCAAGATGGCCGCCAGATTTTTTAACTCATAACAATACTCCTATTCTTCATCTGTCTCAAATATTAAACCAACGATTGAAAACTTGTTTCTTTGTTGTACAAAAAATGATATTTGCATTTATTGCACTCGCCATATACATCAAAGTAGTAGAACATTGGAAAATCGTTCATATCATAGAGTAAATACCTCTGCTCACCTAGTTGTTGTAGCCTAACTTACGCAATTTTTCCTCAGCTTTCTGATGGTGGCCTCAGAATTCAAAACTAGCGGTGCGCTAATGGTGAAAAATGATTTTTCTAACAAAACTCAAAATAGCCGCCAAAATTTTTTCAAGTTTAAATGAAAGCTTTACCCTTTCTCTATACGATACCACTAAGTTTGCTATGTGTTCCAAGCGAAATATGAGATATATCACGTGAAGAAATACCCAAGAATTAACAAAAAAAGGACTTTTTCGCAAACTGTTCAGCTAGCTGGCGTACGAGGGTTCCACCAATTTGAGAAAACCGAAAGGACCACCCGTAAGTTTTATCGAAAACTAGCGATCAGTGACATAAAATTGGAATTCTAACGATGGGTGCCGATGGCGGCCTGGTTTCAGCAAGAATTGCTCTATTATAAAGATCTTCTAAGGAAACCCAAACAACCTCCCATAGGAATTAACGTAAAAAGTCGTTTAATTGTGTGTATTACATCACACTCACAAAACACGATGGATGAAGTCGTTTAATATACAAGATTCTTCGCATAAAACGCTATTTTCAAGTAGATGAAAAAACCGAATTTAGTACTATACCATTTAATTCCACTAGAGTTTGTATCCTTTGACAGATACGCGTATTTCGACCTCAACTGTAAGGCCGTCTTCAGTGTCGTGTACTAGACTCGACTTAAGTCGAGTCTAGTACACGACACTGAAGACGGCCTTACAGTTGAGGTCGAAATACGCGTATCTGTCAAAGGATACAAACTCTAGTGGAATTAAATGGTATAGTACTAAATTCGGTTTTTTCATCTACTTATAGGTATTCTACTAAACAGCTCGAAGATTTATTATCATAGCTATTTTCAAGGTCATCAGTGCATTTTAATGCGTTCCGTATACAGTCATTAAGAAAGTCGAATATACTCGTAGCAGCTGTCAAATCAAATTTGTTATCATAAATTAAGTCCATAAGATTACAGATCAATTCGCAATTAAATCTTTACATTCTCATTGTATGTCAATTAATATCATATCAAATATGTACATATATCGCCTCCACTTTTGCACGCATAAGGCCTTTTGACAACATCTTATACGGAATTTTTGCTCACTTAACCATCACATAATACAAAATGTGATTTCGTTATAGAGAGTTTCCACAGAAAATGACGACATTTTTCCCAAATTTCATTTATATATTTTATGATTTGGATGAAACTTTGCACATGCTTTCTTTATGCCCAAAAATGCCTTTTTGCATCATCGGTTCGCCATTTTAACTCTAGCCTTACTTATGAGAAGGGCCTGAGAAAAAATTCCTTGATAATTTTCAAAATATTATAACTTAGAAACGGTTTGTCCGATCAGTTTGGTGTCTTCCGCAAAGTTTTAGGTTATTGTTGGGACTATCTGGAAAAAAATATACACTGAAAAATTGTTTTGTATTTTTTTATATTTCGAAAATAAAGCTTAAAAATCAATTTTCTCAAAAATCGTTTTTATTTTGATTTTTTTATATTTTTATATGTTAAAATAGACAAAAAATGAAGTCTTTGCAGAGTGGGTCAAGATAGAGAAATCATGTACAAAAAAGCTATGATTTTTTTAAAAAAAAAGTGGATTTTTGAAAATGGTCATAATAAACTTTTTAAATGTTTTTCAACTCGATTTTATGAAAGTACGCAAAATTTACAACAACCAAGGTACACGGAAAAATCAGGCTATCTTTTACCGTTTTAAAGATACAGCGATTTTAATACAAAATTAGGATATAATCTTCAATTTTAGGTCATTTTCGAATGTTTTTCGAGGCGCATAAGCCTAGAAATTTGTTCATTGTCTGAAAGAGCAGATAATTTTTGACTAAAATGTTTGAAAAAATATTGATTTGGTAATTTATCATGGTATGAGGCGAAATAAAAAATGTGCCCTGTAAAAATGATTTATTTTTTTTTTTAACGAAACACAACTTCAACATTGGATATTTTGATATGTAATTATCAAGAAAACAGGGAACAAAATGTTAAAAGTTAAAAAATAACAAAATAACGAATATAAAGCAATCAATACGTGAAATGCATTTATATCGATTTAAGATAATGATATATTTCCATTCGAAAACAAAAGCTTTATGTGTAGAGGAGTAACGTGCCCAGTTGTCTCATACAAATATACCTGATGTTTTCTTAAAGTAAAGCACGATGGTATATTTTTGTGGTCGGACAGAAACGCACCTAATAGTTGATTCAAGTACCCATGTTGGTATAAAAAAGAGCTGATGCAGCAAAGACACAAGCAAGTGATAATCAACTGAAAAGTAAAGATAGCTTAGAACAATGAAGTATAAAATGAACACCATCAACAAAGGTTTTGTAAATTTGTTTTCAAAAAAGTGTTTAAAAAGTTACCGAAATCTCTCGGAAAGTAATATTGCCAAATTAGTTGAACTAGGATTTGCAAATGAAAATCAGCTTAATAAACAATTTAAAATTTGCGATTCGTCTCGTTTACAATTGGCCAAAAGAACAGCATTATCAAGCAGTAATGACTTATCAAGTAGTGAAGAGGAAGATGTTTGCATGGAAGAGGAAACAATTGAAGCATCAGCATCAACAACTTCAATACAGTCAACGGATTCCAATATGAATATTCTTCGAACTCCAACTTGAATGTTTCTAGTAAGGAGACATTAGAAGCAACGTCAGCAACATCGATTGAGACAACGGATGCCAACGTCCCTGAATACATCCAAAAATTGAATATCTATATTTTCACTGAGTCAATATCAAGTATACTCGTAGCGCCAATCGATAAGACAAAAATTAGTTCTACTAAATATGTCACGAAAAAATATCACGAGATAGTCAACAGCATTAGACAAAACATCTTTGCGCTAAATAAGGAAGCTAAATTAGATGAAAATAGAACCGATTGGATAATGATAGTAAAAATAAGCTGTAAACATTATGAAAAAGTAAGAAATCTGTATCAAAATAGGACGCTCTATCATTGTATAAGAACATGAAATAAAATGCTTTCAGAAAAAAAATAGTCTTTATTTTTTCAACTCGAAAAACATCCGAAAACAATCAAAAGTTGTGAATTTTCAGTAAATTTAATTTTAAAATCGCTGTATCTCGGAAACGGTAGCAATTAGCAACATTTTCTCATACACCTTTTTTGTTGCAAATTTTGCGTACTTTCATAAAATCGGAAAGCATTCAAAAAGTTTATTTAGACCATATAGCATAGCATAGACTGACTGTACATGTCAATGGTTGCTACTCCGTGATTGATCGGAACTGGTAAGAATTGCACTACGATCCAAATGAATAAGGGATGGGAGTTTCCGCTTACTCTCGAAGTGCAATTTTAGCAGATCTAATATTATTGATCAATAACGGCGCCGGCCAAGTCCTTACAGTCAGTTGGGATGGGGAAGGAATGTTAGGGTGTAATGATTGTTGCTTCTAGAGACCGAGAATACCTCTGCATTTCCACAATCACCACGGGAAGGGTGTTTATTAGTGAGGGAGGAAAAGATCTGGGAGTCACCTCTGGTCGGTGATGCGATCCATGGACAAGGGGGAAATATACGACTTGTATTTAAAGCTAGTTTTGTATTTTTGTCTCGAGAAATTTTTGGAAAAAATACGTCAACATCTATAATGTCGAACAATTCAAAAGACGTTTTTATTAATGACGAAAACTGAAAATTGCATGTATATATTTTAACTTATATGAAACAGGAATAATGCCGACACTTGTAGAGACGAACCATACATAGTTTGTTTGAAAATTACAAATGAGTATTACTGTGCATTTTGTCTCGATATGGTAGAAGTTTTAGAAAATACGTCAACATTCACAATGTCGAACAATTCAAAAGATAATTTTTAATAATGTCAAAAAGAGAAAAATATATGTATATTGAAATTGTATAAGAGAAAAGCATAATGCCGACACATATAGTGACAAACCATACAAAGTTTGTTTTAATATTACATAAAAGTTACGCTTTCAAGAAAAAATGTGTTACCATAAGCATGAAACGAACTCACCAGTTGGTAATCCATTCTCGACTGAACACAAAACTGACACTGACAGCAAAACTTCTTGGCGTCCCGAAAACAAACCGTCTTGCTTGGGTCTTCCCAAATACGTACCCAGCAAGACGCTCCAAAACAGGGGAAAAAAATTCTCCGGCGACGAAAACACGCGCGAAACCGTCAGCAAAATCAATCGGACGACGCAAAACCGAACTGTCCTGCTTGGGCTTCACAAAGCACTACCTGTATCTATAGGAATCTACAACAAAGGTTACAAACTGAAGTTTGCCAATTACAGAGGGATTATCCTGCTGAATTCTGCTTACAAAATTCTGTTGCGCATCCTATTAAGCAGATTGAGACCACTCGATTAGTACTTTGTCAGCGAATACCAAGCTGGTTGCCATGAGAGCCGCTCAACAACGGACCAGATGGACCTTCCGGGAGTATAACTTCTAGACTCACCATCTGTTTATTGATTTCAAAGTGGTGTACGATTCAGTGAAAAGAAAAGAACTTTGGATAATATCTAGAGATGGTTTTCCGGCGGAACTAATTGGACTGATACGTGCTACGCTGGAGGATGGTTCGAAATCTAGTGTTCGGATTGCAAATGAGTTGTCAACCTTGTTTTTGACGTTAGACGAATTGAAGCAGAGAGACGCACTTTCAAACTTACTGCTCAACACAACTCTTTGGCTTTGCGGACGATTTCGATTTCGATCTTATTGGAATCGATCGCAGGTTATTGGAGGAGGCCTCCGTGCTTGAGAAGAAAGATACAGTAAGGATAGGCCTGACCATTAATAATTAAGTGAAAGGACGTATTACAGCTGCAAATAAGGCCTTTTACGGACTACGTTACCTTAGGTCTTGCAACTTGCAAACGGAAACAAAATTCATACTATATAAAACATTGATTCTTCCGGTGACCCTCTACAGGCACGATGCATGGTCGTTGAAAGAAGCAAACCGGGAAGTCTTCGGGTTCCGAGCGTAAAGTGCTGCGGACAAGACTAGGGAAACTATAAAATGGTTATCTGAATCACGAAATGTATCAAGAGCATAGAGATGCGAATATTTTTAAGCATTTGAAATAAGCCAGACTACTGTGAGCTGATCACTTAGTGCGGATGTCGGAAGAAAGGATTGGGAAAATTGACTGTACACAGTGGAAGAGGTCCTGGCGACTTTTAACGTTCGGGGCAACTGGAGAATGACGAAAATGGAGCTCTACAATACGATGAGGGACCGAAATCCGTACAGGCTTAAAAACCGTACACTTTATACAAGTAGTAGACGTTTTGTATGAAGTGTACGGATTTAGATTTATTTCTTAGGTTATGGATTTCGATCCCACACGGTACGCCTGGCAATGGCGTGACACTACGCTGTACCCCTCAAGGTGCAAGGTAAGTTCAATGGATTTCTAGAAATATCCCCTTGTCCAAGATAAATGTTGGATATCTGTTGACATTTTTGGCAGATTCATGAAACGAAACGAAATTCTTATCAGATTCCTATTCCAGAGCAGAAGAAAATTGTTGCAGAATACCAAACTAAGGATTTCCATACCAGATATTTTTCAATACTTTCCACCTCAATAAGATATTAAAAGCCCAGTATAAGAGGTAAAATACCTTAAATAATATCTCGTGTTTTTTTTTAATCTTCACACTGATAGTTGGATCAGGTATTGCAATACCTAAATAATACATGATGAATTTTAATATAGAAGTGAAAATTTTCACTTACAGTTCAACAGCTCAAGCATTGCTTATTATCTTCCTAATAATCTCAATGCTTCAAAGAATTGTTGGAATACCATAATTATACCAAATTGAAATGTGCAAAATAACAAATTAAGGTGTAATACCAAAATATGGTATGTATAGATAAGTGCTCGGGTATGCACACTTAATTCGTTTCAGGTATTAGATAAGATTTATACTAGTAATTGCCAGCCAGCTACTGAATAAATCTCTAGAAGGAGGAAACCCTTCAAAAATCTCAATAACAAGTTTTGGGATCAACCGTCGGAAAGACTTCATTAATCTCATCTGAAATCCATCATGGGTTGCAAGATATCTTACAAGGGATGGGTAATACCAGTCTTGAAGCTAGTTTGCGAAAATAATTGAGGAGAGTGGGATGATCTCTTTTCTTGGCTAAAAGGCAAAATAGCTCTCAAAAAGCACTCAAGCTTACAAACAAATATTCGGAAGCTTATATGCAAAAGCAGTCGAAAGACATGATTTACGATTTCGAAAACTAAGTGCATGGTTGCAGGTAGAAACAGAGGCAGGAAGGTTTATCGATATTTGTGCTGAAATAGAATTTGATAGAGGTTATGAGTTGTTGAGGAACTTGTTTACCTAGAAACACTTGAGACGTGTGACAACATTGTTTCTTGCAAAGTGGAAGAACGCAAACGCAGCAGGAAAATTACTGACTACATAATTAGCTGGATTTCAACATTTGTGCAAATAACTGAATCAAGTGCGGCAGACTTAAGTAGGCTTGTTACTTTGTTAGAATGTTGGAAGAAAGAAAAGCAGAAATAATGGTTTAAAATAGAGAACTAGGTAAATAGAAATGATTGTATGGAACTCACGAATACAGTAGTTACACGCAGCTGAGAATGTTTTCTAGTAAGTGACCTGCGGAAAAAACACTGAAAACCAGCCTCTCTACATAAAAAATCACTTATAGTATACTCACAAGCAATAGAAGTTCAATCACTTTTCGATTTGCACCCAAATGCAAGAATTAACTTCATTTGTAATAAAGCCTCCATTGGGACGTGTCACCAATCTTTTTTACGCGCGTATATTTAGCTCATCACAATCAGAAGTACACAATGCCCCACCAAATCCCGGTGCCATAAAAATGACGGCACATCTCGGCGGCTTCTCCCCACAAAGGAGAACACTTTTCATCCGGTCATTACCAGGCATACGGCTCCAAAGCCAGGTCAGGTCGTCACCGCACTTAAACGGTGTACGTGCCCTGACGAAACCGCATTATCCTAGCGGTGCGTTGCGGGGTAGGGCGTAACCATGCCGTAGATCTTCTCCGTGAGGGCTGAAGGGACCTTAAAAAATTCATTTATTAATCATGTTTATATTATTACAGGAAGAGTTAATCTCCCTGATACAAAGTCCGTCCGGGAGCAGCCGGATAGGATGGCAACGGTTGACGGCAGCGTCCCATTATGGGATGCCATGCGCCCTTTTCTGGACTATTTCCGAGTAGGAAACGATGAAAAGTTGAAAACTTATATTAACATAATATGACAAACAAATCATAAAATAAGGTGAGGTGAGTCGAAGCCAAACCTTAAATCTCCAATCACAAAGTGGCCAATAGATCAAGATTTATGCATAGACTGTTGTCTAGTTCTAGAGATTTGACCTGTGACTAAGATTCATCTTCACTTTAATGTTCTCATTATACCATCCTGATGCGTTAGGACAAAAATGGATTTTTTCCAAACATAAGATTGTTTAAATATTAAAAACATAGTAATTAAACATCCAAGAAGCTGGTATCAATTTCTGAATATTTTACTCCACTCGGGTTGTTACGTGACACCGGAGCTGAAACTAGCCCGGGATGATGAACGAACTGCGCTCGTTTGCCTTATGATGTTAATTATTATTATCAATGTAACTAACGAAGGGTAACAGGGATGCAGCGCTTGTCCTGTTTGCGAGGTTGTTTTGTACTAGGTTCCGTATTTGCATCGCTGATGAGCTGAATTGTTTCGGTATGGAAATTGGTGGTTTGCATATCTTACGGGAGGAGCGTCGAGGACTGCACAAGGACTAGACTGATCCATAAAGGGGACGATTAGATGCCAAAATGTAGATTTAAAGAACTCTCTAAAATGGCCATTAATGGTTCCGTGAAGTTAGTGTTCAGTGTCATACATTTTGTTTTGTTTTGATGCCAGAATGTACAAGTGTTTTTGACGCTGGCAACTCTCTTCAAATAGACTGTGAAACTGGTGTTTCTCAAGACAGCTTCCCGGGACCAAAATTGTGCAATATTTTCTTAATCTGACATCTTAGGATTTGAAAAATCTTTGTATGTGAATGACTCAGTTCTCTCTGCAAAAATAACGAAGCCTGCGTGTCCCGATAGTAGACTGCAAAAAAAAGAATCCCTGACATATGTTAGCTTCCAACACTTAATTTTAAATTTACGATAATTATTAAGACATTGAAACATCAAATTTAAAAAAAAAAATCTTGGGACGTCTGGGATTTATTGCAAAATTTTTTGGATACTGAAAATATTCTTAATTTGTTGGACCTGCCTACCCCTATAATCCAAGAATGGCATGCGATGCCAGTGGAATCTATAAATTTAGTCGAATGCTATATGTAAAGCTTTCTCGCGGAATTCGTGCGGGACATATTAAAGCGAGCTTCCATTGGTAGTCGCGTGCGCGTTTTCTCCTCCACCACCAGACCAATGAAAGTCGATGCTTTCAGGTTGGACAAATATTTGCGGCGCATTTGCCTATAGCTAAACCAACGAAAAAACGCAACGCACACACATCGTAGATCAAATATATACGCATGCCGCGACGAGGACGACTATGATGATGATGATGATGATGATGGAAATCCATCATAAACCGGAAAACCTCATTCCGGCGGGTAAACACACACGCTGACTGGCACTAGGCCACATCACGCCCACACACGCGGATTCCTTTCAACCGAAACCGAAAGAGCGGGAGATGGATGCTAATGCAATAAAAGCGTATATTTATCCACTTACGCTCGTTGAGATATTTCGTCAACCTGCATGAGGACTGAAGCTTTGCTGGTGGGTGTCCGCTTATCTAACTAAACTTTTACCACCCGGAAGGAAGTGACGACCCGCCCCTCGGGGTTGGCTTCATGAACCACAAACTTCATGGACGGTGGCATGTCACCCTGTTTAGTTACTGTGAAAGATTAGCGCTAGCCACTTTAGAGTTGTACACATTCAGCACGTCGTCAGTGAGTTATGCTTCTATTTTTGCTACAAGAAACATCAACACGAATGTAAGAATAATCCAGTGATCAATTCGAGTGTTTATCAGAAGTTAAACTTGGTGTATGTGATGCTCCATTTTTTTTTTTTCAAAATTTTGGCTCTTCACTAAAAGATGATAATGCTTCAAGACTCTTTGAAAGATTTTGAGGAGTGTTAGAAATCTAGCACTCGCTGACTGCTGGATTCACATCACAGCAACCATAGATTTATAAACTATAATGTAATTTATTCATTCCAATCTTAACCGTCATCCAATAAAGACGTTTGTAATAAAGCTCCAGTTCTTCAAGCTGCGTTTTACTCAAGATTTCAAGAGGTTATGGGTGACAGCAAGAAGGAAGTAGCTGTTCACGGGTTCCAGCAGTTTTCCGGAACCGGCTACGATACCTGGAAGTTCCGTGTTCAAGTCTGTGGCGATTATGGTCGGAATAATGCACAATATTACATTGATTTATTTCGTGTGCATTTGAAATTCTGTTATCGTGCTGATAGAACCACCCTAATGCGAACCCGCAACGAAAAGCAACCAGAAACGAGAGAAAACAAAACGAAGGCTCAAGTCGGCTAAGCCACGCATCGTACAAAATACGATTCGAAGCCGACGCTAGAATCGTGTGTGTTGAAAACGTGGTAGAACATAGAAAGAGGATTATGCGTCGCGTCGATGATGGAGATGTGGTAGTGAAAAGGCTCCGATTGCGCTGAAGCGGCTCGTGAGCAAGCATCAAAATTGACTCGAGCATTCTGCTAACTATTGTTGATGCGATTGGATGTCAATTTAATAATATCGTCCATCGTTTACTACAATGGCGCAGCCGGTAAACTGTTTGTCGATTCAGTGGAAGTATGAAGAAGTTTATATTTGTTTGTTTGTTATAAATTGTGAAAGAAGTGAATAAATAGTGAAAAAGTAAGCGGGGAATATGTGAAATATAATGGACGGTGAGGAGTTGTCGGAATTGCGGGTATATGGGAATGGGAGTGTAATAAAACTGACTAGCAAAAAAAAAAATGAAGAGGAATGCTGCAGAGAGAACAATGATAAATACGTAATAAAAAAACTGAGCGGGATGCAAATAAGAGAAAACAAAAGAAAAGTTAAAAAATATACATTGAAAAAAAAAAATAAGAATGGCAAGAATGGTTCGATGCAAGATTGAGTAAAAAAAAATGTCTGTTTTTAGATGTCTTGAGAGCAAAATACACACACATGCAAAAAAAAGGATGGTAACGGTATCTTTATGCAAAAAAGAAACGGTACAATTGAAGCGAAAACAAATCAAGAGTATACATAAGATACGAAAAAAAAAACAAGAGAAAAAAACTAATGGAAGAAGGATACGAGAAACGAAAGATGCGTAATGGATTGAAAAAAAAAATGATACAAGATAGAGAAAGAAAAAGGTAACATGAGAACAAATGGCTGCTTGAAAGCAAAATACACATAAATGCAAAAAAAATGAATGGTAACGATATAACTATGCAAGAGAAAAAAATCAGCATAATAGAAGCGAAAAAAATCAAGAATGGACATGAGAAACGGAGAAAAAAAAACATGAAAAAAAGCTAATGGAAAAAGAAATACAAGAAACGAAAAATGCGTAATGTAATAAAAGAAAAAAAACTGAACTAATAAAAAATTGGGTGGACTAAAAAAAAATATTGAATGAATGAATGTAGTGAAATTTATATGACAGTAATGTGGATGAATTGAAACAAAACGACGTAATAAAAAAAAGAAGAAAGAAACTGGAAAGGGTACATAGAATACAATGGAATAATGAGAGAAGTGATTGCAAAAAGTAACCAAAACATCGTGAAATACATATTGAGAGACATGGATCGATAAGGTGTACGTCATGTAACAGAAATAAATAAAATAATAGAAATATAACGTTAGAAGATTTCCAAAAAATCTGGCAATAGCTTGATTTGAAGTGGCGATTAGATGTAATTGCATTGGATTTGAATATGAATTTGATATGGGTTCGGATGAGAGAGAAATCGTATATGCATAGGATTTGCAATGGATTTTTAATGAATTGGAGTAGATTGGATTGGATTCGAATTGATTGAAAATTAGTTTGACTGGATCTTGATTGTATATTAATTGGCTACGGATTTTGATTGAATTGAAGTTGATACGAATGCACTCGGTATGGTTGAATATGAACTCGATTTGGAATAATATTGAATCGCATTTGAATTGGATTTGGATTAAATTTAGATTGGATTTGGATTGTATTGTGTTTGGATTTAATGTTTATTTGAATTTTAATTTATATTTTATTTGAAAGGGATTGAATAAAGTTTTGGATTGGATTGGTTTGGATTAGATTGGATAGGGATTTAAATTGTAATTGGAATGGATTTGGATTGGCCTTGAATTCGATATGGATTGGATTAAGATTGATTTGGAATGGATTTGGATTGGAGTGGAGATGGATTGGACTTGGGTTGGATTTGGATTGCATTGGATTGCATTCAATTTGGATAGATTTTGGATTGGATTAGATTGGATTTGAATTTGGATTGGATTTTGATTGGATTGGATTTGGATTGGATTGGATTTGGTTTGGATTAAATTTGGATTTGGATTGGAATTGGATTAGATTGGATTTGGATTGCATTTGGATTGGATTTGGATTGGATTGGATTTGGATTTGGTTTTGGATTTGAATTGGAATTGGAATGGATTTGGATTGTCCTTGGATTGGATATGGATTGGATAAAGATTGATTTGGAATGAATTTGGATTGGATTGGAGATGGATTGGATTAAGATTGATTTGGAATGAATTTAGATTGGATTAGATTTGGATTGGATTTGGATTGGTTTTGGATTGGATTTAGATTGGATTTGGATTGGATTAGATTGGAGTTGGATTTGGGTTTGGATTGGATTTGGATTGGATTTGGACTGGTTTTGGATTGGATTTAGATTTGGCTTATATTGGATTTGGTTTTGGATTAGATTTGGATTTGTATTGAAATTGGATTGTATTGGGATAGGATTTAAGTAATGTTGATTTGGATTTGATTTGCAAGGGATTGAATTGAGTTTTAGATTGGATTGGATTTGTATTGGAATTGGAATGGATTTGGATTGGACTTGGATTGGATATGGATTGGATTTAGATTGATTTGGAATGGATTTGGATTGGAGATGGATTATATTTGGATTGCATTGGATTGCATTCAATTTGGATAGATTTTGGATTGGATTTGAATTAGTTTTGGATTGGATTTAGATTGGATTTGGATTGGATTAGATTGGATTTGGATTTGGATTTGGATTGGATTTGGACTGGATTTGGACTGGATTTGGACTGGATTTGGACTGGATTTAGATTGGATTTCGATTTGGTTTTAGATTCGATTTGGATTGGAATTGGATTTTATTGGGATTGGATTTAAGTAATGTTGATTTGGATTTGATTAAAAGGGATTGAATTAAGTTTTAGAATGGATTGGTTTAGAATAGACTTGAATTGGATTGGATATAAATTCGATTCAGATTGGATTTGGATTGGATTGGAATTGGACTGGATTTAGATTGGATTTGGGTTAGATGTGGATTGGATTTTGGATTAGATTTGGATTGCATTGGATTGCATTCAATTTTAATAGGTTTTGGATTGGATTTGGATTGGATTCGGATTGGATTAAGATTGGAATGGATTGGATTTGGATTGGATTTAAATTGGAATTCGGATGGATTTGGATTGGATTTGGATTGGAATTGGATTGTATGTGGATCGGATTTGGATTGGATTTGGATTTGGATAAGATTAAATTTGGATTTGTTTGGATTGGATTTGAATTCAATCTTGGATTGGATTTGGATTGGATTTGGACAGGATTTGGATTATATTTGGTTTGGATTTGGATTGGATTGGAGATGGATTGGATTTGGGTTGGATTTGAATTGGTTTTGGATTGGATTTGGATTGTATTTGGATTGGATTTGAATTGGATTTGGATTGGATTTGGACTGGATTTGGATTGGATTTCGATTGGATTTGGATTGGATTTGGATTTGGTTTTGGATTAGATTTGGATTGGAATTGGATTGTATTGGGATTGGATTTAAGTAATGTTGATTTGGATTTGATTAAGAGGGATTGAATTAAGTTTTAGAATGGATTGGTTTAGAATAGACTTGGATTGGATTTGAATTGGATTGGATATAAATTGGATTCAGATTGGATTTGGATTGGATTGGACTTGGACTGGATTTAGATTGGATTTGGGTTAGATTTGGATTGGGTTTTGGATTAGATTCGGATTGCATTGGATTGCATTCAATTTTAATAGCTTTTGGATTATATTTGGATTGGATTTGGATTGGATTGAATTCGTGTTGATTTTGATTGGTTTAATTGCGCACATGAATTTTTTTTGTTTATGGTTTGAATAGTGGTTTCAATCTTCTTTCGATTATTATGAAACGCTTACTTCTAGAGTAGAGAAGGGGAATAATGTGGCGATTATGGTCGGAATAATGCACAATATTACATTGATTTATTTCGTGTGCATTTGAAATTCTGTTATCGTGCTGATAGAACCACCCTAATGCGAACCCGCAACGAAAAGCAACCAGAAACGAGAGAAAACAAAACGAAGGCTCAAGTCGGCTAAGCCACGCATCGTACAAAATACGATTCGAAGCCGACGCTAGAATCGTGTGTGTTGAAAACGTGGTAGAACATAGAAAGAGGATTATGCGTCGCGTCGATGATGGAGATGTGGTAGTGAAAAGGCTCCGATTGCGCTGAAGCGGCTCGTGAGCAAGCATCAAAATTGACTCGAGCATTCTGCTAACTATTGTTGATGCGATTGGATGTCAATTTAATAATATCGTCCATCGTTTACTACAAAGTCTACCTCGAAGCCTCGAAGGTGTGGGATGCAGTCGTCAAGGATGTTCCAGCAGAAGCCGGGGAAGCAGCCATATTCAAGGACATGGACTGTAAGGCGAAGTCCCTGCTGGTGAGCCTTATCTCCGACGAGTATCTGGGATGTATCCGGGAGAAGTCTACAACCAAGGAAATGCGGAAGGTTCTCGAAGATACGTTCACCAAGAAGTCGGCCGGTAAGCAAACGGTTATACGGAAGCAAATCGCTCTTCTGCAGCTGAAGGAAGGGGCATCGTTGCGTGCCCACCTGCTGAAGTTTGAGGACCTCGTTCGGCAGCTCCGGGTGGCCGGTTCAAAACTAGAAGAAAGCGACGTCTGTGCGGCCCTCAGTTTGACCCTCCCGGAGTCCTACGATCCCCTGATGACAGCCCTTGAAAATTTGCCGGAGGACGAGTTGACATACGAGTTGATGAAAACCCGGTTGCTAAGCGACGAGTCGAAGCGTTTGGACCGGATACATATTGCGAATCTTTACTTAAATCCGCAGACTGTCCAACAAGTTGCGCGCCGGTGGCCCGTGCGCCGAGTTGTGCGCCAGCCAAAAAGTAAATAAAGAAGTGTCAAAATATCTCGCCGAGGAAGTGAATCACTTTTAGGGCTCGAGTCCTAAACTGGAGAGTGAGCATGTTTGTTTAATCGATAAAAAACGTATGGAATAAATTTGTTCGCACCTTCTTGTTTTGAACTTGTAAGCGATGTAAATCGTTTTAATGACCCACAACTCGGCGCATAACCGATCGGCGCGCAACTTATTTGGTAGTCTGCGGTTTTGAGAAAAGGTTCGCAAAGTGCCCAACTAGTACCAGACCGTGGCGCGTAACACACGAAGTATAGAGGAAGTGATTGAAATGCTAAAAATTCTCGAAAAGCTCAATAGCAACGACGAAAAACCAACTGCATTCGCCGGTGACCAACGGAAGAAGCAAGGAAGCGAGAAGTTCAACGGGAAGTGCCATGCCTGTAGCAAACGGGGCCATATGAAGAAGGATTTCCGGAAGAAGACGAACGCCAACGTTGCCAGTGAGCCAAGATCGGTTGTCTATATGGCGGGCGGCCGTGCGGACGGCGGTAAAAGCAAGAAGAGATGCGGTGAGAAGATCGAATTCCTGCTGGACTCGGGGGACAGCGACCATATGGTGAACACGAAGCAGCATTTTTCGACCATGGAAGTCCTCGATAAACCTGTGTACATTGATGTAGCGAAGAATGGAGAATCCCTCGTGGCCAAGGAATCAGGTGTTGTCGGCGGAATGAGCAACCGTGGCGTTCTGATGCATGCGAAGGATGTTCTCTTTGTTCCCTCTCTCAGGGATAACCTCATGTCCGAGAAAAAGCTGGCGTGGAAGTCATTTTCAACGAAAAAAACGTAACGCTGAAGAAGGATGGTGAGACGATTGCGACGGCACATATGCGGGGCAACCTCTACGTTATGGAAATCGCAGTGCAACGGGCCAATGCTAGCTTGGCTGAAGCGGATAGTGCTACCTTCTGGCATCGTCGTCTCGGTCACATCAGTGAAAGTGGAATGGTCACTCTGGTGCGTGAAAACCTGGCCCTTGGTGTGCGTTTCAAGCCGGAGAAGATCAAGTTCAGCGACGTGTGTGTCCTGGGAAAACACAGCCGAGACCCGTTTGATGGTGTAAGAGATCGGAGCGTATCCATTCGGACGTGTGTGGACCGATTGAGCCTGCATCCTGGGAAGGTCATCGCTATCTGGTCTCGTTCATCGATGACTACTCGCATTTCGCTGTGGTGTACCTGATCAGGAAGAAATCGGAAATTTTTGAAAAATTCAAGGAATTTGAAGCGATGGCGACTGCGGCTTGTGGCACGAAGATTTCAAAACTGACCGTGGACCAGGGACGTGAGTACTTCTCAACCAGCCAGAAGAACTACTAAAAAGCGAAGGGGATTCAGGTCGAGCCAACTGTAGCCTACTCTCCGCAACAAAATGAAGTGGCGGAGAGATTCAACAGGACCCTTATCGAGAAGGTACGAACCATGCAAATTGAATCTCTTGCTCCAAAATCGTTCTGGTGTGAAGCGGTGCTGTCGGCCCAATCGGAGCCCAACCTCGAGCTGTTCCAAGAAACGTTACGCCTGCTGAACTATGGTACGGTCGGAAGCCAAGTCTGGAGAAGGCGCGCGTTTTTGGTTGTCAAGCCTATGCCTGGATACCGAGTCAACGGAGGAAGAAGCTCGACGCGAAGAGTCGACAGCTGATCATGGTTGGTTACGTGCCCAATGGCTACCGGCTGTGGGACAAGGACGAAAGGAGAATCGTGATTGCTCGTGACGTCAAGTTCAATGAAAACTACTTTCCGTGGGCCAATGCAAGAGATCGCGCGGAAGAGAGACTGGTGGTACCCTTGATCTACGAGCAAGAGGGGGAAGAACATGCCAAGGAAGCCATTGATGAGGACGCCATCCAACCTGATGATGCGGCGGTCGGTCCGTTCGACCCGTCCGACCACGAAGGCGAACTTCTAACCGAGGATGATACCGATGACGAAGCTGCGACGGAACTAGTCAACCCTGCGCTCCCTTCGCAATCAGATCTGGACATGTCCTCCGGCCCTAGAGGCGAGCAGTTCGAGAGGCGCAGCGAACGGGAGCGCCATTTTCCGGGTAAGTTCCTTGATTATCTTACTGGTTTTAGAGCTAGTGCTGTTGGTGGTCAAGGGTTTCCTTCAACGTCCTGGAATCGATTTCGAGGACACGTTCGCACCAGTGGCTAAGCTGTCTACCGTGCGTGTGGTGCTGGTCGTTGCGGTTCATTATGGTTTCAAGGTGCACCAGATGGAGTCAAGACAGCGTTCCTCCACGGTATGCTGAAGGAAGATTTGTTCATGGAAGTACCCCAAGGCGTGAAGGCGAAGCCCGGCAACGTGTGCAAGCTGCAGAGGTCGTTGTACGGGTTGGAGCAAGCACCACGTTTCTGGAACGAAAGGTTCAACTCAGCGCTTCTGAAGCTGGGATTCAGCAGATCTCACCGTGACTACTGTCTCTACGTGTGCAACACTGAAGGCGATGAAGTTTTCTTAGTGCTGTACGTCGACGACCTCCTGATAGCCGGACGGAACATTCGAACAATTGAGAAGCTGAAGCGCCGTCTATCCGATGAGTTCGAAATGACCGATTGCGGCAAAGCAAGGTTTTTCTTGGGGATACGGCTCGCTTACAATCCGGAGCATGGTGACCTGAAGTTGACCCAAGAAACAGCTGCCACGAAGATCTTGGAGAAGTTCGGTATGACTGAATGTAACCCCGCCAAGAATCCGATGGAGAAAGGATTACAGCTGTATCGGGAAGGATGTCGCACTTCCCAGCCATACCGGGAGTTGCTGAGCAGCCTGATGTATCAAATGCTGTGTGTACGCCCGGATTTGTGCTACCCGGTCATCTACTTGGGAAGGTTCCAGCAATCACCAACGGACAATCACTGGCAGGCGCTGAAGCGAGTTATCAGATACCTCAAAGGGACGGCTACCCTGGGACTACACTACCAGAGAAACGAGGACAGCAGACTGCTCGTCGGATACGTGGACGCCGACTGGGCATCCGATGCGGAAGATCGGAAGTCGGTAACAGGTTTCCTGTTCAAAGTTTACGGCTCGACGGTATCCTGGGCTAGTCGGAAGCAGCCAACGGACTCCATATCGTCAAGCGAGGCCGATTACGTCGCACTGAGTGCAGCAGTATCGGAAGCTATCTGGTTGTCTTCCGGAATTTTATAAGACCTCAACTGCAAGAAGCTGACGGACCCTGTACCAATATACGAAGACAACCGTGGCTGCATAGGGCTGGCCAAGAATGCTGAATCGAAGCGCATCAAGCACGTGGATATCAAGCACCACTTTATCAAGGACCATGTGGCTGCCGGGACCATCAAGATCGAACCGATCAGCACCACCGAGCAGCAAGCAGACCTTTTCACGAAGGCGTTAGATGTCACCCGGTTCCAATCCCTCAGGAGAAATATCGGGGTCATCGATTGAGAGGGGGTGTTAGAAATCTAGCACTCGCTGACTGCTGGATTCACATCACAGCAACCATAGACTTATAAACTGTAATGTAATTTATTCATTCCAATCTTAACCGTCATCCAATAAAGACGTTTGTAATAAAGCTCCAGTTCTTCAAGCTGCGTTTTATTCAAGATTTCAAGAAGGAGGCAAACATCATACACTCCCGTGCAAAAGTTTGGGTTCATCCCCTCAAAAACATACAAAAGTGTGCAGTCTATATCTCTGTGATCACACTTCCAATTGAAACTCTCTTAGCCGCATTTGAAAGACAAGTTATTCTCACTTCGTATGTATTTTTCCAAAACCATTTATTGAATTTTGTATACTAATTCTTTACTTAAAGTTGTGACATTATTCAAAAAACACACTGAAAAAACATAGCTAATTTCCTCAGCTTCGACCAAAATTTTAAAACAAGAAGTCATTAGAATCGTAATCTTATATTCTTTGAAGAGCACTTTCGATTTTATTGCTAAAGGTTTGTTAAAAGTTCACAAAATAAATATTTTTAGGTTGGTTGGTTTGACTTTATTAACGAGATTTTTAGCCCTGGGCTAGTTCATCTCGGGACCAACGGCTTTACTTCCCTTCCGAAGGAAGTCGTCACTATAAATATTTTTAAAAAAGTTTTACTCCTACCAATAATATATGAATCCCGGTTATATGTGTTTGATGTAAAGTATCAAAATTATAATAATGTCTTATATCCGATGTAACTCGATGTAAATGATGGCCATAATATTTCCTTCTCCCCAAATAAAAATAAAAAAAAGAATCCAGCTATTTACGTTTGCCATAAAACGATGAGGGGTGATTTGTTTTTGACTTTTCTTGCCGACAGATTTTATAGTTAAATCTTAGTAGGCTGAAATTTCAGAACTTGAAACTATTGAGAACCAGAGCTACAGGTCCAAAGCCCTGATAAAGTTGGATGGTTGTGATGGCTATAACCAAGGTATCTAAATAACTTAGGTTTTTTTCTGAAAATACTTCTGGGATTCTTATGCGAATACCTCTGATATTCTTCCGGAATTCACCTGAGAAACGTTCGAAGATCCTTTCACAATACTTTCGAGGATGCTTCTGAAAATCTTTCTGAAATTATTCAAGAAATACCACTGATATTTTTACGTCAATATCATAAAATACTTCTGGGACTCTTCCAAAAATCCTGTAGGATATTTTTTGGATATCTTTCCAGCATTCTATAGGAAAACCTTCTGGGATTCTTTCAGAAATCTATCTGAGAATCCTTCAAATCCTTCCGATTAGATTTTTTTGAGGATTTCTGCAGAAATTCTCTCCGAATTACATTTAGGATCCAGGTGCATCTAGATGTTTTCAAGAAAACTCTGTTTCGAGCATTCCCCTAAGATTCTTTCGGAAATTCTTCTGAAATACCCCCAGATTTCTTTCTGTTATCCCGCTGGAGGGCTTCACAACATCTTTCGTAGGTTCTTCCAGAAATTTTGCTGGAATTTTCAAGAAATTTTGCTGGCATCCTTCCGTAAAACCTGCCGAGATTCATCCGGAAATACGACTGGAATTGAATGATTAGCATTCAAGAATTCTACCGGAAGTTTTCGTAAGATTCAACCGTGAATCGTTCTGGTATTTTTCCAGAAATTGCATTGGGATTCTTCGGAAAAAATATCTAGGATTCTTAAAAATATCCTTCTGGAAACTGCTTTGGGATTAAAGAAGGATTTCCGGAAGAATCCAAAGTAGATTTATTGAAGAACCACAGAGACATCACTAAAATATTATTGTTTAGTTTGTTCCATTGCTTCAACAATAGAACTAATTTGTTTCAATCTTAGCCCTTCATCGTCACTCTTGCAGCGTTTCATCCAGTTTTAGAATTTTTATCGAGACAAATAAAAAAATGAGCTGCAACAACACTTTGCATGAATAAATTGAAATTTCCTCTTATTCTACACAGAAAACTTCATTTTAATAAACTTCAATAGTGGCTCTTGCTGCTTGGCGGAATGCGTTTTAAGTTCCATTTTGCTGGCTTTTTCTATAATGACCGACCATCGTATCAGAGGAAGGTCACAGGAAGATAATTACAATTGGTTCTCCATCCACCGTTCGGAAATCGATGAAAAACCACACTGCGGTTTTTGGTGTTGGCAACCGTATTCCCGCAATCTCTATCTGCAAAAAATATGTCGTCTAGAATAGAATTATGTGATTTCATCTTAGAGACAATGAAGCTTTATCCAGCTTGCCTTCGCGAGCCTTTACTATGGCACACGCTACGATCTTGAATATTATAAACATCTCTATGGATACGAAAGGAGGGCAAAATACAAACACATATCGACCAGCTCGCTGACTCGCCGGCTGTCACTTTTTACCCCCACTCGGTTTACCACTCCCCGCTTCCAGTGACTGCTTAGATTGCTGTACCTGTACCTTCAATATACCTTGGCTATGACCGTGGTCATCATGTAAAGAACAAACGGACAATGCTGTATCGTGTCAGCACCGAGGAGGCAACCCCTCTAGCCGATGAAGGTAGCGCAACCCAACCAAGAATGGTAAAAGTAGAGCGAACGGATTGATTTTACAGCAACATACCCGGCAACGAATAAAGGACAACGAATGGAACAACTTCCTCTTGGAACCTGAGAACTTTGAGTGAACCCGCGCGTGTTGGGCTCCTGGCTCGTGAACTGCGGAATGTCGGCGTGCACGTGGCAGCTATCCAGGAAATACGCTGGCGGAGAACGTGAATTCTGAGCGGTGGACCCCATTGCCAACACTTCATTCAAGCGGTGGCGACAGAGCAGAACGTGGAGTTGGCTTCATAGTGATCGGGAAGCAGATGAAGCGAATTATTCGGTGCAAACCGGTAAGCGACCGAATCTGTGTGTTGAGAATGAAGGGCAAGTTCTTCAACTACAGCCTGATCAGCATATATGCGCCAACAAACGATAAGCCCGATGACATGAAGGATGAGTTCTATGAGAGCCTGGATAAGGTCTACGGAGAGTGCCCAAAACAAGACGTCAAGATAGTCATCGGCGACGCAAATGCGCAGATCGGGAAAGAAGATTTCTTCCGACCCATCATTGGAATGGAAAGCCTTCATTCCGTTACCAATGATAATGGCCTGCAGCTAGTAACCTTCGATGCTGCTAGAGCGATCGCACGAAAGAATATCCGCAAACACACCTGGCTACACCTGAGTGGCGATGCCTGCTCCCAAATAAACCACGTGCTGGTTGATGGTCGACATTTCACAGATGTCATGGACGTCAGTACCTTCCGAGGCCCTAATATCGACTCGGATCATTATCTCGTTGTAGCTAAATTCGGGCGCGGGTATCCAGCGTCACGAGTTCCAGAACAAGCAGAACGCTGCGCTTCAATATGCAACGCTTGTCGACTGATGGGGTAGCTGAACAATACCGCCAGCAGCTAGACGAGCAGTTGGAAAGAATCAACGTTTCTGGAGATGTCAACAGCCTGTGGGACCCTATCCACGAAGCTGTGACAACAACGGCGCGTGAAGTTATTAGCTCTGGTCAACGACGAAGACAAAACGACTGGTTCGATGAAGAGTGTCAAAGAGTGACAGATGTGAATAATGTCGCCAGAAGTCGTATGCTTGGGGCCGGTATCCGGCAGATCAGAGAGCGGTACAGGGCAGCGGTAGCCGAAAAAAAAAAGCTAATCCACCGCAGAAAGAAAAAGGCAGCACAACGAAAGCATGAATTGGAACGATATGCGGAAATTTTAAGCAACGGACTGGCGCGCTGCACTATACCGTACCAGTACCCACCATGTGCAATGATCAAGAGGGTAAATTGTTACCCGATGAAACGGCTTTGGCTGCCAGATGGAAGGAGTACTTTCAGCAGTTGTTGAACAGTGAAAATGGAAATGTGGCCAGAAACAGGATGAACATTGATTATGACGATCAAGTTGTGGACCCACCGACCATAGACTTTATCAACAAAGTTCATAATACTTCCGATGCTCAAAAGTTATGTTTGTTGGTTTAGAAAAGTATTGTATTTTGCCATCAAAGAGAAACGAAGAATTTCGTATGGAGACTGCAAGCATGTTGAAAAAATCGGCTCCATTCCATTACCCCGAACGCCATTACCCCGAACGCCACTACCCCGAACGCCACTACCCCGAATGGGTCACTACCCCGAAAGCCATTACCTCGAATGGGTCATTACCCCGAACGCCACTACCCCGAATGAGCCATTACCCCGAATAGTATGAGATACAGTATAGTATCTTTTTTTGCGTGCAAAAATGCGTCTCCAATGAAGGCTGGTAATTAATGGCACGTAAAATTCTTCGGTAAAATGTTCATCATATATATTCCCTTCTTTTATATGCCAGCTATTCTTTCGAAATATCTTGATGGCAACTATATTCTTCTCATTCTTTCTGAGACAGTGCCTGTTTATCAGCTCAGTGGGCACCTTCGCAATTAAAAGGTTCATTCACAAATTTTATTTCGCCAACAATTGCCATTTTTAACCCCCTCGTACTTTTTTTTTTGTATGGAAATTCTACATATTGTGAATGGGCTGTAACATTTTGAGGACAACCACCCACAAATTTTTTGCTCCCTTCAGCGTTACGAAATTTGTGAATGGGCTTCAATAAAATAAGCCTTTTATTGACTGAAAGGAATACGAATCCATAACCCTCAATATGGTGTTGCTTAACAGATGCGTAATCACCAGTATTTGGACTTGTTGGTGGTGTTCATATTTCAATTCTGTTTTTGAACAAATATTTTTCTTTCTTATGAATATAGGTTGTGTCATAGCATCGAGTTGTTACAGTGATCATTAACGTCATAGCTGCAAACAATTCATCAGAAATTTGCCCTTCTTTTTTAAATAGGCTGTTCATTCACATGTTTGTTGGATAAGCTAGTCACTAATATTTCCATATAGAACAGCTTTTTATAAGGGAATATATCTTGAAGGCATTCACTAAAGTGATTCCAGCTATAATACTAATTTATTTTCCCTTTCTTTTATCTTCTTGTATTAAAACAGACAGGTCTCTTATGGATTTACTCACCACTTTTCTGCCATCATCATTTCTTCATTATCTTGAATCAAAAAAATATTTTTTTTGTGGTTATCTCACAGAAATTCAAATTAATGATCCCACAAATCAACAAAAGTTCTTACTGTAGCGTCAATCAGAGGCCGCCGATTTTTCTAACATGTACAAGTGTACAAGTGCGATAGCGGAACGGTCGTCTATTAGGTTGGTTTTGCAGCGACTATCTCAGGGTGAACTTCCATTACCATCGTTTACGAAACAAAATCTTTAAGAAGATCTTAATCTTAATGCCCGACACCTATAAAAAATGAGTAAAGGAAGTGGCTACCGACGTCCAATAAGAGACTTTACTACATCCTAGTTTTGTACATATTATAGCTATCCTTCTCATAATAAATTTATCCTTCTTTTCGAAATAGGCTGTCCTTCAGAGCATTGCAATGTGGCTGTGTGAATCTTCCCAAAATTAGAGGACAAAACAATATGTTTCAAAATGTTATCCCTTCGGGGTAATGGCGTTCGGGGTAGTGGCCCATTCGGGGTAGTGGCGTTCGGGGTAATGACCCATTCGGGGTAATGGCTTTCGGAGTAATGGCGTTCGGGGTAGTGGCGTTCGGGGTAGTGTCATAGAATCGAAAAAATCAATTTAACCTCAATATAATCAAGCAATTTTAATCAAATTATATCTGAAATGAATGTTTGAATCTTATATTGCATGCTTGCTGGATTAGAGAACAAAAAAGTTTGATAAAACCTACCATCAATGAACATCAATGAAAGCGGTGTTTTATACAATATTGGCAACGTGTAGCTAAAAATTGTTACGTGCTGGAACATTTTTGAAAGCGGCATTAGATTCAGCAACCCCATATCTACTAGAGACACATAATTTGATTCTTGAGACAAGCAAAAATGTCATTTTTGTTACGCTGTAAAATTCAAATTTAACCCTTCTTTACCAAGATTTTGATGATTTCTTACCTGGTCTACCTATCTAGCAGAATTATACAACGTTAACGTACCTGAAATAATAAAAATCAAGAAAAAGTATATATTAGAATTACAAATTCAATAAAAGTTTCGTTTACAAAAAATAGCATTAGGAGCAAATAGTGTAATGACCAAAAACTATGAAAAAAAAAACAAATTTAATTTTTTTTTGCAATTTTACACGTTTTACAAATACAATGCAACCAAAATACCCATATCATGCTAAATTTGTCATCGAGGGTTTTACCTTTTATGGACCTTAGGTGTTATGTTCGTGCAACACTCATTATAATACGTCATTGATACATGAAAAATCACGTAGATCAATCCAAATTTTACCTTTACTTCACCTGACTAAGGTAATGATTACTAAACCATACATAACGACCAAATGGAGACGTGTTGATTATTACTGGGGTTACCTATCGCACTTACGTGAATATCGACTAGCAACTGAATTCATTTTGGCATCTGCGCATCGCACGTACATTCAGTGTTGAGCTCAAATTCCAAGATGGCACCCGCTAGTTTTTCAAAGAACTTTAGGAGCTGCTGGAGTTCAATCCTTGTTTAGAATTGATTTCAAGGTAAATATGCGATGAATAACGAAGAATTCTGTATTATTCAATATTTTATACCTAATCTGATATCAATTTTAGCATGCAAAGACTATAAAAAACCCGATCAAACTCACTAAGTGTTGGAGCAACACTGGATAGCTTTGCTGGATTTTATATTCAAAATGCTCAGGTTGAATATAATGAACAAAGTTCCAATTTGAAAAATGCGCAATTTTTACTTAAGCCTATTAGAAATAAAGCTGGCTCATACTGCAATAAATTTAAATGGAGAACCATCTACGATCTGATTCTACCCCATTACCCCGAATTTCATTACCCCGAATTCCATTAACCCGAACGTCATTACCCCGAATTCCAAAACCCCGAACGACCCATCACCTCGAATGACATTACTCCGAATTCCAATATCATGGGGAAGTGTCATCAATATCATCATGTCAAGATAATTGTAATTTCGGGAAAATAGCATTCGGGGTGATGGAATTCGGGGTGATGGAACTCGGGGTGATGGAATTCGAGGTAATGGAAATCGGGGTGATGGCAATCGGGGAAATGGCATTCGGGGTAATGGGGTAGAATCCTACGATCTATTGAAACGTTTCGTAAAAGCTACGAAGAAATTCACGTAGCTCTAAGGTTTACCGCCGGTGGAACAGACGGAATTCATGCAATTCATGAGTTCATGCGTTTATTTTGTGCTACCTATGATTCACGTAAGTGCTACGTGAAAAATGGCGTCGAAGAAAATCACGTATGTTTTCGCGTAACAATGACGTCTGGATTATTTTGAATGTAGTTATTGAAATTTCAACTGCTAAATTGTTAACAGTTTTTTCTTTTCGTTTTTATTTTATTTAATAATGGGTACCGTAAAACGGGGTAACTTTGATAGTTTTTTTCGAAGAAAACTTCAATATTTATGCATTCAGTTTCAAAAAATTACAATTTATATTTTTAAAACAAGTACTGACATCCTAGCTATCGATTGCACTTGATAGATTGTCAAAAGATTTATTCTGAATGTATATATTATTTTTCATATAATCGAAAGTCGGTTTTCTGTTTTGGGGTAGCTTTGATAATGGAGTATAAATCGAACAAAATTGAATGAATTACGAAACATTTATAGGGCGTTACATACCTCTAGGCGTTTAACGCTATATGAAAATTTCTGACTTGGATTACAAAAATGGTCGCAGTTTGCAAAAAATGGGTTTCGCTAAGAGATTTGAGGCCGAATTCATGTTCTACTATAACTAGCCTATCAAGGATAAGTGACAAACTCATTATGACTTCATCAAATAGTGATCGTAGACTGCCGAAATTTCGATCGAATGTTTTATTTCTATTTAGGATAGGCTGTTCTATAATGTTATCATCTACGACTTTATCCTTTAACCCCTCTACCGGCAGCTTCATTTTTTACCGCAAGAAAAAAAATCAAATCGCGATAACTTTTTTGTTCCCCGATATTTTTGCACCATTTTTCACAAGTTCTCAAAAAACTCTTTTAGTTTAAGAATCTGTGTCAACATTGATCATTGGTCATCTCGATCCAGAAATATTCCGAAATTCCTTGGGGGACTGACGCGTAACCATATCCCACGTATATATCTCAGGCTACAGATTTTTTTATTCGGATATTCACTCTTCGGAACAATACATTAATGAGAGTATATTGTGAAAAACTGAAGCAATTTGGTGCAGCCTTCTTTGAATAATGAGCATTTATGTTGCTGGTACCACGCTGGTCAAACAAAGATCTTGAAAACTTAAAAAAAACCCATATCGTAATTTTCAGATATCTCTGATAATACTTAACCAATTTGTATGATTTTTTCAGAGTAGCTCCTTATTACATGGCATTGTATAGCCCACATTTTATTTTTTCGATAAATTGACAAAAAACAATGGCCGCCTAAGACATTTTATATTAAAAATGTCGATCCCCCAAGGAACATTGGAATATCTTTAAAACCAGATCACCAATGATCAATATCGACACGGATTCTTGAACTAGGAGAGTTTTTTGAGAACTTGTGAAGAAATGGTTCAAAAATACCAAGAAACAAAAAAGTTATCGCGATTTGAATTTTTTTCTTGCGGTAAAAAAATAAGTTGCCGGCGTAAATTTTCAACTGGGGCAACTCAGCTCAATGTTTTTATGAGCACTTACACAATTGACGGATTTCACGCCAACTCGACAAAGGGATTGGCAGCACCCCTTCAGAATTCAATGGAACTTTCTGGGTGTGAAGACTATGTGAAACTAAAATACTTTACATACTTTGTTTTTTCAAAATAGATCTAGACTAACATTTGGAAAGGGTCAAAGTTTTTTTTTACTTTTTTTATAAACCCGTATAACTTGAAAACGTTAAGACCTACAAAAAAGTATTGTATGAGGGACTGTCGTGAAATTTCCTGACGTTTTAGTAAAAAATATTAAAAAAATAACAACACATTTTCTACACTGAAAAAAAAAATATTCAAAACTTCAAAGTCGATTTAAAAAAACGGCCACTTCAGATTTTGATCATCCTTAAGCAAAAAGTTACGTAATTAAATTCACTAAAAGTCGTCCATACATTGCAAATTGGGCATATTTTAGGGAAAAAAGTTTTTCTAACATCGAATTTTTTAAGTCTCAAAGTTTTTTTTTTACTTTTTTTATAAACCCGTATAACTCGAAAGCGGTAATCTTTCCAACCATAAAAAAAACCCATCGGATTGTTAGACGGAGTTGATTTTCTCATAAGCGGTATGGTGCGAGATCAATTGAATTTAATTAAAAAAAAACTGTATAATTCCGTTTTAATTCTTTTAACTACTCCCAATAAAACAAATATAATCTATTTTGTGATTAAAACTCATTTATCACTTGAAAATATGATCATACTAGACGATTTGAAGCGAAATAAAAATTAAATAAAAAGTTCATTTTGGACTTAAAAAAATCGATGTTACAAAAACTTCTTTCCCTAAAATATGCCCAATTTGCAATGTATGGGCGACTTTTAGTAAATTTAATTACCAAACTTTTTGCTTAAGGATGATCAAAATCTGAAGTGACCGTTTTTTTTAAATCGACTTTAAAGTTTTGAATATTTTTTTTTTCAGTGTGGAAAATGTGTTTTTATTTTTTTAATATTTTTCTCTAAAACGTCAGGAAATTTCACGACAGTCCCCCATACAACACTTTTTTGTAGGTCTTACCGTTTTTGACTTATACGGGTTTATGAAAAAAAAGTAAAAAAAAACTTTGACCCTTTCCGAATGTTAGTCTAGATCGATTTTGAAAAAACAAAGTATGCAAAGTATCTTTGTTTCATATACTTTTGACATCCAGAAAGTTTCATTGAATTCAGAAGGGGTGCTGCCAATCGCGTGTCGAGTTGGCGTGAAATCCGTCAATTATTAACCCCTCTACCGGCAGCTTCATTTTTTACCGTAAAAAAAATATTCAAATCGCCATAACTTTTTTGTTTCTTGGTATTTTTGCACCATTTTTTCACAAGATCTCAAAAAACTCTTCTAGTTTAAGAATCCATGTCGATATTAGTCATTGGTGATCTGGTTTTGAAAATATTCCAATGTTCCTTGGGGGACCGACATTCTCCATACACAATTTATTTGGCGGCCATTTTGTTTTTGGTCAATTTATCAAAAAAATAAAATGTGGGCTCTACATTGCCAGATAATAAGGAGCTACTCTGAAAAAATCATGCAAATCGGTTCAATATTCTTGGAGAAATCTGAAAATTACTATATGAGGTTTTTTGAAGTTTTCAAGATCTTTATTTGGCCAGCTTGGTACCTGTAACGTAAATGCTCATTACTCAAAGACGGCTGCACCAAATTGCTTCATTTTTTCACAAGATACTCGAATTAATGTATTGTTCCGAAGAGTGAATATCCAAATACGATAAAAATTGTGTAGCCTGAGATATATACGTGGGTTATGGTTACGCGTCGGTCCCCCAAGGAATTTCGGAATATCTCTGGACTCAGACTACCAATGATCAATGTTGACACAAATTCTAAAACTAGAAGAGTTTTTTGAGAACTTTTGAAAAAATGGTGAAAAAATACCAAGAAACAAAAAATTTATAGTGATTTGAATTCTGTTATTGCGGTAAAAAATGAAGCTGCCGGTAGAGGGGTTAACTGAGAGCTTTCATTATCAACTTACCATTGTTGCCAATATATGTCGTGAGGCAACCACAAAGATACTCTATGGCCTGGGTAGTCAAGAAATTTCCAATCCGAGAATATCTTTAACTGGCGGGATTGGATTTCACGACCATAAGCATGGTCTTCTTGAATAGCTGTGCGTTTTACCACTACGACTATTTAGGCCCATAAAATAACTTAACAGTGTCGAAATGTCTTTTATACTAATGTTATTCTAATTTTAGAAGTTCAAAAAAAAGACGTTTGTTCACATCTATCCAGAATGAATTGATAGTTGAAATTTATCGAAATTTTAACAATTTCACTGCAGAGAATGAATGAAACGAATACATTGTTTACTGAGAAACGGCCCGGCATCATACTTATATATTTATCATATCCTGAATCTCGCTAGTTCAGTAATGCCTGCAATGTATCTCAACTTAACACATAACTCACGTAATAAAGCACCACCAGATAATGACTTTCCCGCTGTAAATTCCCACGGTCACTCCTTGCATGACTGTGCTGCCAAATTTGTACCACCGGGGCCCGAAAAATATTATTTCAATTAAAGTCCATTCTTAAGCACGAAACCCGCATATCACGCTAACAATTCCTCACCGTAGTATGTATAGCGGAGCAGTGCAACCATGTGTTTGTAAGGTAATTTGTGCACATTAGCCTGCAAACAGAAATATGAAAAGCACCGCTAACAACGCTACCAGGTGGAAATCGCACAGAACCACCGAAATCTGACAAGATGTGGCCACCATCCAACAGTCGAGGGAGTTCCAGCACTGCTGCAATGCAGCGTTCTCCGGCTGGAGGTCGCAGCACCTGTAGGCTGTGAGGGGTACACCGTGGTCTTCAGACCGTTGTTATAAGAGAAAAATCTGCACTTAATCTTTTCTTACATGTCGATTACTCAGACTAAAAAAATAAGGATTGCGGTTCAATTTCAAAGCTCAGGAGCCTTCAGGCGTTTCAGGCGTCACCTTCAACTGAAAAAGGGCGTAACTTAAAAATTGAATGTTGAGTACAAATTTGATGGATTTTTTTCTGATAATAACGATCTGGGCAGCACCATGCCGCAACTTGTGAGTGACGCGTTGCTTTCGTGCAGCACACCGACTATTAGAGCGAAAATTTGAGTCCTTCGGTTGCCGACTACCACCGTGCACTACGGCGAAAAGGTCGGTCTAGGACAACCTTTCTCCGGGCTGCCAACTACAAAGGGTTTGTACCCCCCGCGCTTGGCTGGTTGGGCGACGCGGAATGTTGTTTGCATTTGAATGATGGTAGAACTTTTCGGTTTGCGGCTTTCTGCTTGAATTTCAATGTCCCACAAACGCCCGTAATTTGACGGATGATATGATAATATACGACGTGACGTGTGAACTTCCGCCGAGTGATTCACTGTTCAGCCGAGTTGTAACTGAAACTGCGGGAGTTTGGATTCTGGCATATGTTAAATCGATGCTGAAACGGGGTCGTTCAGTATTACGTTTTCAACAGGCTTGAAATCTGAAAGGACACGTCTTGGTTGAAATGTTTCACAAGACATCAAATTAGGCGCCAGTTGCAATAAATGATACATATTTCTGTCGTTAGATTGTAACACTGTGGCATAACATGCAAATGAATCTTAGTCAACTGGAACCACAACAAGATAATAAAAGACGATGGCGTTGGCAACAACTCCTATTTAAAGTGGTATTGAGTACGAAAAACATCGGCGTAGCCAGAGCTGATTTTTCAAAAATAGTTTTTAGCAAACATTCTACTGCTAATGATCCTTCCAGAATAATATCAGATAATTTGATATGGCCTCGCCTCTTCCTGGCTGGTGGAAAAAATTTCTCCACGGAATCAAATTTCTTAAGCATCAGAATAACATCCTGATTGATCTCTTGAAGAAAAAAATGGGGTGGGTAATGTATGTTACATTACCGCGGGGTTGACGTAAGACTACTATGGACACAACTTGGATCAATTCCGGGTCAGACTCTTACAGCAGTGCGGTAGCTTTTTGCAGGTGATGGGATGTTTAATGATAGATGATAGGTGCTGTAAATGTGAGTATTCAATTACGTTATGGGTTTAACCTCATCAGACGAGGAGGATTTCAATCAATGTGCCGTCAAAATGTGTCCGTGTTACACGAATTCAACAATTCAATCGGCCCTTTTCAGGGCCAACAAATGTGTTCTAAAGATTTATTTGTTTGTGCAATATTTCCTAATGTGTTTACCACATACTTGCTATAATCTCTTAAATCATCTCGTCATACAATATCTGATTTATTACGAATAATGGACAATACGGCAATTTTATGATGTTCCCGAGGACGCTGCTGCAGTGTCGTCGGGATGCAATAACAGCTTAATGCTCATCTTGTACATCCCTTACCAAGACATCGATTTCATGTAGCCTATTTCCCAGATCATAATGCGAAGAAAAAAGCTAAATAAGCTATAAAAAATCTTGGAAAATTCACAGGCGCGTTCGGATGGACAGTAATAATATCAACATTATTTCAATAGTTTACAATAAATGAAAATCACGAATGCTTTGCTTTCGAGCAAATTTTAAATATTTCTGATCAATGTGCGTAAATGTTATGGAAATCGGGATTGACATTTGCAATAGATGCCTTTATTTAAACTAACACGTTGAAAAAATTCAGATCAATAGATTCTCAATACAACTGATCAAGAAACAGTTTAGTGAGCAGTAAATATTAAAAATCTGTCGCAATTTTAATAGATTTTCTAATTTCCGTACTCGACAATTTAAGAAGTGTTCCCCCATTATATGATAAATCAACGACGCTTTTAGAAATTCCATACAATGCTAAGCCACGGTGCCACGACAGACCGTTATTATGCAAAAAAAATTGTCCATCAAAACTGAGCATAGGGCTCGATTCCTGAGGTCATTCTGCACCTCTGGACCAATTTAAAAAAAAAATCGCTAGGAAGAATCTTGATTTGAAGTTTTTGACTCAAAATTTCAATATAATCTTTATTAAAATTTTGCAATAGTACACAAAAAACCTACAAAAACGCTCAAAAAGATGGCCAAACTGTTCTCAACTAGTATAAAATTGTTACCGTTGTAATCATTAGACATTTACAACTGACTAAACTTACCGGAGTAGCTTTAGTATATTTTTGTTTCATAGTTTACTGGATTAAATTTAATTGTTTGTTGTTTTCTATGTTGAACCGATTGAAATTTAAAATAAATAAATTAACAATTAACAATGTTGTTTTTTCGAAGAAAAAGGATCTGAGAATAAAGGTAGCACAATAATAGTTATAAGATAAGCCATGTGAATACTTTTATAGTCGATTAGAGCTAGTATCAACTATTTGTTTCAAATCTGGAATGATTCGGTAGCTCTGGTATACTCACGTCAATATCAGAACGAAAATACGCGGATGTCTTCTATGGGGCTACTGACCTGCACCTGAATGATGCAATTTTTTCCTCCGGCATTCTCACTAAGTGACCAGCTTACTGAGGTTTGGCTATTTAATTCGCTCAATGGTTTTCGATCCTGTTCTCAAATACATGTGCCCAGAGAGCAAAGAATAAGCGTTTTATACAGGGCAAATGGTGTTTCATTTAAGCATGCTTGCATTCATCGTTGCTCTGTCTGCATTATTATTGAAAACTGATTTAGCTTTCGAAACCCTTTTTCAGTGTTGTACGATAAAGGATCGCGAGGTGTTTCGGCGAAGTTGTTAATGAAATAATGGATCTATGAAATCAGATAAGCCTTTATCAAGCAACAGTGTAGAAATGTCATTTCCATTTGCAAGTTGCGGATCCCTAAGCTGGTTACGTTATCCTTAAAAGGAGATATTCACAACCAGTACACGTGTGTCATCATTATTATCTTATATCGAAAGTGTTATATGGCTCTTCAACAAAATCATCTACATCTCCATCAAGCACTGCTTCAGTACCAACATATCTGAACTTGCTTCTTTCTCTACATGCAACCAAATACGTTTGGGTAGAGTATATGGCATTACGAGCTTATCCTAGTTGTCCATCTTCAAAATAGTGAAACCCTGCTTTACTGCACTGCGATCTATTTCAATAAATTCATCGTCTGCAAAATCAAGGAGTATGTGCGACAAAACGCAATATAGAACAGTGAATTCTGGAACTCATCTCTTCCTAAACTCATTCCATGAAATTTTCCAAAAAAAAAAAATAGGCTCCTCATCTACAATCCTTACACTTGATTGTATTTGTCAGCTTAATCAGCTTTAAGTCTTTGATATTACCTGCAACAGCTAGATTTTTGTTAATGAGTCGAACGCGACCTAGAAATCAATAATCAGATTGACGATAAATCCCGAAAAAAGTAAAACGAAGTTTATAGTTTCAGGTATATAAGTATAAGTCCTAGAGATATTAATAATTAAGTAATACCTATTAGGGACTTGCTTAAAGTTGTTAAAGACTTTGTTAATCTTCGAACACTTGTGACAATCATGTTTCCTGTGTAGTAATAATCCTGTTGTGGCTGGAATTTTGAATAGGATATTTTTACGCAAAATGGTGAGGGCGATACTCGGCGGAAAACTAGACGTAAACATCAAGAGTAGTACCAGATGTACAAAGAAACAAATTTCATTAAGCAAAATAAATACAGCAGACTTTGGTGGGCTGGTCACTTAGTGTGAAAGTCGAAAAATAAGCTGTAAATTAATGATATTCAGCATTGAATGTTTCACGTTTATTGAAGGTAACATCAATTGTATTTTAGAATTTATTTCTTACATATTTTAGATTAGCTTACTTGTTTAAGCCATGTAAAAATCTTGAAATCTTGAGCGATTTCACAAGCCCGACGCTCGATAAGCAGCTCCTTGGATCATCAATTGGTGCCTAGCGGGCGTGTTTCTTGACTGCACTACCGATGCTGAGTTTATCACGTGTAGAAATCTGGAAGTGCGGATGGGTCACCCTAGAAATCTTGAGCGATTTCAGAAACCAGACAATGGATTGGCAGCTTGCAGATTAACAGCTCAGCAGGCTTCTAACAATGAGGTACTCCTCGCTGCGCAAGTTCGGAGGAGCACTTACCAGCCCGAAAGCGGAAATGAAATGAAACCGAATACAACGAAAGAAGCATCTTTTAAACCATTTGAACAGCAGACTATGCTCCTCCCTTTTGTGCTCTTCTCTTTCTGATCGACCAATCTAGGAAATGAGTACCGTTTTGACTCATATTTCGAACACTTAAGGCAAACAGTGACTTGAAATGCATAGCATGGGCTTAAATAAGATGATATTGGTGAAAATTTAAATTTCTTCGTAAATTCTAACTGTAAGCTGCTGGATGTACCAATAACAATGTTAATTTAAACTTATATAGTATTATTTTTATTTAAAAGTACGAAAAAACATGTTGATTCAAATGGCGAACACTGTGTTCATTTTGTCTCATACTCAGAACACCTTGATTCAAATTCCGAACAGCACGAAATAATCGTATTCAGATGAATCATTCCGTAAATAAATTTATCTGAACTAGTTCTACTGACCTCTAGCTAGAGAATCATCACTCCCGAGGTCTGAAATAGATTTGAATATGTTTAAATTGAATTGCAATTGACTGCCATTTTCTTATAATTCGATGACATATTTCAGCGAAACATTTCAGCCAAATGTATGTATGTATGTATGTAGGTAGTAGACTGGCCCAGCTCAGTATGGGAGAAAAATAAAGTTGTATGATTCCACGAGGCACCCCCCAAGATTATTCCTTAGGGTTAGAGGAAGCTTTTCTGAAAAATTCAGTTCATTTGGTCGGTCCATGAGCTGGCGCATTTGAATTGAAGTTAATATGGGATTTTCAGCTCAAACATATAAGCAACAGCACATCATCTACTGTTTGGTTCAGGAAAATTGATGATCGCGTTCAATTGGACCCAGAATGTCAAAAACACTACTTGATGTAATAGCGAAGAATATTGTAGAAGATTGTACCATGATCAAAATTAATTAAGTTGGTGTTTTAACCATC
This sequence comes from Aedes aegypti, assembly GCF_002204515.2. NCBI lineage: Eukaryota > Metazoa > Arthropoda > Insecta > Diptera > Culicidae > Aedes > Aedes aegypti. The sequence continues at coordinate 95,399,843 of NC_035108.1, forward strand.
TGAAGTATATCATGCAGTACTGCTTGTATTTCTTCAACATAGCATGGAGGTAGCCACTAAGCGCATCATAGCCACCTATGACGCTGGGCGAGCTGAGGCACATGTCGCATGCATATACCGTTTTGATTCATATTACGGACACTTAAGGCCTCAGTGAAGTGTTACTCATCATAAAGCATATAAAATAAATAAGTTTGTATGATTCCTCCACATTATTGAGCCTTGAAGACTCTTAGCTTTCGAATGGTGGGTGAAGGTTTTGATTCCGCAACATGAATAATTTTAAATAAATGGAAATATGTGGACTTCCTATGATTCTTATTCCGGACGCTTCCTTACTTTTGCCTTGATTTCCGGACACTTTGATTCGAATTCCGGACAGCTCATGAAAATCATAAAAATAGAAGTCAAATAATCGATTGAAATTGCCCAACCACTAAACAGACGTCTAAGACAGTTGGGCATTGTATATTTCCATAGATATTTATGAAAAATACTTATTAAAACAAGCTTCGAAAGTGCGAACTTTTGATAGGCAAAAATTGAAACATTTCGAGTGAAATGTTTCCCATACAAAGAAGAGTGTCCGGAATTAAAAGCTGTCCGTAATATGAATCAAAACGGTAAGCGACTGTACGGGAGTGCTGATCTATGCCTAACTTTCAACAACTGAAAGAGTAATGGAAATGAGATCAAATCTAGATACAACCTTCTGCAATTATGTTCATTAGGGTAACAACTAATGTATTTGTCATTCTGAGCTTATTTGAGCGCGAACAATTAGTATACGGAACGAAACAGTGACATAGGATCAATTTTCAATATATTTGAGACGAATATCCCATAAAAACTTCAAATCGAATACGCCAGCTGGTGGAGCAACCAATTGAGTTGAAATTTTGAGAGAGCGTTTTTCTTACCCTAAGGCTCATATCTAGGGGGTGCCCCGTTGAGTTTTACAACTTTTTTGTTTGAGGGCCAGTCTAGTAGGTAGCCACCAATCCTTGCTTGAGTCTTGCTCTGCATGCGGCTCCACTCAACAGTAAGGTCAAATTTTATTACCAATCTGCATTCAACATATCGCTGTATGAAGGGCCAAAAGGGGGGGTGGCGGACCCGTAAGTAGAAACACTTACGCGAAACCCGCGGGAAATAGAGAATCTCCTTCCAGCCATATGATCCAACAGATTGAGTATTAGAATTTGCAATACTTGTCGAGCTTTCCACGGAAAGGTTTGTTAGAAGAAGGGCGCGTCAAATCTTTTACAACTGTTGGAGAGAAAAGTACTAGACGCTAACGACTAACACTTTTCCTCCTGACTCCGATTGGCACTCCACTTCATTGTCCAGTTGTAAATTCAATGATGCCCTGATGCTCCCTCCCTCCCCAAAACATGAGAAATTCAATTATAATGATATGTTATATAGTAGATAAGATTATAATATATATATATAATAATATGATAATAAAATATGAAAATAAAATGGTAGTAACAATAAAATATGACGCAGTGAAACAGCATGCAGTATTATATCGGCCGACATATATTTTTCTTTTGAATATTTGTGCTACTTATGATATTAGGCTGGTCGAGGGAAGAATGATAAAAATAAACAAAATATTTAAATAAAAATAAAAATCAGCGATTTGTTAATAAAGTTTCCGGATACATCAAAAACAAAATTCCAGCTTATGTTTAGGGATGACAAACAAAATAATATTACATCCGACGCTTCGTTTCATTCGCTGTAGCCTACTGTAGTAAACAAAGACAATTACATTAAAGTCATATATAAGTAGCAGCATGTAGTGCAAGCATGTTACGGCACATTCTCCTAGATTCCGGCTGACACCCTACTACATCGTCCATCTGTGACTTCTCTGATGCCCTAATGCACCCTCTCAATACCCCGCATATAATAAATGAAATAATTATAATAAAATATATAAAATTAATTTATAGTTGCATATGATATGAATATAGATATTTCAGAATTGACATTCTTTAATTGTGATGAATTGAACTTCGTTAGGTAGTCTCCAAAATAAGGACGAATTACAATTTCCGGAACAGAACGACATACTGAAATATTAATAGCATTGATTATGTAAGTATGACTCCATGATGCTTCTGGAAATTATGCCAATGAATTAGTATAACAAACCAATCATAAATAAGTAATTCGTGCACCTCCACTGGACTAGTAGCTATAAGAAATAAGATTGAAAACTTGTTTCTTTGTATGTATGTATGTATGTATGTATGTATGTATGTATGTATGTAGGTATTGCATGCGGTTCCACTTTACAGTAAAAACAACCTTCATTATCAAACTGAATTCAACATACTATTGTTTGAAGGGCCAAAAGGGGGTATGGCGGACCCGTAAGTCAAAGCACTTACGCGAAACCCGCGGGAAATAGAAAATCTCCTTCCAATAATATGATCCAACAGAAAGTATAATGAAATTTGCAATATCTGCCAAGTTATCCACGGGATGGTTTGTTATAAGAAGGGCGCGTCAAATCCATTACAACTGTTGGGATAGAAGAACCCATCTACAAGGATGTTACGGTTACTTCAACCCTTGAATCCAGCTGGCACTCCACTCTATTGTCCAGCTGTAACTTCAATGATGCCCTGATGCAACCTCCCAATATCACCCATGTTATATGATTCAATAACGTGATTGTTATGTAATAAAATTAAATACAATAATTTAAAATATAAAAAATATACAATAATTTAAAAATGAAATATATAAGAAATCATGCAAAAACTCGATGATTTGACCTGTAATGATTTAACCTGTTGAATGAAAGATGATTAATATGAAATACATAATAAAATATTGTTTCAACTAGCTTGAAAAAAAATACAATGACAATATTTATACTAAAGACGGCTTCCTGCAGTTATATATTGCTGTTATATCCTGGAAAAAATACATGAATTAAAAATATCATTAGCAGGTCCTATCCAATGATCATAGAAAATGGTGCAGAAAATCTGTAATCAATTTTTGAATTAATGGCTAAAATTAGCGATTTAGCCAATGACTGTCATTTTATATATAATTATGATGTGCAACTGAATTGTTTGTACCTAAAAGTGATTTAATACGATGTATAATATGAATAAAATAATATATAAATATGACTTTTTTTAAATATTAACACATAATCAGTTCATATGACAACATTTAAACACAGGCACTCATATGTATACTAAATGCTATGGATTTGATTGGGCGTGTTATATCTGCTAGTCTGTGGTACAAATATAAATGTAATAAATGAATAGAATATAATATAATAAAACTGAAAATGTTGAAAGAACGATACTACTCATGTAGTAGCTAATAAATAAAACAAATAAAAGCCAAATAACACTTCGTGCTCTGTAATAATAATAAATCAAACGTTCACATATGAAACTAAAGTCGTTCGTTAAAAATAAATAAAAATAATACTGCTTTTTCCCAGCAAACCTAAAAGAAAATCTAGAAATTGAGAACATATTGAGTTGTGATCCACAATGAAGCGAAAAAACAGCGTGTACAGTGATGAAAAATCATCTATACGCTGTATCGACTTGTGCCCTTTGCCTGTCGCTCAGCTCAACTAAAGCTAAAGATACAAAATGAAAGGAACAAAAGTGTGATTGTTACCCGCGTATCAGAATGCTCTACGCAACGTGGCATGTCTGTACACGCCTGTCATATTGTCGTTCATATGAGCTTGCAAACTTACAACCACATACTCATCGGCTTCACATCACAATACATCCTACACAGTACCAAAAAATAATGTGATTTACGTCTTTTGGGATGCACATAAAAGAAGCGAGCCGAATGACGTAAATTTGTGTCCATTTTGAAATACGTTAGTGTCTGATTCGGGAAATGTCGATCACAGTTCCATCGTTTTCGTGTCCTTTAACATGTAAAATTACATTTTTTGTTCAATACATCTTCAAGGACACGTTTTTGTGTTGTTCCATCACTTACATCATGTGTCATTCAGTCATAACCAGAATTACGTCCAGAGTAATTTTCATTATTTTTAAGAGTGTAACACATAAAAAATCAACACTACTACTACTACTAGCCGCCGTTCATTCTTGTCTTCCTCCATGCCATGAAATAGATTCCTGACAAAAGATAAAAATAGAGGCGCATCGTCAGCGTACGAATTGCAATTTGTTGAAAGTAGGCTCAGCGTACTGCAGGGCACCATACACAGTTTGATAACAGAATGAATCACACACAGATCCTCCTTTTTCATGCCGCACTCGCATATTTCATTACTGGAAGGCTGCTGGCAAAGACCTAAATACATGCATAAAAAATTTGCGAATCAGAACAAACTCACCGGATTCGTCAAACTGCCATTCCACCCCATCAAGGGAAGCGCTCGCCGTCTTCGTTTTTCTACCGACGCTACAACATGATGCAACAGCCCGGTACATTTTTCACTTTCGCCGTGCCACTAACACAATCAACCGACTTCTTTCGTATTCTGTTCAGCTTGTCTTTCACTCACACTTTGAAAATAACGGAGAGGAATCTAAATTTCTTTGCAATTAACTACGCGAAGCAGCACTAACATCCGTATTTTCATTTAGATAAACTGAACCAAAATATATACAATATAATCTCCCAGATTATTAACACTTTTCACACCAATCACTAATTCCTCACCGTCGGCCAAAGAATTGGCTGAAGGGTGACAATCACTATAACTCATGGAGAAAACAACGGACACGTCTGCTCGTGACGGAGTAGCAAACCGAACTGATGAGGGGCATCAGACCTGAATCACTGGAAAAGAAGAAAATGAGGCTGCCGACAATAGGGCGCTTGCAGCAAACAAAAGTGTGCCCAACGGCTCCCTTTGATTTTGCTGGGTAACGGTTTGAAACGGAAAACACGTTACAGAACGTTTCCCAGCAAAATCAAATGGGTCCGTTGGGCACACTAAACAAAGGCTGCAAGTGCCCTATAGTCACACTGACAAGGGATGTTCGCAGCGTTGTAAAAACGTTTCCAAAAGCATTTTGGCAAGTCTGTCGGTGTAAATCGTTAGAGGATTGAACAACGCATAAATGTAAATAGACAAACACGGAATTTATCTGCTGATGTCCGAGAAAATTACAAAAGAAGCACGGCATCGGCTTAAGCTGCCGAGAATACGTAAGTTCCCCTATCTCATTTTAGTAATAGGGGCTTATGCCGGCATTTAAAGTGACGAACCGTCCAAAGTTTGTTTAACGATAAAATAAATCCAGCATTACTACAATACAAATTTGTGTTACCACAAGCATGAAAAGAGCTCACCAGTTGATAATCCATCCTCGGCGAAAGTCACTCCGGCGAAAGTGAAAAGACCCTCTTGTTTGGTTTCACCAAACGCACTAGCGAAACATTTCAGCCAAATCGCCATAAAAAAAAGCGAGTGTTCGGAATATGAAACGGTATGTGCCAATAATGTGTTGGGCTTAGAATTACTTGAAAATCGCGGAAAATGCTAATTTGTGAGATATTGATCGGACATGAATAGTTGGAAGTGATAACATTTACTAAATATTCAATACAAGCAATTGGTAATCAATATTTTTCTTCATTATGAAGGTTAATTTCTGATCCATGGGTGCCAAAATTATGAAAATTGATCAATGAGAATTACTGTTCGAAATGTGTCGCAAATTTGTCATAATTTTCGTAATCGAAGTGTTCCCATAATCTATGGGAAATCAAAGACGCTGTTTGAAATGCCACTCTATTTTACAATCGTTGTGAAATGTTGAGCACTCAGCCCAAATCATGACAAATGAAATTTTATACGAAGCTGTACGATTGATTGAGGAATAGAAGATGTAATAAATAAAATCTGGAATACTACTCTTTGACTCTTTTCCACACATTTGATGGCCCTGAAAAGGGCTGATTGCTTTCTTAGCTTCGATGCTGTCACAGATAAATAGCACTGCGGGATGTTATCAGTTGATTGCCATGACCAAACGGGGAAATTCTCAACGCAAATGTATAAATTTGAGGATGTTTTCTGCTTATATGACGAACCAGTAGAATGTTTCGTGGCGTGGCTGGTGCACAAAAGCTGTGAATCACAGGGCTGAAATCGAAATCTGGAAACGAAGCTCACTCTTGAAATCTTGTGTGATTTCACAAGTCCGACGCTCGATAGCAGCACCTCGAATTAGCAACTCAGGAGGCTTCTGGTATTTGTTCCTAACGGGCTTGCTTCTTGACTGAACTACCGATGCGAATTTATCACGAGTCGAAATCTGGAAGCGCGGGTCAACTGCTTCTAGGCCGATGAAATTTGCAGCTGCAATGATGATGGCTGAGTGAATGCAAACTAGCACTCGATTGCGAGCCGTGCATCTTCCTCTTCCGACGTCACAAACCGAACTGTGACGCGGATACAAACGCAAAGCACAATTCGACCGCAAAAAGAAGAAGACAAACGGGAGGTCCTTCACTATCGATGTCTGTGCCTGAGAATCACGCCCGGTCAGAGCAAGCCGATATGTTGCCTGCTAAGATGCGATCCAAGCGGAGAGTAAAAAGCAAATGACGTCAACTTTTCTCTAGCACCTCTATTTATAGATTTGCTTGAAATCGACGTTCTCTTTTAAAACAGTTATTAAACTATTTGAACAGGTGTGTGAAATTCAGTAAGTAAACGACTTTCATGCTTTGTCTTTCGATTGAGGTGCTCAAGGAATTTCGTTTAGCCAGCAAAAAGTTATAAACGTTTAAAATATTTCATGCCAACGTAACGCTCATGATTTTGCAATTCCAATTTCACTCCTGTATAAAGAAGAAAGACGTAGTCCTACGTCAAAAATGTTTAACGCAGCCCAATTTTCTGCCAAACTTCAAACCAGAAATCAAAGGTAAGCAATCCTTCACAACCTTACACCTTGTTCGGCTCTCTGAGATGCCCAATTCGACTCTCCTAAGCGTGCCTACGAACAACAGAACAACAGAATGTGGATTCGTGACGGATTTTGGTTTCAGGTTGGCCGATTACGCTGCAGAATCGTTACCCGTTTGGTGGCGTAGTTGGTTAACGCTCCCAGTCCAACGTATTGGGAGTCGTGGGGGGAAGCCCACCAGAACGCTTTATTATTTTTCACAATTTTTAATCTCAATTTGTCCAAATTGACTTTTGTGTCTATGAACTTCATGTTTTTTTTTTTTTAAAACACCGTCATAGACATGACAACCCTAGTTGCGAATTTTTTTCACGCATTTTCCTAGATAAATCTTTTAGAGACCATCAAAAATATAACTTATTTGGCTGTCTTGGTAGTGTCATTCTCAAAACACACCTAAGCTTTTCCCATATGGGACTTTAGCCACAAGGAAGTACGTTTCAAGTAATACTGTTTTATATGGTATGCCCTCTTCAACATCTAATCCAATATCTCCCGCCGTTCCCTTACGGTACCTATCCATCTAGTATTCATTTCTTTCTTCTCCATGCTCCCTCTTACTCCGAGCAAAATAGATCGATATGCCGATAAACAAATTCAAAATATAATTATCACGGTCGATACCTTTGTATGTAAAATTCACCAGAATGACATCCACCAGATAGTAGAGTAAGGTGGGGCAAAAGTTCGACCTTAGTGGTATAATCAAAGTTTCCAGGAAAACAATAGCAGTTAAAACAAAACAAATGCCATACAGTGAACCTTCAACATATTGGCTATAATTTTGCTGAACAAACATGTGTCAACATATTTACCCATTTTTAGTTATAACAGTTTCAAAATTGATTGTCTTATTCGAACTTTTGCCCCACCGGTGGGGCAAGAGTTCGAATCTAGTGTGGGGCAAAAGTTCGCAGGCTAAAACACAAAATATCGATCCTTTTATGACAGGCATACTTTACACCAGCCATAAACTTAAGTTTGACGAAAAATACACACTAAATTTTCATCATAAAATTGCCCAAAACCGGGTTGATTGTAATATACTCAAAAATAGCAGTTTTTCGCAAAACTAAGTGGAAATGTAAAATTTTGGTGACAGTTTCAACACGATCAGACAAATTTAACGAAATTTGAAGATAATGTGTGGATTTTAGGCAATTCGCTAATTTTTCCATGATTTTATACATGAGTCGAACTTTTGCCCCATTGATTCGAACTTTTGCTTCACTAAGGGCCAAAAATTGTTTTCAAGCATTTATTCAAAAACTAATACACCTCAAAGCAACCTTATGATAGGCCTAGAAACGCCCTCACATAAAATATTGAAAAAGATTTTATCTTCAATTGGTTCCAAGCAACGAAAGTTTGACCAAAAATTACAATATTCATGTCGAAAAACAACAAATAACCAGAACTTTTCCAAATCTCAATCGATTTCTATGATATTTGGATTGAAAGTCTCTTACTTGAATAGCATTTGGACCACCATGACATTTATAAGATTTGTTTTGAATTGAGCTAGAAATCTTCAAAAGAAACTCTTACCCCACTCGAACTTTTGCCCCACTTTACTTTACCATGTGCCAGAAAACCATTTGCCAGAAAGTACCATCCGCCATAAAACCATTCGCCATAAAACCATTCGCCAGAATGTACCATTGTGGCTAGAATGTAGTATTGTGGCTAGCATTCTGATTGTTTGACCAGGTACACATGACTTTCTTGCAGTTCAAAACAATATCTATTTCACGAGCATTCAACGATCAACATCAACATTTGAAGCTTTATAAATATGTATGAGAAGACATACCCCCCCCCCCCCCTCCCCCATCGTAGCCTGTTTTCTATAGCAAAATCATAGACTCCCCCCTCCCCCCTAAAATGCTCTGATTTAAATATTTGATATTCAACATGATGGATAATAAAGTAAGGTTTTATTAAAGATATTTTGTCCCCGTTAAATTGTATTTATGGTTTGGAAAACTTCACAAAAGCTTCGCCCTTCTTTTCAGCATAAACTGTTTTTCAAAGTTTTGTTGCTTCTTGTTAACTAATTCATTGGATATTTTCAAGATTTCGATATACGTTGCAACTATTTGTGCCATCTGTTCAATCAAGTAATTAATGCCTTCACTCGAAAACCAAAGTTACATTTACTATAACAACTTTCATGAGCTTCCAGACAAATAATACAGTTGTAAAATTAATAAGAACATCCTATACATGAAGAAAGGTGACCATTATCACTAAAAACCTTTTGATCTATTTTTACCCGAATGTTGTTCCCTCGAATATCATTTCCCTGAACGCCAGTTACCCGAATGACACTTTTCCCCGCAATCCATTCTCCCGAATGACCCGAAATTTGTATGGATCGTGGTATTAAGATAGAACCACCCCCTTCTACCCCCCTTTGAACGACTACGTGGTTCATGGACGGCCCCAAAATAGATGCAGTTCAAAATGGATAAGAAACAATCTTCAGATACAGAGTGGTGAACTAGGAAGAACGATAAAGAAAACAAGAAAAAATGCTGAGTTCGGAAAAACTTTAAAGAACCGCTGATCAAAAAAAAAAGCGCATATCATATGAACTGATCATCACCCTGAAATATACAATAAGTTATGGTAATTATGAGTGCCAAAATATTTTCGAGGAAATTGGCCACTTGAGAAAAAAGAGTATTCAGGGAACTGTCATTTCCGGAACTGGTGTTTGGGGAAACGACATTCGAGGTATCGATATTCGGGGCCATCCTTAGCCGAGTGATTAGAGTCCTCGGCTAGCAAAACCATGCTGAAGGTACCTGGGTTCGGGCGGTCCAGGATCTTTTCGTAATGGAAATTTCCTTGACTTCCCTGAGTATAGAGTATCATCGTACCTGCCACACGATGCACAAATGCGAAATGGCAACTTTGGCAAAGAAAGCTCTCAGTTAATAACTGTGGAAGTGCTCATAAGAACACTACGCTGAGAAGTAGGCTCTGTCTTAGTGAGGACGTAATGCCAAGAAGAAGAAGAAGAAGAAGAATCATGATATAACATGCTAAATTGGTAAATTGGAAAAAAGGTTCAAACAGTGATGAACAACTGTGAAAGTCGTTGTAGGAACGGTAAGCTAGAAAATAATAAAGTGTGGCTGACATGATCATTTTTTTCAGCTTCAATGCAAAGAGTCTCCACATGGTATCGGAATCGAACTAATCCGCCTTACCCATTTCTCACGAGCACCAAGCTGAAGCCAAGAATTAAATAAACATGTCGATTCAAACATTGTATTCGATGTAATATTCAATGCCGTTTCCGCTGCCGTTGGTCCCGGATGCCGGTCTCTAGGTGTGGGTTTTTTCTCTGATCCTTTGAGATTTGCTACTGACGATGTGCGTTTTCACAACCAGGAAAATACGAACAAGAAGCAAAATCCGGTCCCGTAACAGGCTTCGTTATAATCCTCAGAATTGGTGAAATCGATCCCAGGAAAAACATGCTTCCAACCGGCAGCTTTTATCAGTTCGATTCCGATACACATCGTCGTCAATAGCACATGGGAGTAACTGGGCCAAATTCGTGGCCATAGGTCGAACTTTTTATGGGATTTTTGACATGCCTTTTATTTATATCTCTGAGTTATTCAAAGGTATTGCTACATATGGTAACGATATTGAAAAAAAAAACAACAAAACCAAGCAACCGGATTGTTTTTCTGGCTCAGTTGCTCGAAACTGACGTTATTTTACGCAAATTACAAAACACAAATTGCTTAAACGGGCCTTCCTGAAGGTGTCTGGGTTCGATTCTCAGTCGGTTCAGAATCCTTTCGTAGAGGAATGTTCCATGACTTCCCTGGGCATATTATATCATCGCACCTGTCACCTGGGGCCCAGATAGCCGTAGCGGTAAACGCGCAGCTATTCAGCATGACCAAGCTGAGGGTCGTGGGTTCGAATCCCACCGGTCGAGGATCTTTTCGGGTTGGAAATTTTCTCGACTTCCCAGGGCATAGAGTATCTTCGTGCCTGCCACACGATATACACATGCAAAAAATGGTCTTTGGCATAGTAAGCTCTCAGTGAATAACTGTGGAAGTGCTCATAAGAACACTAAGCTGAGAAGCAGGCTCTGTCCCAGTGGGGACGTAACGCCAGAAAGAAGAAGACCTGTCACACGATATACGAATGCGAAAATGGCAACTTTGGCAAAGAAAGCTCTCAGGTAATAACTGTTAAAAGGCTCATTGAACACTAAACTGGGAAGCAGATTCTGTCCCAGTGAGGACGTATTGCCAAGAAGACGAAGAATTAATTACTTAAACATTTCATTATTTTACTAGTTGTCCCGGCAAACTTCGCCTTGCCATCAAGTAGGCTGTTGAAAAACGCTATGTCTCATACAAAATGACAGTTCTGTTCACTCTCGTTTTTTCGACTTTCCCGGTGAATATCCACACAAACACGTCGGAACCCCTGACGAACAAAACTGAGAAAGAATCATTCAAATCCGTTGACCCGTTCGTAAGCCATTTCGTGACATACAACATCATTCCATTTTTAATTATATAGATATAGATATATAGATTAGGGTGCCAATGGAATGTATAGGTAAAATGTTGCTATCGAATTTCAAAAAATGGTAGTGCTCGAAAGTTTTGTCTCCTCGAAAAAAGTCCCCATACAAAATTTCAGCTCAATCGGACTTCATTAAGTGGACCCCCAAAGCGGTCAAAGTTTGGTTTTTTTGACCCATGAAAAATCTCCCAAGGGGGTACATGAAATTTCCGAAATCGATTTTTTTTATGCCAGATGTCTTAGAAATGCATGAAACGTCAAGATCTGGTGTTACTTGGAATTTTTTTTTTTTTTTTAAGAAATCGACCTTTTGGGACTTAGTAAATTTTTGGGGGTGTGAATGGAATTTGAAATTGCTGAGAAATTCAAGGCTATAGTATTGAAACGTATTCTATATCATTGTTGGCCACTAAAAGCATATTATATGTGATATTTCATTAGGGTGGTTCATTTACATTCCATTAGGATGGTGCATTTTGTTGAAAAATAAAAAAAAAATAAATAAAATTGAATTACAATTGAATATTGAAGACAATAGTATTGGAACATCTCTCACATTATCGTAAGCCATTTTCTACATTTGATAAGTGTTATTTTATTAGGGGATTAGGGGATTATCATAATTTGAAGGGGATATTAAAAACAATAGTACCGTAAAATGGGGTGTTAAGGGATGAAAAAAAAATTCAACTCGAATTTCAAGCAACTTCTAGTATGTCAATAATTGAACAAAGTACAGCCCTACCATTCTCTCGTCGTGTATATCAAAAGCCAAATATAATTATGAGGATCCCATGACAGATTTCTGAGATAATAATGAAAATGTGTGATTTTTGACGGAAATACAAAATGGGGTGTTAAGGAATTTGAGTTTCGTAAATAAAACTATATTTTTTAAACAGCAAAACATAATCTTTTTGGTCAATAACTTTGGTGCTGTCATTCAATTTAATTAGTTATGTTTAACCTTAATCAGATAATATATCAATATTTTTGAACTTGGAACTCCTGCAAACGCAAACCGTTTCATTTTAACTGCTAATTTTTTCGTAGTTTTTAATTCTATTTGAGAACTGTCAAAACATCATAAAATTGTCTTGAAATGATTTTTATACTTATATGCAACAGGATCATAACCTAAATATTTGCAGTTTATGAATCCTGTAAGCTATGCAGAGCAAATTCGTAAATAATCTATAATATAAGGATAATTTCAACAAGCTATTAGTTTAAATAGGGGAAATGGTCAATTTGTCCTGAAAATAGAACACTACACTAAACAAAGTATTTGCATGCAACACCCAGTGGCATGGTCGAAAAAATACCGAAGAAAAAAAGTGTTCCACTATGGAGAGGAAATCTAACGCTCACTATATAACACGTAAAGTGCCCGACGAGGCCGCGAAATTTCTCAAAAAGTGCTCAGACATGACAGAATCTAAGTACAGAGAGTTACGCGAAGACGCTTCTTTGAATGATTGTTCTCCTTCGTCTTCGAAAAAAGCCCCTATATGTTTTGCTGATCTGTTTGATAGCTGGACGGTTTGAAAGCTCGATAGATTTGGTTTACTCTTCGCGCAACTTTTCATTTATAAACTCTGAGAAATGACAAAATATTATTATTGTTTACCACTTCATAGGATTACCACTAAAAGAAACAATAGCTGCAAAACCATTTTGCATTTCCAAATAAAAGAATCATTCTAACTTCCCAAACATTTTACTAGTATGTTCGAACAAGTTTTGGAAATACTATCTAGAAAAATCCTATTTTGACTTTAATACGTAGTTAACAAAAAAAAAATTTAAGACTAGACATTTTTGGAGATTTTCAGTAACAAACAAAACAGGGTCCCTAACTTTTACAATGAAGTTCTACCTCACGGAGTAAGGCAAAAGTATATTGGAATATATTACAGCATAAATCGAATGAGTTTAGTAGCTTGGAATAAGTAGAAAATATAATCCCTTAACAATTCCAGTTTTAACAATCAGTTCTCGTTTATTCTTCAAAGATGTAGCTAAAAGCTCCTGCTTTTTCTACCTACATAGAATATAAGTTATACCTAAAGTGAAGAAAATCAAATCGGTAGATTTTTGTCTATACCTAAGAGTGTTCAAAATAGAAGCTCCAAATAAATTGTATTTCAGTGGTGAATAAGAAAAGCAATTCGTGTGTCGAAAAAATTTAAAAGGCGTGTGCAAGCGTTTTTTGTTAAAATGGAGGATATTCGGATAGTTGGAAAATTTCTACCTTTGTTCCCCGAATCTGCAAATTTGCCGACATACAGTGAAGTATTCCGGAAATTCATGTTTCATTTGCGAGCAGAGAAGCAAAAGCCTAGAGCTAGCGCCCAGTTAACAATACAAGCTTTGAAGACATCATGGAGCAAAAAGGATTTGAACCATTTAATCGACGACGTGACAGTGGAACAAAAAATCTTGCGATACTATGAAACTTGGAAAAGCTTGCAGAAGCACATACTAAGGATGTCGGCTAAAGAAACTGAAAAGAGAAATGAATTCTCTCATTCATTGTGGAACCTTTTTCGACATCGCGAAGAAGTATAAACCAAAAACTAAAGAGGAGAAAAAAGCATCTCAGCAACAACGAGAACAATCCACTCTTCCAACAACAACTGAGACTGGTCCAACGGAAACTATCTCATGAAGTGATTTTGAGGAGGAAGCTAATCTACAGGCAACAGAAGAGACTAATCCGCCAACAGAAAGATGCAAGTCTACAATTAAAGAAAACATTGACTGGTATTGATTTTGAGTCCTCATCTCAAGTCCTTTGAGTCCTCATCTCAAGTCCTTGAGTCCTTTACTTCGATCGGTACTATCGGCGAAGATTTACAGGTAAGTGTGAATTGAATACATTGCGAATATGTTTTAAAATGTTTTTCATGGATTCTAATATTTTTGATTTTTATATTTTCTAGGTTGAATCTTCAACTCCTAAACCAAAATTAAAAAAACGTTATTACTGTCGATGTGGCTGCTGCTTTGAACCGCTGCAAAGTGAGTGATCGAAATGCGGTATTTCTTACTTCATCTATAGCGAAATCTTTGGGGCACGACGTTTCAAAATTATTGTTGAACAAGGAGTCCATTAGATATTCAAGAAAAAAAATCGTCAGCAAAAGCACCATGATCTGAAAATAACATTTAAGCCACAGGTTAACTTAACAGTTCACTGGGATTCAAAGTTGCTTCCTAGTATATTGTCGTCTAAAGCCATCCCCAAAACTGAACGATTGGCTATAGTTGTATCAACAGGAATAGAACAAGCAGTAGCAGTTTATAATGCAGTTGTCGATTGGGGTCTTGAAGACAGGTAAGTTTTTTTTAGCTTCAATTTTATTATTGATAATTTCTAAAATATAACGTTCGTTTTTTAGGGTTATGTTTACATCATTTGATACCACTGCATCAAACACTGGTCGAAAGAAAGGAGCGTATCAACATCTAAACAATATGTTTAAAAGACAGCTTATTGGACTTCCCTGTAGACATCACATACACGAGCTGTTAGTTGGCAAGGCATTCAAGGTACTGCAATTTGAAACAGCACAATCTCCAAATGTTGAGATCTTTAAGCGGTTTCAGATGGAATGGCACCGCTTAGAAAAGAGTTCATACCATTCTGGTTTGAATGATGCGTTCGTTAAATCATCAATAACAGACAACGAGAGGGTGATTCTATAAGAATTTTTTGAAAGACAACTAATAGAACATCATCACCGCGAAGATTATCGTGAAGTTATTCAGCCTACGATTATATTTTTGGGTGGAAAAATTAATGAAAATTTTAAAATAAGAGCTCCTGGTGCTTTCCATAATGCAAGATGGATGGCTAAAATTATTTATTCTTTGAAAATGTTCCTTTACCGATACACTTTTGCGTTACCTAAGGCAACTAAAAATGTAGCACGATTTAATGTATTCATTGTGAAAGTATATCTAAGAAACTGGTTCTTTCTTCGTGTGCTGCAATGTCTTCAAACAATGACCTCAAATTGTTAAAATCGCTTAAAATTTACGAGGCTGTTGACAAAGAAGTTGCGATGTACACTCGTTTGTACAAGGATGTCAGGATACTAAAAAATTGTTCCATGCTCTAGAGATTCCGAAATCCTTGTTGGAAACTAATATTACGCAGTGAAATAGCAAAAAAGAATATGAAGATGCTAAAAGACGTATTCAAAGTTTAGTAGTAAATGACAATGCGGAACGAGGTATTTCATTAATTAAAACATTTAATTCGAAATTGTCAACCGATGAAAATCAGAAACAGTTCATTTTGAAATTAGTCGAAGAACATCGAAAAATGTATAAAAGTCCAAACAAATCAGATGTAATTAAGGAAATATATGCGATGTAATGTACCAAAACCAACCAACATGATATTTTTTTAATATCACAATTCCTTTCCTCTCCCTTTCGTTGCTTACCTTATTGCTACTACAACCATTGCAAAATCTAACAGTTCCCCATCTTAAGAGCCGCGGGATTACAGTTCACAGCCTTCTCACCAATCACTCTGATTTTTTTTTATCTGAGCTTGCACAGATGGTGCAAAACTGAATTGGAAAGGTCACTGAGGCTCAATGCCTGATCTCTGAGATGAGTGAATCTGAAATCACGAAGTAGCAAGCGGATTTTGTATGAGAAGAGGACTCCGAACTGGTTCAGCTTAATGAAGTGTTGCATTCCGAATGAAAATCACGCAAAACTTTTCAAAAGGACCTTTCTAACCATGAGAGGCTTTCTAGAAAACTCTTTTGTTGTTAACTAAGTTATCTTTACATTTTTCGTCGAACATTACGCAAATATTATGTAGTAGTCCACACCATAATCTTTCGGTCTGTAGATATTAAGGTTGAAATTTTTACAATGACACCATAATTAAGGAAAATGGACGAGACTTTTGCGAGAAATCATGGTTTCAAACTATACGAAAAATGATGCACCCTAATAGAAAATGAGAGAAACTCCCTAATGAAATATGTTAACAGTGTCCTACGATGATGTCGCATATCAAATGGAACTAGAGGCACATGAATTCAGAGGAATTTAAAGCCTCTCTAAACAAAAATGAAGACAATGGCCTACGATTATAAAAGAGGTGTTAAAATACTATTGTGCTAGAAAAAGGATCAAATTCAAAATTTCATGACTTTTTTTTTAATTTTCGGCAAACACCAATGGAAAATAAGTGAGCCTCGAATCTAATGAAGGAAATGCCCTACGATGATGGAAGAGGTGATAAAATACTATTGTTTTTAATATCCCCTTCAAATTATGATTTTTCGACAGAAAGGCCTACCCTTATGGAAAATAAGTGAACCACCCTAATAAAATACCACATATTAAATGTAGAAAATGGCTTACGATAATGTGAAAGATGTTCCAATACTATTGTCTTCAATATTCAATTAAAATTCTATTTTTTTTTTAACAAAAAGGGTCACCCTAAAGGAAAGTAAATGAACCACCCTAATTAAATAGATATAGGATACGTTTCAATACCTTGAATTTCTCAGCAATTGAATTCAAATCGTTCATTTCAAATTCCATTCACTCCCCCAACTCAAAAATTTACTAAGTCCCAAAAGGTCGATTTTTTTAAAATCCAAAAAATCCAAGTAACACCAGATCTTGACGTTTCATGCATTTCTAAGACATCTGGCATCAAAAAAAATTTCGATTTCGGAAATTTCATGTACCCCCTTGGGAGATTTTTCATGGGTCAAAAAAAAAACCAAACTTTGACCGCTTTGGGGGTCCACTTAATGAAGTCCGATTGAGCTCAAATTTTGCATGGGGACTTTTTTCGAGGAGACAAAACTTTTGAGCACTACAAATTTTTGAAATTCGGAAAATCGATTTTCATTGGCACCCTAATATAGATAGATAAGACTGTATTTCTTACCTAAAATGATACATGTAACGTGAAAATTTGTATTTTTTTATATAATTATCATTCAGTGGCTCAAACGATTTGCGATTTTTTTTTCTGTTTTTAAGGATGATTTCACTCCCAAGATAGTGGTCTGTAGTCCTGCTCCCATATTTAGTTACATTTTCGCGCATTTGCAACCATGCTATGATTGACTC
Source organism: Aedes aegypti (assembly GCF_002204515.2). Taxonomy (NCBI): domain Eukaryota; kingdom Metazoa; phylum Arthropoda; class Insecta; order Diptera; family Culicidae; genus Aedes; species Aedes aegypti. The sequence continues at coordinate 95,417,500 of NC_035108.1, forward strand.
GGCAATTTGTTTTCCGTGTCGGCCATATAAAAGGCTTTAAACATTCTGACCATGAAATCGGTCCTGTTACTCCCGTGTGAATCGCCGATTGGTTGTTGGGTGCGTATTTCACCGAAAAGCATCAAACCATGGGCCTCTTTTTTGTTACGATTGTATGATTCATGGCAGCAGATTGTTTGGAACACAACAGTTTGATGGAATTGAATGGCGTGCGTATTGCCTCCGGCTTCAATGGCATTTGATGGTGGACTAGAAAGGTATCCGGCGGGTTCCCGGTGTTGGCTTTCTGATGGAATAACAATCCTGATTCGCTTTGTGGCAGATTAAATAATAATGATTCGAATGGATTGGTCATGATCACTGGATTTCACTTGATGGTTCGTTGTGGAAATCGATTTTGTGGAGTCTGTGCTTGTCGAATAGTTTTTTGATGAGAAATGGTACGTTCTGACTGCCTGAATCCATCTATTTCGGCAGTTTTCCGTGGAAATTTACACTCTGTTATCCTGCCAAATAATTACGGAAATGTTTTTTTAACTCTTTTCCACTGTTTTCGGTTTAAAATCCTAATGACTTATTAAAATAACCAAAACGGCCGCTACAGAGGCGCGTCCACGTTCGAAAACATGGGTAAGACAAACGTTGGCAAATACTTTGTGCACAGTGAAGCTAAGAAAAGTTTAACCCCTATTGAATTTTATTCTGGAAATTTGAAGTTTGTATATATGAAAGGCTCAAACACAAAGGGATGTGTCCGTTTTAAGTTAAGGAAATTCTGATTATCCAAGCGTTCTAATTATATTTTCTGGTAACTTTTCCGCTAAACAGAAGAAATAACAAAATTCTTAAAAAAACTGGCTTGTTTTTTGACTCTCATACAATTTGTATAGAATGAAAAATTTCTGAAAAACTTCAAAGTTGATTTTCTTAAAACTAGTTCTTATTTTCACTGACACTCTTTTGCTTCTAATTTCCTCATTTCCATGCCAGTCGTTACCACAAAACTAAGACTTTCCATCTTTACAGGCCTGGTAGTATCTGAGTGCCTTGAAAATAGGAAGTTGGAGACCTCTTGTATGAATAAAAGAGGCCTGAAAGGAATTAGAAAAAGGCCGCAATGAGACCAAACAGAAACCAAAAAAAATGAAACAAAACCCTATTGGAGCCAGAAGATAAGAGTTTGATTCTTCTTATCATCAGAGCAGTCATTTCAAGATCTAAGATCTATTTTGAATATCTTGGTTTTCTCTACGAATTCCATCTAAAATTTATTCAGATACTATTTTCAGATCGGTAATTTCTCAAGCATTTTAACTGATTTTCCTAGGGAATTTCTCAAAAAAAAAAATTTGTTTGGATACCTAAAGAATTCAACCTAGATTTACCCAGGGAGAACCACAAAAATTGAATTTCTCATATGATTGTTTCAAGAATCATCAGAACTCCTCCAAAAATTTCCAATCACTCCTCTAAGATTGCATCCGCTTAATAATCCATCGATTTTCCTGAGACATCCTGCAAGGTTTCCGGTCAAAACATTTACTAAAATTCAATCAAGGATTTCTCCAGAAATACCAAGAATTTGTAGGGATTACCTATAAAATTGTCTTTGAGAATTCATATAGAGATTACTAAAAAATACCTTCAGCAATCGCTCCAGAAATTTCTTTCTGCAGAAATAAGGTTTCTGCGGAAATTCCTCCTGAAAAACTTCGAGATTTTCTCAAGTAAGTCAAAGTTTTTTTTTCTAACAATGTATTCTAAAGTAACCTCATATAAAACTAGTGGAAGTTTTAAAGTCACTGTTAATGAACAATGATCTCTGAAATAACGCCTGGGCTCTGAAGGAAGTTTTAGTATTTCCTAGAAAATTTCCTAAGATAATCTAAAAAAACATAAATCGAATTTCGGAATAATATTTCCCAGGGTTTTCGAAAGGAATTTCTTGAAAAACATTGGTCAGAATTTCTATAAAATTTTGTGTAGAAATGGTCGGGTGAATTATTGGGAACATCATTGTAGTATCAGCTGGTTTGAAAAGTTAAATATACTTTTGAAGATCGCATCAATCTAATCAGCAAAAGTTTTCAGAAGAAACTGAAGATTCTCAAAAATTGTTGCCTTGAAAATCGTAAAAAAATTCAGCAATTGATAGATTATATCAAGAGAGATCGTTCTTTCAGGAATCGCTAGCACAAACAGACTCGTGCTGTGTATAATACGAAGAGACTGGTCATCCAAAGATTCTACAAGAAATTACTATGTAAGTTCCAGAAACTACTTCCAGAAACGCTCATAGCAATTTGTCTCAAAACATTTACGACGTTGGTCGTGTATATTTTTTAAGAAACCATCCATTCATTCATTCAGAAATGCCGTAGAGGATTATTTCATTTATTTTGTTTTTTCTTATAACGAATTAAGAGTTTTTTTTTTGTAATAATTCTTACAGTACGCTTCTTATCGATATTCTCAATCGTTCTTCCCACGAGCTGGTATGTATATTTATTGATAATTTATTTATTGATAATTCAACGGACTCCTCTGGTCTAATTGAATGGTACTAAAACTAAATAAATATTGAACAGATGATTTTTTTTTTGTTGAATCGTGGGTAGGACAATCCTTTGACTGTCCTACCCAGGAGTTTTTGTGCGTAGTACATGTCCTACCTGTCCTACCCACTTCCCGCGCCACTGGGCCGCTATGTGAAGCATATATTGCGTTACAGCCTTGTGTGTTTGACAGAAAAGCAATGCTGTCACAATGTTATATACAGTGGCGCCTTTGTTTTGATGCGGTGAGCACTGACAAAAAATACCTTCAATAATCCATTTTCTTCGTCAATTATTGTTCCAAACAAGAACAGTATTGCCAAATTCAATTCAAATCATATCAATCCCATGTTGAGAACTCACCCTTATGAGGTCATTGTTGAAATATTGATTAACTTTCTCCCAACGGATGGCAATCAAAACAAAGAAACCGAAAAAAGATTGAAGTTATTTTCATCCCCCACCACTCGAGGAACGTATCGTTATTTTCACAAAGTAAACGGCAAACTCAAGAGCAACTAAACACACGAAAAACACGAACGTCGAAATGGCAAACGGTCAAATTGCGTGTCAACTTTTTTCTTTATCATGTTACCCACAAACTTGTCGGTCAAAAGCCTGCGTCCGGTTTCTGCGTTCCCAAGCCCTCCCCGCATGGAAACTAGAAACGAGCACAACAGATGGTGACACGAACCCACGGTGATGACGATCTACCTACGGGGAAAAAGAAATCCATCCAAGCTTCACACTCTGACATTTTGCCTGCCTGACTGACATCGGCCCCACAAACTCCCACCGCGGGCGTGAAGATCGGTCACTAGCTGTGGGTAGGGGAGATTGGGGAGAGTTGATACACTTTTCTTGATGCGACTGTAACTAACACGAAATGTTTCAATTTTATCCGTTGACAAACTTTAGTTCTCAAAGCTTGTTTAATAAGCATTTTCCATAGATATTCATGATATTAGAATATCTTAGAATATCTAGATTTAAGTAATGAATGTAATGTATGAGAAAACCTACACAGTTAAAAATAATGAAGATTACACGTCATGTAAACTTCATTTATGCGATGTAAACATGACGTCATGTAAATTTAAGTCTGAAATCATGTAAAAATGTGTTATATGTCATGTAATCACACAGAATCCTGCTGGATTACATGACATATAATTGAAGTTTACATGACATATCATGTAAATATCCATGATATTCCACGCTCCACACAGTACCAAAAAATAATGTGATTTACGTCTTTTGGGATGCACATAAAAGAAGCGAGCCGAATGACGTAAATTGGTGTCCAATTTCAAATACGTTAGTGTCTGATTCGGGAAATGACGATCACAGTTCCATCGTTTTCGTGTCCTTTAACATGTAAAATTACATTTTTTGTTCAATACATCTTCAAGGACACGTTTTTGTGTCGTTCCATCACTTACATCATGTATCATTCAGTCATAACCAGAATTACGTCCAGAGTAATTTTCATTATTTTTAAGAGTGCAATTATGTGCATTATATATCTCAGAAATTTACACGTTTCGTTCGAACTGTGTAGATTAAAACTATTCTAGATTTTGAGCAAATAGTATGGGATCAAGTCTCTCCGGTGATCAATTCTGCCCAGTCTCCCCTTCAAAGGAACACACAAAAACCAGTGTTTCGCTCTTCATGTTTCCTGCGCGGGGATTAACTTGCTGAAGTTTCCTTCGGTCAAAGTTTGGGTGACGTGTTGCTTGAGCCGATAAGCTCTGTACACGGAATGATGACCGGGAAGGAGGAACAATTAATCGGTGATTGAAGTGTTTAATATTCGGTCAAAGGAATTCCACTTTCTGGAACAATACGTTGAGAAAATCTCATTTTCTTCGAACTAAAAATATATATAGCAATTTTTGCCTTAAATATTTTATTAAAGCTGCTACAGGGATTTCCCAAACTAATAATAAGTTTTTCATCAATTTTAATTGGCATTTTTAGAATAATGGAGACGCATGGTACATACAAAATATACGATTCTGTCAATTACACAAAAAAATTAAAATTAAATATGTGATCTTACAGAATCAAATGTTTGCAAAATATATTTTAAGGTACCGTCAAACAGGATGATTTGTAACACATGGTAATTTACTCAAACCTACAACCATGCAGACAAAATAGATCAGAAGACCACTGTACTTAGAAAAACTTAACGCCAGCTTTCGTTAATAGTAATATAAAATCATCGTTACTGACTCTTCCCAACCGTTTTTCGCAGCACAATCTCATTATCTCCGATAGGTACTAAATGCACATTAAACTCAACATCCCAAGTGCGGACGCGAGACCAGAGGTTTTAAATAATACCCCTCAGAGAAAGGCAATTTTCGTTCTAGCTACTTTAGTATCCTTCGTCCCAAACTGGGAATTGGTTGTTAGCATCGTTTGACCGTGACTTCACCATCTGCCGATGCCTATTGAAGAGGATTTCTTTCTAACAGGGAAGGGTCATTGAATTCAATAAGTAACTGCTCTTTTCAGTCCTTTAAGGGATGTTTCACATGGAAATTGATAACAATGCCTTAACATGGAGCCAAACAAGCTTTGGGATACTTCTCTGGTTTAAATGTAAGGAGTATTCAGTGAAAACCGAAGTCAAAGCTGAGAAATTAAACAACTGATGAATCCAATTCAAATTCAAATTCAATCCGCAATCTTAATCTCAATCTCAATCTCAATCTCAATCTCAATCAATGATTCTGATTCCTGATTCCTGATTCTGATTCTGATTCTGATTCATTCTGATTCTGATTCTGATTCTGATTCTGATTCTGATTCTGATTCTGATTCTGATTCTGATTCTGATTCTGATTCTGATTCGATTCTGATTCTGATTCTGATTCTGATTCTGATTCTGATTCTGATTCTGAATTCTGATTTCTGATTCTGATTCTGATTCTGATTCTGATTCCTGATTCCTGATTCTGATTCTGATTCTGATTCTGATTCTGATTCTGATTCTGATTCTGATTCTGATTCTGATTCTGATTCTGATTCTGATTCTGATTCTGATTCTGATTCTGATTCTGATTCTGATTCTGATTCTGATTCTGATTCTGATTCTGATTCTGATTCTGATTCTGATTCTGATTCTGATTCTGATTCTGATTCTGATTCTGATTCTGATTCTGATTCTGATTCTGATTCTGATTCTGATTCTGATTGATTCTGATTCTGATTCTGATTCTGATTCTGATTCTGATTCTGATTCTGATTCTGATTCTGATTCTGATTCTGATTCTGATTCTGATTCTGATTCTGATTCTGATTCTGATTCTGATTCTGATTCTGATTCTGATTCTGATTCTGATTCTGATTCTGATTCTGATTCTGATTCTGATTCTGATTCTGATTCTGATTCTGATTCTGATTCTGATTCTGATTCTGATTCTGATTCTGATTCTGATTCTGATTCTGATTCTGATTCTGATTCTGATTCTGATTCTGATTCTCATTCTGGTTCTGGTTCTGATTCTGATGAATTTCAAATATAATCCAAATCCAATCCAAATCCAATCCAAATCCAATCCAAATCCAATCCAAATCCAATCCAAATCCAATCCAAATCCAATCCAAATCCAATCCAAATCCAATCCAAATCCAATCCAAATCCAATCCAAATCCAATCCAAATCCAATCCAAATCCAATCCAAATCCAATCCAAATCCAATCCAAATCCAATCCAAATCCAATCCAAATCCAATCCAAATCCAATCCAAATCCAATCCAAATCCAATCCAATCCAATCCAAATCCAATCCAAATCCAAATCCAATCAATCCAATCCAAATCCAATCCAAATCCAATCCAAATCCAATCCAAATCCAATCCAAATCCAATCCAAATCCAATCCAAATCCAATCCAAATCCAATCCAAATCCAATCCAAATCCAATCCAAATCCAATCCAAATCCAATCCAAATCCAATCCAAATCCAATCCAAATCCAATCCAAATCCAATCCAAATCCAATCCAAATCCAATCCAAATCCAATCCAAATCCAATCCAAATCCAATCCAAATCCAATCCAAATCCAATCCAAATCCAATCCAAATCCAATCCAAATCCAATCCAAATCCAATCCAAATCCAATCCAAATCCAATCCAAATCCAATCCAAATCCAATCCAAATCCATCCAAATCCAATCCAAATCCAATCCAAATCCAATCCAAATCCAATCCAAATCCAATCCAAATCCAATCCAAATCCAATCCAAATCCAATCCAAATCCAATCCAAATCCAATCCAAATCCAATCCAAATCCAATCCAAATCCAATCCAAATCCAATCCAAATCCAATCCAAATCCAATCCAAATCCAATCCAAATCCAATCCAAATCCAATCCAAATCCAATCCAAATCCAATCCAAATCCAATCCAAATCCAATCCAAATCCAATCCAAATCCAATCCAAATCCAATCCAAATCCAATCCAAATCCAATCCAAATCCAATCCAAATCCAATCCAAATCCAATCCAAATCCAATCCAAATCCAATCCAAATCCAATCCAAATCCAATCCAAATCCAATCCAAATCCAATCCAAATCCAATCCAAATCCAATCCAAATCCAATCCAAATCCAATCCAAATCCAATCCAAATCCAATCCAAATCCAATCCAAATCCAATCCAAATCCAATCCAAATCCAATCCAAATCCAATCCAATCCAATCCAAATCCAATCCAAATCCAATCCAAATCCAATCCAAATCCAATCCAAATCCAATCCAAATCCAATCCAAATCCAATCCAAATCCAATCCAAATCCAATCCAAATCCAATCCAAATCCAATCCAAATCCAATCCAAATCCAATCCAAATCCAATCCAAATCCAATCCAAATCCAATCCAAATCCAATCCAAATCCAATCCAAATCCAATCCAAATCCAATCCAAATCCAATCCAAATCCAATCCAAATCCAATCCAAATCCAATCCAAATCCAATCCAAATCCAATCCATCCAAATCCAATCCAAATCCAATCCAAACAATCAATCCAAATCCAATCCAAATCCAATCCAAATCCAATCCAAATCCAATCCAAATCCAATCCAAATCCAATCCAAATCCAATCCAAATCCAATCCAAATCCAATCCAAATCCAATCCAAATCCAATCCAAATCCAATCCAAATCCAATCCAAATCCAATCCAAATCCAATCCAAATCCAATCCAAATCCAATCCAAATCCAATCCAAATCCAATCCAAATCCAATCCAAATCCAATCCAAATCCAATCCAAATCCAATCCAAATCCAATCCAAATCCAATCCAAATCCAATCCAAATCCAATCCAAATCCAATCCAAATCCAATCCAAATCCAATCCAAATCCAATCCAAATCCAATCCAAATCCAATCCAAATCCAATCCAAATCCAATCCAAATCCAATCCAAATCCAATCAAATCCAATCCAAATCCAATCCAATCCAATCCAAACCAATCCAAATCCAATCCAAATCCAATCCAAATCCAATCCAAATCCAATCCAATCCAATCCAAATCCAATCCAAACCGAATACAAACGTTATCAGAATGTAAATTCAAATCCCATCCAAATGAAAATTCAATCTAAATCCGCTTCCAGCACTCCAGGATCATTAAAAGATTTATTTTAACTCAAACTGCATTCTGAAGAGGTGTCATCTTCTGCTCCTATGAGATCTAGGACCCCGGGCTATGCAACAGCCATCTCGAGTGTAGCAAAATTGCAATCTTAAGAGCTTTGCTAACTGCCAAGTGTTTGCTCCTCCTTCCACCTCCCCCTTTGCAGCCCTTGAGCCATTGTTATTCCCAGATTTTCCACTCATCGTCTTGTTACGAGTTTCTTGGGGTCCGTTCATATTTTACGTAAAAATGACCAATAGATTTTTTAAGTTTCATCGAGATACGTTTTTGATAGTCATAGACAAAGACGGCTTTTATATAAAAACTAAAAGTAGCGTAGTATACGAATATCTCTTCAGGAAAATAGAACGTCACTTCTCAAGATTGCAGGGCTCCTCGGATAAGATTTTTTTTCCCGCTGGTCATGTTTCATTCGAAACAGAGTCGCTTAATGAGAGAAAATATAATTAAATCTTTCCCCATCGTTCAGTGTGGACAGAGATAACACACGACAGAGACACGTGCTGCAGCTATTAGAACAATATTGAAAGAAATTCTACTTGTTCAGAAAAAAAAAGGAAAACCCTGTAAATTAACAATTGCTCTCGGAGACAAAACCATAGTTCGTAACGTGTGGCGAAACTTCCAAACAATTGTAAGCATGTTTTGCCTCGATTCATATTTCAACCTTATCCAATTCATTCGAAGCTCCCCAAAAAGGAAAGTGGATTTGGGACATCGTCAGTACCGGAGACATTTCTGAGGAGGCATGTAAATTCGAGAAGTCGGTTTCGCAAACGCAACGGCTTCACTTGCTGAGAGCCCTAACAGCCCAAGTGAGGGCAAACTATGCGGAAAACTTTCCAGCCTTAATGAAATTCTTTTCCAGCGTGTAATTTGTTCAAGGTATGGGTGCCACGGAATTGGATGTGAAGCAGGGGGCCAGAGGAAGGGAACAATGAGGAGATAGGATCACTTCTTTTCCAACTGTTTGGTGGCAAGTTTGGATGGAGAAATGGAATGTTGCCAGAGCAAATGAACCCTCAACACTGAAATTAAGTTAGTAGGTTCAAATATTTTTGTCATTCATGGAAGGAATGCAGCATTTCATAAGGAGAGTTATGGGATTCATTCGGAAACAACTGTATCAAGTGTCGATCAATTAAATTTAGAAATGCTTCGAAATTTTTGAAGAGTTGGGGCACATATATTTCAAAGAATATCTTGTTTCAAAGTTCTTATTTGTGGTGTTATCGTAGCACTAATCAGAATTTACTGTTGTTTTTCTTAAGGCAAGTCATGCTAACAATTAATGTGTTTTTATTTTCAAAACGCAAAACTTAACCACAAAAAAACACAAGTTTTCACATAAAGATACATCATGAAATTAAGAAAAGAAACGCAGAGTGTACTTATTCCAAATAAAAGTCCCAGTCGAATCCTTACCCAGAAAGAACACCACTGATAATAAATTATTTAGAACGACATCATTTGCAAACGAAACGATGTTGACGTATGTAAAGCTACCTGGAGGCGACTGTTAAAATAAATAGGAGCCAAAACTTTCGCCAAAAACAGAAATTCAAACCCGCTGGAAGGCAGTTAATGGTGCAAAAGCGCAAACAGGCTCGAGAATGCGATGGTTACCATCGCATCGTGGTGCTCCAGTGGGAGTTTGACGGCAATGGTACGATTCTGTTTTCGAATTTTTGCGCTCCCACACACACACACACCCTGACAATTATAAATATTTAATTCGAAAAGTTTGAATTGAGCTTTACTGTATGAAAAATAACACCCCGAAGGTCAATTGCTGAGGGTGCCAAACAGCGAATGACGAAAGTCGAGCATTCCATAGACACTCTTGGAAGTCATAAATTTTGTCAAAAATTTCCAGGAATGCCACTTCCAAATTTGTCCGATCCGCAAAACTCAGCTCAACTAGGGGAATAAATTTCTCCAAGTGGCAACATAGCTACAGACCAGGGTACTGAAAAAAAAAACAAACAGTGCACTGCTTCCAAGCCAGAAGACAAACTGCCGATGAAAAGATGTATTTGTACAACGGCTAGTGAAAGATAAGGTTACATTGTACGCTGAATGAGATGCAATTCCTCTCTAGGAAACTGGAAGGAACAAAAAGTGGGAATTTTGTTGTCGTCTCCATGAGACACAGAAGGCAAAGAATATGTTGTATGCAGTGCTACTTGAACGGGCGTGCAATAGCTATAAAACAGTTTATAATTCTTTTCAAGCAAAAGGAAAAACAAACGCAACTATGTTATTTTGCGAATAATATAAGCTAACTTTCTATTGCTTATGTTTGACAACTATTTCAATGAAAAATTCTATTTATATTTAAGTCTGATATGCATAAATACAGACCATAAAAGCATTGATTTTCCGTGTTAAACCGTTGCATTTTTATGTTGATTTACAGCTAAATATCCGTGCTTGTAATTACATGGGGAAAAACCACAAATTAATAGCCCTATATTAGCATCAGCACTGCAGATACGCATTTTAATGGCATCTAAATTACAGACCCGCATGATAGACCCGCATGAGGGGCCCAGATAGCCATAGCGGTAAACGCGCATCTATTCAGCAAGACCGAGCTGAGGGTCCTGGGTTCGAATCCCACCGGTCGAGGATCTTTTCGGGTTGGAAATTTTCTCGACTTCCCAGGGCATAGAGTATCTTCATACCTGCCACACGATATACGCATGCAAAAATGGTCATTGGCATAGTAAGCTCTCAGTTAATAACTGTGGAAGTGCTCATAAGAACACTAAGCTGAGAAGCAGGCTCTGTCCCAGTGGGGACGTAACCGCAGAAAAAAAGAAGAAGATGATAGCAGCATTGCCACTCTTTTATTTAATGTTTTTAATCCTGGTGCAAATAAGCATTAAATAATTGATTTTACTCCGTTACACCGAATACCATTTGTTGCGGGAACTATTTAGCCGCGGACATCCCTCGTTTGCTCTTGCCTAATTCTGATGTTTGACAATTCCGGCCAAACGATGTTTTTAATACTCAGACAATGACAAAAGCTGTCACCGATACAATACATCCGACAAAGCTGTCAATCGATACAACCGATACGTTTGAGAAGATAATCAAGTTTGCTATTCTTAAAATAAATTTAATTGCTAAATTCGAAATACTCTCAACTATTTCGATACCTTAACTTAAGTTAACAAAATTAATTGCACAAGAAAAAAATAAATAAAAATGCTCTTCCACAGCTTGAAAAGGCCAAAAACGTCGTTAACGATGCGGATCCGAAACGTTGTTCAACGATCCAACACCATTAATTCGAATACCATGACCCCGAATTACCTTTACCATCACTCCGAATTCCATAGCCCCGCATGCTTTCACCCTAAATGCACAAGTAACATTTCTTCGGGCTAATGAGATTCGAGGTTTTGGGATTCAGGGTACTCGATATTCCGTACCTCGATATCGAGTTAGATAACCATAGAAAAACTTGCATTTCGTTGCTACCTCAACGGTCCCTTAGATCGCATTTGCACTGGTTTTGTGTTCTTAGCAACCAAATCTTCCCGGTTGAAAAAAAAAAGTAGTATTAAGATGAAAATGTAAGTTATATACTTAAAAATTGAATAAATAAAATTAAAAATAATAATAATAATAATCTTATTTGTTCCATAGAAAAGAAAGAATCTCTTTTCAGTGTAATGAAAAATTGAGGCAGAAACAGTTTTTTTTTTCAGTTTTTCTTAGCGGTGTAATTTTTCATGAAAAATATCATCCATTCCGACTTATACTTCATTAAAACTAATCCCATATCTTTTTTTCAGATGTTTTAGAAAATTTGCAATTGCTTTGATAAAAAAATCTTTGTTTTTCCGATGCTCCGATTGAAATATGGGTTTTCAAAGAAAAGGCTTATATGGTCATTTTCCACAAAATTGGCCATAACTCAAAAACGAAAAAAAATTACATTTCAAAAATTTCAGCGATTAAAGCTTATGAAATTACCTTCTCAAAAATATATTTTTGAAAGTTTTACACTAATTGGAACATAGTTTTTCCGGCTTTTCTTTACGAATTTTCTCAACGGTGGAAAATTTTGTGGAAATCCAGTTAATATTTTTTTTTTCCTAAGAAAATTTGCTTTCATTTTCATAAAAAAAAACCTTGTTTCTACGATGCTTCGTTCTTGAGTTATGATTTTTCAAAGTAAGTAGTGTCAGAGGAAAACAAAAATATTCCAACTGAGTTTTCCGGGCAAATAAGCGACCCTGAATTTTTCTGAATTTTTTTTCATATATTGATGAGCCCTGCTTGTGGAAAAACTTTCATGAAAATATGAGAACCTTCGGCCCACTTTGTACGGAAATTTGAAAAAATACCCATATACCTTCCTAACTCAATGGACCCTACAATATCGTGTTAAAAAAAGTTGACTGTACATTTATTTTTATGTCATGAGCGTGAGTGAGTAGTTTCTCATGAAAATATGCTCTGCAGGACGTGCTCAAAGATTACGATTCGAATAAGAGTGAACCTATACTGTTCCCATTCTGCTCATTCTCCCAGTGGTTCCGCGTGCTATCTATTAGAGATGGTCGGGTCTCGGGTTGAAAATTTTTATTTTTTCGGGTTCGGGTTTGGGTCGGGTTTGAAGGCTAAAAAATTATCGGGTACGGGTCGGGTTCGGGCTTGAAAAATGTCGGGTTTAGTCTGGTTTCGGGTTTGATGAGAATTGTATACAATGTAACAACATGAAAGCTTCCCAATGCATCAGAAACGATGAATTTGTCATCTTTTAGAACCCGGTTTCTATTCGGGTTTATCTTAGAAAACTTTTTCGGGTTTCGGGTCGGGTTCGGGTTTGAACAGCGAAAAATTTTCGGGTTCGGGTCGGGTCCGGGTTTGCTTTTCAATTTTTGTCTCGGGTTCGGGTCGGGTCCGGGTTTGAAGGAATAAATTAAGTCGGGTACGGGTCGGGTTCGGGTTTGGAAAATGTGAAACCCGACCATCTCTACTATCTATGGAGTCTCCAGGGTTTTCAGAGGCACCGGAAAAAAATCAGTAGTTATCAAACAGTGCACAGAAGCTGAGTTTTCAAGCTTTAAAAATCCTTGAATTGTATGAACCGATAAGCAACCCTTGAAGAATTCCTGTAAATTTTCGGTCACCTATATATTTTTTTCTTTATTTCAAATGAACTCTTCGGAACTAACAAAACCTTCTTGTGAAGCCCATATAAACTTCTTGATAATCCCTGTTAAAGTCATTGCACAATCGACCGAATCGACAATTTAGCCGGAAAAAAGTGTTTTCTCTGTTCTCGTCGATTTTAGACGTTCGATGTCTTCAGAGAAGTTATTCGTAATTGAGTTTTGCATCTTTAAAGAAAAAAGTTGAATAAGGTGGCCCTCATTTAAGTTAAAATTGTGACTCAAAGTTTTTTGATTGATGAAATTTGTGGCTGCGCTTTTATGCAAACTTTTAGAAAATGTTATTTTGAACAACTTTGTCGAAGACACTTTTGATCTAACTCTTCATTTCAGCTAAGTAAATGGATTTCGAAAGTTTTAATTAAGGGTGGACCCAAAAAATCAGTTATTTTGATCTAACTTTTTTATTTTCAGTTTTACGTGAATGTGGTCTTCAGAAGAGTTGCTGAACATTGCAAGCTTGTAACTCTTGTAATTTTGAAGTTATAAGCAAATTTAAGTGAAAAACTATGCAATCTTCAGATGTCCATAACACATGGAGTTGGTTCGATAAAATTTTTCTTTTAGTGGCATTAAAAAGGCCATACAATAGGTAAAATTTGCTGTAAAAACTGGGAGAACGTAATTTTTGTAAACTGAGAAAATTCACTTCAAAAATACACTTATAAAACTCAAAATTTGCTTGTAACTCTCAAAATTTTAAAGTTAAAGACATGCTGTCTTCAGCAAAGTTGTAGAATTTAACTAGATCTACAACTTTTTCATATCGAACTTTATGGTGAAATGTGAAACAAAAAATGTAGAACATATAAAACATTTTACTATTAGTCAATACAAAATTATTCAAGTAGTAGCAATATAATTGTACTTTTATTCTATCAATAGTTTTCCAAACCTAAAAACTTTTTGATAACCTTGGCTTCTTCAATAATGTTAGATTATTTCACCATTTCCACAGTTCTATATCCCAGGACACTATTGTATGTATTTAATCACAATGACAAAACATTTAAAGTTTCTTAAGTTGCATTGGCACCATTTTACATTTTGAATTATTTATGGACTATACCCAAGAAACATTTGCCTATTTTATAATCATTTATTAAGCAATTTTTCTCAACTACATACTGAATAGTTGCTTTATTATATTACTTTGCAGCTGCTACGCACACATTGTTCAAGCAAATCTGGCGAAATTATTAAGCTTCTTATCATTTAGTGACTGTAATCATATATTGTAATGATGTTTATTCAGGTTTCACTTAGCTTAATAAGGATTGATGATTTAACAACGCTAGTTTAACAAACTACATTATTGCAGTTCAATTCAGCATCATGTTTAACAATATTTTAATTATTTCCAAGTGAAGCCTTTGTTCAGGCGTTGTTCACACAAATTTGGAGAAGTTATAAAGCGTGTCGTTGTATATTGACTTTATTCTACAACTTCAAAATCGCTTTATAAGCATTCATCTCAGCTTATATTCAACTGCCACAAAATTGATTGAAAACAAATAAATGACTAAAAATAGCTAACACTGTATACATCAAATGCAGTGTATACCTTTACCATGAATTAAAAACCACACTTTTAATAATTACCTGAATACTGGATTCAAACTCGAGACCTTCCCATCATCAGCAGTATACCTTGCCATCTGCGCCATCCTTGAATTCATATATCAACCTTCCAGTGCCCAATATAAACCTCTTGTAGCTGATTATTGATCATGCTTGAGCTTCTATTCAACAATAACTAATCAACACGTGCTATGCTGATCAACCACTGAATAAGCGCATTACTTCTGCTGCTGTTCAGTACTGATGCGAGCTGAACTCAGTCGGCTATTTATAGCGCACAGTGAGAAAATTTATTTCAATGCTGGTCAAAAATAAAGTTTATTCACAAAGTAAAAACAGTCTGAAATGATTAATCGAATTTCATAATAAGTTTTAACTTGTTAAAACTTTAATTGAATTGTTCATCTAACTATACTAAAATTCATTTATTAGGTGTATAATATTTCTACTAGGTTAATATTTTAATTATTTGTCGTACTTTTTCCATCTATTAAACATTATACAAATATAAAATATATTTCAATCAATAATCCTATGTCAGAAGACTGATTCAAAATATTTTCTAAACATAATTGAATATTGTATTGAGAAAGCATCAGTTCTTATTGTATCCAACATGTTTTTATATATTAGTAAGTTAGTGGCGAATTCGCCAAGGGCGATTAGCCACTCAAATAAAGATAAATAATAATAATATTAGTAAGTTGAATATTGCAATACATTAGGAATACAACGAAATTATTAGATATTTTGTCCATTTTTCAAAAATTTGGCTATAGTGTGACCTCTTTTGTAAGGCTTCTTGTTGCTGAACAATGTGTTTAGTAATCGTTATTTTGGACTTCTTTGGATGACCTGCCCGGAAGATATATCTATTATGATTTTATTAAATACCTATTCAGCTTTTAATCATGTTCATGTTAAACATGGAAACAGCTGAAGTGCGAAGCAACCAAAACGTTAGTTCGTCTCCTGTACATTTGTTTACACAATTATATTTGTTTGGTAGAATATTGGCTCTTTAACAGAAGGAAAAATGACTTGTTCAACTCATTAGTAAAACAATCTTGACAAGTCGACAGAGATTCTTTGGAGAAGTTTAATAAGTGTTGATTCTACTATTATTCATTCCAATGAAAAATGTTGAACATTGACTTAAATTAGGATCTAAATACCATCTTCTCAGCTCTTTGTAGGGCATTTTTTCAGCTGTCAACATTATTCAACAATAATTAACTATGTATGTTTATTTGTGACACTTGATTGTAAGTTGGGTAATCACTTTCATGTAACTATTGTTAAATTATTATTTATACTTCGATTATCATTAAAAATGTAATGATTAGTAACTTTTTACGATATCAATAACGTCGCAGATAATGATCACTACATTTGGAAAACTTAAATAAATTTTGATATTTTTAATCCAATGTGATTCGAACTTCACCCTCGTTGATCCATTACGTCGCCATTACGTCCATTACGTTAATCCATCCATCGCATACACGTCTTGGATTTGATTTGAAAAACATTTCTCGCGTTCAGTATCATAAGGGCGTAACGGCTGTTTCGAAGAAACCGAGAAAATCGACATTGAAGTTTTGAACAAACCAAAAATTCAAGAAATTTTTTGTTTTAAAGTAAATTTATGTGAAAATTTGTACAAATACTATCACGACATGAGAGTATCCGGTGCCATATGAAGTACACGTTAAATATGCTGGAAAATGAAATAAATTGTAGTTACGCCGGTATGTCGCATTGGAAAAAGTTACGCCACGAAGCAATATCATTAGTTGTTGATAAATTAACAATTTTTGTAACACCAAACAGACTCTGAGAGTCTCTAATAACTTTTCGTTAAAATGTCATACCTACTGGAATCGAACCAGCATCTCAAGTACGTACACTTTGGACATACCATAAAATGGGGCAAATAGAAACACTTTCCGACATGTTTGAATGTGTACAACGTAAACCGTGTGGATAAAAACCAATTTTATTAGCCTTAAATATGAGTCGCGTCTTCCTTTGCTAAGACCCCAATTGCTGTTAAAAAATAAAAATTATATCTTACAAAGATTTATGAAAATATTGTATGTTTCTATTCACCCCGCAATGGGGCAAATAGAAACACTGTTCATTAAATATCAACACTTTTTTTCATTTTAATGGAAAAATAAACACATTTTTAAGTGCATCTTGAAGAAATATCAACATGTATTTACTTAGTGAAGAAAAAAAATTTAAAACTAAGTTCAATTTTCGATTATTTTTGAAATCAGCCAAAATGGCGGATGTGTCAAGCTATCAAAAATGATTGCGATTTCAATATTTTCTTCTCAATTTTTTAATGAGAAATGTAGCAAAATTTAAGCAAAGTTTAATATTACATAATAGTCGCATTTTTAACTGAAGGTCGTTTTGTTTCTATTCGCCCTACTTTTTCTATTCACCCCGTTTTACGGTATTTACAATTAATGAAACAAAACTTTTTTCGATAATATCACTTTGGTGTTCATGTATTGTTTACGGCTAAGCTATAGGGAAAGTTAGTCAATTTTCAACTATAATTTGACCGAATTACGCTGTACACTGGTTCCAGATCGTCCTTTTATGTTTCTACAACATTACCTGTACGAGAACCCGCTGTGCTGTGTTTAATGATAGTAACACAAATTTACTGAAAAATGTTTGGACTTGTATTTTAACATCACGCATTTAAAACTGCAGTGTATTCCTTCACCATTTCTTCAAGTGTAAACCATACTGCATCTTCGAATGCATCGAACTTAAACAACTGCGCCGTATCTTTTGTAAAATGAAGAAATAATTCGGAGCAGCAAATATTTTCTGTTAGTCATTTTGTATTCACGGAACATCACAGGTGGCGTAACTTCAATAGAAGATAACCAGAAAAGTTACGCCTGACGTATCTTTGTTTCCATTGCAGTTCTGTAGTTGCGTCAAATAAAGTTTTTGAAAATATGGTATTTCTAGAATGTTTTTAGTAATAATTTTTGGTAGGGTCATAGTTTCGGACCTATAGAATTCAAATATTACGAAATCTCATTTCCCGCCAAAACTGCAGATACGCCCTTATGATACTGAACGCGAGATTTGAAACATTTGAAAATATCATAAAAATACATAATATGTTTTGCTTGAATAAGAGCATACTCATATACTATTATTCACATTGTTTATAAGTTTTACAAATCATGCTGGTCAACATTTTAAGTATTAGATACTGAAACTTTTGTACGATTTGTTGTTAATCAAATGTTCAATATTCTACTAAAATGATGGCTACAACCTATAGAAGCTTTTAATCAGTTAATTGTTAAACTTCTTATGTGTTGTAGAACAAAAGCTACTATATTTGCATTATCGGAGGTTTATTCAGCTCTTTGTCAAAACACAAACTGCAAGTGGAATAACAGCTTTTTTATAAGCGGAAATTAATTTTATTCAATTAATGATTCAACTAAAAATTTGTTCAGCAATGGTTGCTGCTATGCAGCTTGTATTAAACACGTAAGTATCTTAAAAGCTACCAATTGTTCCTTGGGTACTACTGAGTACTGGTAAAATAATAATAAAATCAAAATACCATACAAAGTTTACAACAGCAAGTATATGAAAGCGACTACTGATATACTATCTTAATGATTTATGGTAATAAATATAAGGTGACCTACATTTTAATCGTATCATCTTTCTTCACATTTTGTTTCACATTTCTCTAAAAAGCAGTGTATGGGAAAGTTGTAGATCTAGTTAAATTCTTCAACTTTGCTGAAGAAAGCATGCCGTTAACTTTAAAATCTTGTGAGATACAAGCAAATTTTGAGCTTTTTAAGTGTATTTTTGAAGTGAATTTTCTCAATTTACAAAAAAATACGTTCTCCCAGATTTTGCAGCAAATTTTGCCTATTGTATGGCCTTTCTAATGCCACTAAAAGAAAAATTTTATCGAACCAACTCCATTAGTTATGGGCTTCTGAAGATTGCATAGTGTTTCACTTAAATTTGCTTATAACTTCAAAATCACAAGAGTTACAAGCTTGCAATGTTCAGCAAAAATGTGTATTTTTACTTCCTCTGCAACTCTTCTGAAGACCACATTCACGTAAAACTGAAAATAAAAAAGTTAGATCGAAATAACTGATTTTTTTAAGTCCACCCTAAGTTAAAACTTTCAAAATCAATTTACTTAGCTCAAATGAAGAGTTAGATCAAAAGTGTCTTCGACAAAGTTGTTCAAAATAACATTTTCTAAAAGTTTGCAGAAAAGCGCAGCCACAAATTTCATCAAACAAAAAAGTTTGAGTCACAATTTTAACTTAAATGAGCCACCCTATTCAACTTTTTTCTTAAAAGATGCAAAACTCAATTACGAATATTTTTTCTGAAGGCATCGAACGTCTAAAATCGACGAGAACAGAGAAAACACATTTTTCCGCCTAAATTGTCGATTCAGTCCATTGTGCATTTGTAAACCCCTGGAAACTCAAAGGATGCCTCACCTCGAAAATATCTGAAAACCATTTGGAATCCTTGGGGATCTCAATGAAGCGCTTGAAGATGAGCTTCTAAATTAGCATAGTATTTCAAATTAAAAAAAATGTTTCAAATCGGTAAAATTATGTTAATCTTTTCTAAAGCAAAACACAAAATTCGGGTTTCACGAGTTTTCGGCAGATTTTGCGACTGAATCATTTTTTACGGTTTGAGTTGATTGAGTTGATTTTGCATCAAAATCTCAAGCGTGAGATTTGCGAAGCAGATCTTTAATGAGTTTGCTCTCACGGGAGAGCGTATTGATTGAGATTTTGAGTGTGAGACTATCAACACTGGGGTGGAGGTACACTGATAGGCAAAATAAAGTGCCCACCTTACCAGTTTTCGAATTTCTCTCATTGATTTGGTTCAAATTAAAGTTAACACACTCAATCTTTTTTGATATTTTATTTTTGATATTCTTTTAAAATTGCACTTGATTTTTTTAAAATTGCACGAAATTTTGATGAAAAAAAGAATTTTACTCAAAGAAAAAGAAAATAAATTTGTATTGAAAAAAAATAGTGACAAAATAAAGTGCCCACTTCCTTCTTGGTCCCAGAACAGATGATTTAAGAAAAATAAAAAGCAATTCAATAGTTAATGTATCCTCATTTGGCCTTAAGGACTTGCTGGAGGCGCTTCGGCATGCTTTTCACCAGGTTTTGTAGGTGTTGTTGTTCTAGTTATTCCTAGGCGCGCTCCAAGGCTTCAAAATAATTATTTTTGTTGGTAACACCAGTTTTGTCAACCCTGGCATCGAGAATCGCCCACAAATTCTCGATGGGGTTGAGGTCTGGGCTTCGTGGAGGCCATTCCAGCGGTTTAATCCGACAAGACCGGAAGAAAGACTTGGTCTTCTTGGCAGTATGCTTCGGGTCGTTGTTCTGGAGAAATATGAATTTCTCTTCGAGGTCCGTCTGGATCAGCGAAACCTCCAGATTTTCCCGCAAGATGTTGATGTAGGAGTCTGCCGTCATTATTCCGTCGATTTTCACGAGGCTTTCTACTCCACTCCATGAAAAACACCCCCAGACCATCACATTTCCTCCTCCATGCTTCACCGTTCCTTGGATGTGGCGCTCTGCACCACACACGAGCCCGCCGCTTTCGGTTAAACAGCTCGAGCTTCAGGAGCGCCACATCCAAGGAACGATGACGCATGGAGGTGTGATGTGATGAAATGTGATGGTATGGGGGTGTTTTTCATGGAGTGCAGTAGGAAGCCTCGTGAAAATCGACGGAATAATGACCGCATATTCCTACATCAACATCTTGCGGGAAAATCTGGAGGTTTCGCTGATCCAGACGGACCTCGAAGAGAAATTCATATTTCTCTAGAACAACGACCCGAAGCATACTGCCAAGAAGACCAAGTCTTTCTTCCGGTCTTGTCGGATTAACCCGCTGAATGGCCCATCGAGAATTTGTAGGCGATTCTCGATGCCAGGGTTGACAAAACTGGTGTTACCAACAAAAATAATTACTTTGAAGCCTTGGAGCGCGCCTGGAAAGAACTAGATCCACAACACCTACAAAACCTGGTGAAAAGCATGCCGAAGCGCCTCCAGCAAGTCCTTAAAGCCAAAGGAGGACAGCCATTACCCCGAATGGGTCACTACCCCGAACGCCATTACCCCGAATGGATAACATTTTGAGGACATATTCTAGTTAGAGAGTGGGAAGATAATTGTACGATTCCTTTTGAGTATTTCACGAGTTTGGCTCAAAAATGTATTTTTCAAAAATTAGAAGATAAAAAAGCAGCTAGTTGCTCAGCAAATAATTTTTACACACTGAGTTTTGTCCTCTAATTTTGGGAAGATTCACACAGCCACATTGCAATGCTCCGAAGAACAGCCCGAATTTCGAAAAGAAGGGTTAATTTATTATGAGAAGGATAGCTATAATATGTACAAAATTAAGATGTAGTAAAGTCTCTTATTGGACGTCGGTAGCCACTTCCTTTACTCATTTTTATAGGTGTCGGGCATTAAGATTAAGATCTTCTTAAAGATTTTGTTTCGTAAACGATGGTAATGGAAGTTCACCCTGAGATAGTCGCTGCAAGTGTTGTTCTATGGAAGCCGCCTAAAAACCAACCTAATAGACGACCGTTCCGCTATTGCACTTGTACACTTGTACATGTTAGAAAAATCGGCGGCCTCTGAATGACGCTACAGTAAGAACTTTTGTTGATTTGTGGGATCATTAATTTGAATTTCTGTGAGATAACCACAAAAAAAAATATTTTTTTTTTATTCAAGATAATGAAGAAATGATGATGGCAGAAAAGTGGTGAGTAAATCCATAAGAGACCTGTCTGTTTTAATACAAGAAGATACAAGAAAGGGAAAATTTCCGATAAGAATTATAGCAGGAATCACTTTAGTGTATGCCTTCAAGATATTACGGTTATTAAGAAAATTTTCCGGTTTGCGGTAGCCGCCGAGTTCTACCGCAGCTGTCAAAGTTCTACCGCAGGCTTCGAAATCATTCTATCATTGAAGCAAACAATTCAATCATAGTATGCTTAAGGCCGCACGGGACGTCATCATAATCACCCTATCCATTTCAAGAAGCAAATCCCAAGAACCACTCCATATATCGATGCGAAAATGTATCACTACGATTCTGTATATGTAGTGCACAACCCGATAAATTTTCAGCTTCATCGGTTCACTAAAACTCGAGATTTGCTTCCACAAAGTTTTGATGATTATTGTTAGAGTGAGACGAAAGATAGGGAAAATAACACGGTCTCCCGTGTCCCCTTAAATGAGAAAACGGTATGGAAAATAGCAACAAACAACAATCATCAAGACGGTATCCAAGGTATCATTGAAGCCTACTGATGATTTACCAGTACAAATCAGTGATGTGACAGCTGCGGTAGCTTTTCGTTGGACCGTAAAACGGAAAGTTTTCTCTGAAATTGCAATATATTCCTTTGTAAAAAGCTGTTCTATATAGAGTTACTGTGCACGTGCTGTAGCCTTAGGTGCAGGAGCCTTATTGCTTGCAAGCGCACGGGAGCGCTGTACATTGTGAGACCTTTTTTGGTGCGCCTCATTTTTCTTAAAATGTGTCTCACTGTGGTCTCATGCGCTCCGTCACATGTGCTGTTTAAAATTTAGCGCAATAATTGAAGTGATTACAAAAGTTTTCAACGAGGATCGAAATTGTAACTCTTGGATCACGAGTCTTCGACCATATCATGTAGGCCATCTTGACACCTGCATAATAAGGCGAAAATAGTTGTAGAGGCTCTTCGTTACTAAGCAGTTGTTTCACAACATGGATACCGATGGCGAGCCGTAGCGCCGAGCAGCGCATGAGACGGGTCTCCCCGAGAGCACATTACCTAGCGCGCGCTTTTAGAATTTTCGTGAGCCTCCGTCTAGCGCAGCACACTAGGATTCCGATGAGCTGAGAGACGGTTTGGTTGGAGGCTCGTCAGTACATTTATGTGCTCCTGAGAAATATGTAACTCTAGTTCTATATGGAAATATTAGTGACTAGCTTATCCAACAAAAACGTGAAAGAACAGCCTATTTAAAAAAGAAGGGCAAATTTCTGGTGAAATGTTTGCAGCTATGACGTGAATGATCACTGTAACAACGTGATGCTATGACACAACCTATATTCATAAGAAAAAAAAATATTTGTTCAAAAACAAAATTGAAATATGAACACCACCAACAAGTCCAAATTTCGGTGATTATGCATCTGTTAAGCAACACCATATTGATGGTTATGGATTCGAATTCCTTTCAATCAATAAAAGGCTTATTTTATTAAAGCGCATTCACAAATTTCGTAACGCTGAAGGGAGCAAAAAAGTTTGTGGGTGGTTGTCCTCAAAATGTTACAGCCATTCAAAATATGTAGAATTTCCATACAAAAAAAAGAACGAGGAGGTGGGTAGGTGTTAAAAATGGCAATTGTTGGCAAAATGAAACTTGTGAATGAACTCTTGAATTGCGAAGGTGCCCACTGAGCTGATAAACAGGCACTGTCTCAGAAAGAATGAGAAGAATATAGTTGCCATCAAGATATTTCGAAAGAACAGCTGATATATAAAAAAGGGAAAATATATGATGAACATTTTACCGACGAATTTTACGTGCCATTAATTACTTTATTTATTAAAGGCTGCTTCATTAGAGACGCATTTTTGCACGCAAAACAAGATACTGTACTGTATCTCATACTATTCGGGGTAATGGCTTATTCGGGGTAGTGGCGTTCGGGGTAATGACCCATTCGGGGTAATAGCTTTCGGGGTAGTGACCCATTCGGGGTAGTGGCGTTCGGGGTAGTGGCGTTCGGGGTAATGGGATGGAGCCACTTCATGGCCTAGGATCCTGGATCGACTTGAAACCGAACTGAAATACCTTCAGAATGGCTTTACTCTATGGTCACAGAAGTTACCACAAAGCTAATGAAGGCAATTGTCAGCATTTTCATGCATATAATTTATACAAGTTTTGTCCTAGAGTTTGACCTTGAAGGATTCACAACTATGGAACGACTGCAAGGCAATCGTATTTCAAACGACACATTTTTGATATTTGAAGCCCTTCACAATTACCAATAAAGTCAGTTCTTTTTTCACACAAACAATTTCAATGTTTCCATTTTGGGAATTATGCCTATCGTCCATTATGCCTAATGTCCATTATGCCAAACATCTATTATGCCAAACGTCCATTATGCCTATCGAATTTATGCCTATCGTACTTATGCCTAACTTCCTTATGCCTAACGTATTTATACCTAACGTCGTGCACCCTAAAATTCCTTATAAATTGTGTCCAATGTGGCAGTCACAATTCCAACGTACGTTAACGGTTATTCCAGTGCTTGCTCAAAATAAACTCTACAGTATTTTTTTCTGCGTAGATTTTTGCTTATTTTTTAAACTTAGCCTGATCTGATTTTGGAACTCTGTTTGTTCATAGTAAACCAGTAACCGAATTAGTTGAAATTTGCAAAATCAATGAAAAAAAATAACAATGATCCTCAGAGAGTTTTTGTTTCACAGGCCCATTTGCCAAATAGCTTTTGGTTAAGGTGAAACATCTAAGAATCCAAAGATGGCCGGAACAATGGCCGACTTGTGACCCAACTCACGTTTTCAAAGGCACTAAACTGGAGGAATAGTTGGAATACGTTTCTTATCTTCTTATTTTAAGCTTTCTGCTAGTGTACAAAGCCAAAATAAAGATTGCACGGTTGTTGGATGTGTTTTTTCACTAGATTTGTGCCTTTGAAGCTTTAACGCAATATTAGAAGTTGATTCCAAACTGTTTCACCTTAAAATCCTCGAAAAAAAATTTGAAAAAAAAATCCAAAATGAAAATTATAAAAAAATATTAACAAAAAAAGAACTTTACCGATTCGCTGTAGGGAAACGTTATATAGATAGAATACGGGGCTTTAAAAAAAAACAAAGGCACGTCGAACTGGTTGTAGGACATTTCCCAGAAAGTCAAACCCCAGAACGACATTCCCCAGAATGACGTTCCCCAGAAACCCATTCCCCAGAATGGGACATTTCCCAGAAATCCATTCCCCAGAATAGGACATTCCCCAGAATGGGTTTTATACGTTTGTAAAGAGTGGAAAAAAATTGGTAGTTTAGTTTTTTTGTCGTTAAGAAATGTACCTACTGAATTGATTCGAATTCCCAGAAGCTTCGAATTCCGGACACAGACGTCAATTCACCCAAAATATTATTTTGTCAAACTCATTATTATGGATCTCAAGCGAATAAAATCGGAATTGAGTTAAAAAATCTTTTGAACGGCGAGTGTTTGCTTCCTTTTTCTCAGGCAAACCATCTAAGCTGTCGTCCATAAATCACTTAGTCTTCTATGGAAGGGGGGTGGCATACAAATTTCAAAAAGTTTGTACGGTCAAAAAATCACGAAGGGGGAAAGAGGTGGTTTTGTGGCTAAGTGGTTCATCGGCAGATCCAACCATAATCTTAGGAGGAAAATGCTGTTTAAAATTTATTAATTTAATTAATTTCATAATTGTGCTACTGTCGTTTCCCTGAATGCCACCTCGCCGAATGACCCGTTTCCCCGAATAGTGATGCAGTTCAAACAGGTGCAAGAATAGTCTTTAAGGACTGGGTGCTGAACTAGAATGAATGATTAACAATTAACAATTAACAATCTATATTATCTTCTTAATATAGATTTGAACGTCATCCTCGACTAAATATATCTTGCCAAAAATGCCAATGATGGTGAAACTCGAAAGAACCGCCAATCAAGTGAAGAAGGGTGCATATTAGATGACCGGTTCGTTACCACCTCGAAACACAAAAGTTATGATAATTATAAGAGCTAAAAACTTTTCGGAAACTAGGCTATTCGGGGAAACGGGTTGTTCGGGGCACTGGCATTCTGGGAACTGGCGA
Source organism: Aedes aegypti (assembly GCF_002204515.2). Taxonomy (NCBI): domain Eukaryota; kingdom Metazoa; phylum Arthropoda; class Insecta; order Diptera; family Culicidae; genus Aedes; species Aedes aegypti. The sequence continues at coordinate 95,443,502 of NC_035108.1, forward strand.
TCGGGGAAACGACTTTTGGGAAACCGACATTCGAGGAAAAGTAGCTCAACCGTTTAAAATAAGCTGTTCCTACATATGCCATACTGTGTTTTATGATCAAACTTGATCCAAGCTATTGTTTTTTTGTTTTCATAGTAATTCTTCCTTCTTTTAAAATTGGCTGTTCTTTCTAATTGTACTTTCAAAGGGAGATTGGTGTAGTGTAATATGTCACAAAGTAAATTAATGGAATTTGTTTTTCGGCTTTTATGGCATATTCTCCCTTCTTTTGAACATATGCTGTTCTTCCTAGGTTTATTGTCTAAATAATTAGGGATGGTACACATATTATGTCACGCTAAATTTTAACTTTTTCGACGAGAAAATCGTCAAAAAATATAAAAATCTTCCAAATGGTTCGAATTACATTTGAGGGATTCCACGGAGGCATGCAAGTCGATTCTGATCGACCATTTCAAAAATATCTGAAACTTTGCACAGTTTTTCAGTTCCTTCTAAATCGTCATTTTCCGATATCAAATCTTCAAGTTGAGTCACGACTAACTTTTCAAAAGGGTGTATGTGAAAATGGTTCAAAAATATTCAAAAAGCTGCACAGCAAAAACGGTTCGTTCGATTGTTAGACAACTAAAGAAACAAAGTTAGACAACTAAATAAAGATTCCAAAAAAATACACACAGTAAAAAAAAATTTTTTGCATTAAAAAACATCATTTTTGTCACAAAAACTCAAATATCTCAAAACCCTATCGGAATACCAACGTAATTTTTTGAGGGAAAACGGTCCATTATATTAGCTATCTACCATAAAAATTTGGTGATGGTAAGCCAATAAACAAAAAGTTATGACATTTCAAATATTTCACAAATTTGACACTTAGTGAAAAATATTTTTTTTTTCATTGTTTATTTTTTTCAGGACCGCAGTTTGTTGCTGATTTTTTTGTTAAGGGTACCACATGAGGTTAACAAGTTGTTTTCATGATATTTTATTTAATTATTCATAACTATTATAGCATCTATTAGAAAGTTAGACGCGATCCAGTGTTGTGATCTAAAGTCTTGATAGTGTCATATTTTTTATTGTACGTAACTGAAGAAAAATTCTCTCAATAGTGTTGAAACCTTTTGATAAAAGAAACCTATAAGAAATCTAATATTGAAGACAAAAGCTACAAAAAAAGTTTTCTATACATGTATACGACTAGTTTACCTGCAAAAAGTTTACCTCGTAGAGAACAAGGCGGGTCTATACCCAGGTGATCTAGTATACGTAAAGCAGGTCGGTTTTCTCGGCGCTGGTTTTCTCCACAAAGTTAAAATCTGATTACACCTGGGTATAGACCCGCCTTGGTAGAGAATAGACTTTGTTAATCATATTTGGGAGAAAGCGAGTAACTTCAACAACATCAAAAACATGATAGGTACATACCATGAACATACTCACGAAAAAGCTAAAAATATACTACCACTATGGTTATAAAAGATTTAATTGTAAAATTTTTCTTCAGTCAAGCAAACGACACCAAACTAGTCAGTAAAAACTTAAAAGTGATTTTGTTTATTAAAATCTAACGAGCAACATGAGTAGTCGCTTTCTCAACTGTTGCAGGCCGTTTGCAGAAAAAAAGTGTTCTAAAGAGCTACGAAATCTCACCGAAAGCACCATAGATAAACTGAAAGCGGCTGGTTATGCTCCAATGTCTACATTGAATACAAATTTACGCATTTGTACGTCCTGCCGTTTAAACGTTGACAAACGGGCAATCTGTACATCATCGGTGGATCAGGTTGCAGGAAGTTCGAAAACAACAACAACTGAGGAATTACTAGATGCACCGACAACAACTGAGGAGTTACCAGAAGTACCAAGTGCAGATAGTCTTGCCACGGTACCATCAGCGACATCTGTTTCAACAAATCAATCAGAAGATGAGTGCATCCAGAAGGTCAACATCGAACGCTTCAACGAAGGGATAGCTGGAATAAAAGTGACTCCGATTAAATGGACGAAGATGGGTTACGTCAATTATCCCGAGAAAAAATACCGTGAAATCAACGAAGCTGTACGAAGAAACCTCTTCAAATTAGGACCTGAGGATGTGGAAAATACAGACTACGATGAGGTAATTATGAATATGAAGGAAAGGTTCTCGAATCTAGCGACGACAAGGAAAGAAAAATTATTGATTTTGTCGATGCTGCCAAGCTCGTGGTCTATTCAAGACGCCATTGATGAGTTCAAAATCAATAGAAATACAGCAAAAGAAGCAAAACAATTCAAAAATAACTGTCTTGCAACCAAAAATGCTAGGTCGAGTACTTCATTAACAGATGAGACAAAAGAAAAAATAATTCAATATTTTGAAGACGATGAAGTAAGTAGAGCTATGCCTGGCCAAAAAGATTATGTATCTGTAAAAAAAAGATGGAAAGCGTCAAGCAATCCAAAAACGATTAATGATGACTACTTTGAAAGAAGCGTATACACGCTTCAAGGAAATTAACGAAAATATTAAGGTAGGTTTTTCCTCATTTGCAAGCCTTCGTCCAAGGCAATGCATGCTTCTATCCAATTCAGGAACACATAATGTTTGTGTGTGCACAACACACGAAAATATTAACCTAATCTTACATAGTTTGAAAAGAATCAATTTATCAAAGGATATTAAAATGTTAACTGGTAGTCTTTTGTGTGAAAATACAACATCAAATTGCTATCTACGATCTTGTTCGGATTGTCCAGATTCTTCATCATTGGAAAATACTTTATTCGCTAAGTTTGAAGAAAATTATATTGATCAGTTATCATTTGAGCAATGGGTGACCACGGATAGGTGTGACCTAGAAACTATTGTAAAACCTGTAGATGAGTTTGTGTCATTTTTTTGCTTGAAATTAGAAAGTTTAATTCCTCACGACTTTATTAAAACAGAGCATTCCCGCTTTTTAAAAAAATACGAAAAATACATTACAAGATGGTGAATTTTTAGTCATTTGTGATTTTTCTGAAAACTATAGCTTTGTATTGCAAGATGAAGTGCAGTCCCATCACTGGAACGTACAACAAGCTACAATTCATCCATTCGTTATTTATTTCAATGGAAGTACGCAAATTGAACATTTTAGTTTTATTGTAATTTCCGAAGATTTAAGACACGACTCAGTATCTGTAAATTTGTTCATTGCCAAAATGATTAACTTTTTACGCGTTGATAAGGATAAAGAAATCAGAAAGATATATTTCATGTCTGATGGAGCAGCATCGCAGTACAAAAACCGTAAGAATTTTTCGAGCCTATGTCAATTTAAATCAAAGTACGGAATTGATGCAGAATGGCATTTCTTTGCTACGTCACATGGCAAAGGTCCTTGTGATGCTATTGGAAGAACCATAAAGCGCATGGCCACAAGAGCAAGTTTAGCCAAAGAACGTGAGCATCCAATTAAAACTGCAAAAGAACTATTTGATTGGGCGAATCGCAGAAAAGAAGAAGATTTAACAAAATTATCATTTTGTTTTACTACTACTGAAGAGTACGAATTAACGGCATCAGAGCTCAGCGAGCAATATAATAACGCGAAAACGATCCAAGGAACCCAAAAATTTCACTGTTTCATTCCATTGTCAGAAAATAAAATTAAAGCAAAACTATACTCGAACTGTACTGATAATGATGCAAAAGTGTTCGATATTGTAAAAAAATTGAATAACAATAAATAAATAAATAAGTATTAATAAAATGTTTTCATGATCTCATAACGCATACCCAAATCCAAAACTTTTAAAGTTTATATATAACATTTAGAAACTCATCGATCATACTCTAAAAAAAAATATCCTGGTAAAAAAAAATTTTATTTTCGTGTAATCTGTTAATTCATTTTAATTTATACATATATACATATACATATAATATTTATACATATACATAATATTTATACATATAATACACATAATACTAATGAATACATGAAAACGACTTGTTTAATTCACGCAAGGCCCTTAACAATAAAATCAGCAACAAACTGCGGTTCCCGTAATAATTTACACCGAAAAAAAAAAAAATTTTCTACTAAATGTGAAAATTGTGACATGTTTGAAATGTCATAACTTTTTTGTTTATTGGTTTACCATCACCAAATTTTTATGGTAGATAGCTAATATAATGGACCGTTTTCCCTCAAAAAATTACGTTGGTATTCCGATAGGGATTTGAGATATTTGAGTTTTTGTGTCAAAAATTATGTTTTTTAATGCAAATTTTTTTTTTACTGTGTGTATTTTTTTTGGAATCTTTATTTAGTTGTCTAACTTTATTTCTTTAGTTGTCTAACAATCGAACGAACCGTTTTTGCTGTGCAGCTTTTTGAATATTTTTGAACCATTTTCACATACACCCTTTTGAAAAGTTAGTCGTGACTCAACTTGAAGATTTGATATCGGAAAATAACGATTTAGATGGAACTGGAAAACTGTGCAAAGTTTCAGCTCAATAGAAAAAAATGAATTAAAAAATTTACCAAATTTTGGTGCTGTTGCTTGGAATCACTCATTTCCGACAGGTGGTTAATTTTAAAGATTTTTTGATTTAAAGATTCTCCATTCAATAAATGAAAGACTGCAACAAACCGAAAGTCCTACCGAAAAAAAAAAAACAATACGAACATGTTTTACCTATGAAAATTATGGGTTTCCTCGAATTTTCCAGTTAGATGCATTCACTATTTACTATTTACTATTTTCTTGGATTTGAACACCTTAAAGATCTCTTGTTATTTTTTTCTGGGGAATGTCCCATTCTGGGGAATGGTTTTCTGGGGAATGTCCCATTCTGAGGAATGGATTTCTGGGGAATGTCCAATTCTGACGAATGGCGTTCTGGGGAATGTCGTTCTGGGGAACGTCATTCTGGGAAATGTCGTACAATCGTCGAACTTGCTTCATGGAAATAAGCATTTGAGAATTTATTGGGAATATTTGGAATTCCCTGGAAATGGCAATTTTATTTCCTGTTTTCCGAGTAAATTTAAAGCTCTAATTGTAGCTAATCAAGATTAGTGTTGATTTTTGTTCATTTAATTCATTGGATTAAAAATCTTATTTGAACGACATAGATGCATAACACTGTTTGACAAAAAAAAGTCGATCTGAATGCACAGAGACCGGACACCCCGGGTATAAAAATAAACAAAAATAATGGCGTTTTCAGAATGTTCGTGTGTGCCCCAGGTCATTTTTAATATATACTTGAATTTTTTGCATTTTTTATTTAAAAATCGAATCTAATCAATAAACCGACACAGTGTTTTATATTCAGGACAGCGGAATTCATGTGCCTTATAATGTTTTCAATTTTAAATACAATATGAAGAGTTGTAATAAGATTTGCAGGGAGCCCTCCGCCCATTTGTTGTACCCTCCCCATTTTTAAAGTATTGCAAATGATGGAATATTTGATATACAGGGGGTTATCAAAATAACTGGGACAGGCCTAAATTGGGCCAACTTTGGAATGCTGTAACTGTAACAAAAATTGACCGATTTCAATTCTTTAAGAAGTAATGGACGGGTCAACTAATCTAGTTTTGAGGTGCATCCATGGAGATGAACTATGACCATCGGATACCGGCGATAATCCGGATTTCCGGAAGCATGTCTTATGCAGTAAAATTATGACGTGTTTTTAGCAAAGGTCTCCGGTGGTCCCAAAAGTGGCCACTGTAGTCAAATATCCACTTAAGGTCTACAATAGCCCTATTTAGTACGAGACATGAAAAATGAACCGTTGCACGATATGTATTGGAGTTCAATTTCAATTGTCCCAAATTACAGGTTCCCTCGGGGACATCCGGTGGTCCCGGAAGTAATCACTGTAGTCAACTATCCATTTTGAGTCTACAGTTGCCCTATTTTCGACAAGATATGAAGAATGAGCCGTCGCATGATATGCTTTGGTGTCAAAATCGAAATTTCCCCTATGCAAGGTTCCCCCGGGGCACTTGGCGGCGCCATGAGTGGCCAAATCTGTACAAGACTCATTTTCAATTTATAATAGGGTATTTTATGATAAGCTAGGGAGAAAACAATATTGCGCGACATATTTTGAGTGAATAAATTGTTTGATCCCAATTCGGATCCACTACCGGCACCGATTCCGGGTAAATGGCAATATCTTGGTTGTTTCTGGACCGATTTTAACACTTGGCGCACCAATCGCTTCAGAATTTGATCTTCTATCTTCATGTGTAGTAAAATTTTGATTTTTTAGCCGAGACCTTTGCTAAAAACACGTCATAATTTTACTGCGTAAGACATGCTTCCGGAAATCCGGATTATCGCCGGTATCCAGTGGTCATAGTTCATCTCCACGAATGCACCTCAAAACTAGATTAGTTGACCCGTCCATTACTTCTTAAAGAAAATCAAAGTTACAGCATTCCAAAGTTGGCCCAATTTTTGACTGTCCCAGTTATTTTGACAACCCCCTGTATATCAAATATTCCATCATTTGCGATACTTTAAAAATGGGGAGGGTACAAAAAAGGGGGGAGGGCTCCCTGCAAATCTTATTACAACTCTTCATATTGTATTTAAAGTTGAAAACATTATATGGCACATGAATTCCCCTGTCCTGAATATAAAACACTGTGTCGGTTTATTGATTAGATTAGATTTTAAAATAAAAATGCAGAAAGTTCAAGTATATTTTTAAAATGACCTGGGGCAGACACGAACATTCTGAAAACGCCATTATTTTTGTTTACTTTTATATTTTCAAGCCCGGGGTGTCCGGTCTCTGTGCATTCAGATCGACTTTTTTTGTCGAACAGTGTAATGCTGTTATAACATATCACATTAAGCATTACATTACTCTTTACACTCAATTTCAAATGGACACTCTACTGATTGAGTTTCGTAAGAGGATTCCATTCCAGAATCAATTTTTTTTGTGGCCAATCATTCATTTGGAAACATTAGAATCCTAGAGGAAATTTTCAAGCAAAAAATAGTGAAGCGATGAATTTGTCCCAGCTTATGATAATAACCGAAATTTCATTCATCCGTTCAACAAAAGCACCGAAAAATCAATATCACTAGGAATGTTTCGACAACTTGACCTACCTTGACCGTCGTTTGGCGTCGTTGCTTCCGACATGATGGCGAATGTTGTTTTTCCCAACCGTGCTCAACTCCTGATCCTGAATCAATTTCTCCCACTAGCACTGATCGATTTCACTGAATTTTCCCACACCGTTATCGCACGAGAGCACTTTTTTCCGGATCGGGATATGCAGTCGTCACTTTTTAATCACTTTATATGTGTCGTCACAGTCCTGGTCGTCGTCGTCACCGTTGCTTCAAGGATTAACTTTTCCTAGTGTATCCTTTGTTAGATCGGGAGGATATTTGCGCTCTCACTTGGCTCTGGCATTTCCCGATGCAAATGTGGAGAGAAATGGGTGCATAGGGTGACGGAGAGGAGAAATTCAACTTTATTTTAGCCTTTTTCCACTCGTGTTTTATGATGTTTTCACGGTGAAAACTTTACGAGCTCTCGTTTTTTTCGGTTCAGTTATTTGAGTAATGGAACAAGTTGGTCATTTTTTCGCTTTGGTTTCGTTGCACACGGAATATTTCTATTTCACTTCTGTTTTTTTTTCTCTTATATTTTCGTCGCAACAAACGCTACAGTTAGGATACTTGAGCGAAGACCGCCACGAGAATGGTGAGGAGAGTAAGCTTTTTATTTATTTTGCTTAATGGCTACAATTATTACTTGTTTTCCAGAAGGTATATTAGCTTCAGATCTGGGGTTTGTACAGTTTGTATTACTTTATGGGAAGCGGGGTAGAGAATACCAATTTTCCTCTCTGGTCTTTTTGGGGGGCTTTTGTACAAATAAGTGGAGGGACCTTAGAGTAGAACCACTGCTGCTGGGGGCGTTGGAGCCTCTGCCATTATGCGGTACTTTTGAGTTGCCACGAAATGCTTCGTTTGCATGCTATCAGCATCATTACGGATGAATATTATACACTATCGCACACATCCACACGGTTTGGAAAAACGAACTACGGAGTAACTTTTTGCTTTGGTTATAACTGTACACTTACAGATATGAGCTTTTCGTTTAGCTTGATTTGAAGAAACTTTTGTTTTTCACTACTTTGGCTTATGTCGTAAATGCAACACTTTTGATCTAGCGCTACTTATTTTTGATTAACAATTCAAGACAAACTTTTTATATTGGAGTAAACTGCTTCATTGAGGTTAATAATTATTATGCTGAACATCTACTAGCTAACACGAATCGCTTTTGGAATGCTTATCAACACTGGCAAACTGCTGTACACTAAGTATAAGTCGGATAGATTTCCTCAAAGGTCATAGAACAAGTGCTGCAAGATCTTATCTACAGTGAACTGTACACTCGGTGGCCACGAACACATATCAGCACCGATTGGCGATTACGATAACGAACTACTTCCGCCCACTTCAGGCTGCTGCATAAATCTTCACGCTACTTATAATCCTATTTACAACAGACACCAACACTAACATCGGGCAGCCACAACTTCCACGAAACACTTCTAAGCTATGCTTCCCGATTGGCTCTCTTCTAGGCTTCTCTAGGAGATAGAAGAAAGGATCTAGGTCATGTCGTCATACTGCTACTATCCTTGGAATCCGCGAAGAATCGACGTTGCCGCCAAGTTACATCGATTCGATTGCTACATAATGCATAATTAATCATCTCGTTGTCACGCCTTTGGACACCACTTTCACCGTTGTTTCACAGCTGCTAATGCGCTGCTGATGGGTGGTGAAATTCACTATTTTCCCTCACATTTTATACACGGTGCAATTCACATTGTGTCCTCTGGTGCTGTCGCAGTTTTCCCCCCACTGCTCATTGGAGCATTGTTGTTTTACCGCACTCGATTGAAGCGCACTGATTTATTGGCCAACGGAACCTGCAAAGAATCAGAGAGAAAAACAATGTCAGTTATCTATCAGTTGGGTGCGATTTATGGCACTGTCAGGCGTTCTCGCAAAACATTGCCGAATGCATTTGCAATGGACAGTGTGTAGATAAATCATGGAAGATCATGGTTTCCGCTGAGTTTGGTTCGTGGGTGTGACAGATATTCGAGGCATTTTGTATGAAAAATAAACTAATCTAAAATGAATCAGAGAATCGATTCCATTCTGCTATTCGGCAAGATCAAGCTGATGGTCGACGGTTCAAATTCCTCCGGTTGAGGATCTTCGTAGAGAAATTTTGTCGACTTATGCCCTAGATCAGGCCTGCCCAACCTTTTTGGCTCTTTTTGGACATAAATGGTTGGTGCGTTCGTTACTAGTCCGATCTGTGAATTTTTCACCTTAAATAAAAGCTTTGTATTATATCTGATTAATTCATGTGCAAAAGATCGACTTTATATCAAACTCTTCGCTAGTGATGCAGTTCAGTCGAAAAACTGGTGCGGCCTGCAGGCCGCATTTATTTTTACCTTTGCCTGCAGCGCTAGCAAAAAGTTTATTAGAAATTTGAATTTTTATACATGGACCAATCAGATATAATACCAAGTTTTCATTTGAGGTAAAAATTTCTCAGATTGGACTATGATTGCGAACACACCAATCCTTTATGTTAAAAAAAAACAGCCAAAAAGGTTGGACAGGCCTGCCCTAGATATTCCATCTTCGTGCTTGCCACACGATACAAATACAAAAAAATATCATTTAGTAAAGTATGATTTAGTTGAATAACTAAAAATGAGACACTAAATATGAAAAGTGTCTCAAATGAACCTGAAATGAATAGGATATTGAAAAAAGGATTGAAAATAAGTTCCATACTTCAAATACGACCGTTTTTATGGAATATTCCAAAGGAAATCCCTTATGAATCCTGTTTCATTGATGTTTACATTTAATTAAAAATAGTTATTTAGGCAACAAGTTGCAAAATGATGATTTTTTCAGCACGAGTTGTACATTTATCCAACGAGGCTCGCCGTGTGTATGGACAAATGAATACGAGGAGGGAGGGGAGTGGCCTGGAATCACAAAAAAAACTGATCACGTGGTTAATGGACAGCCCCTGTCGGAATCAGATCACACAACGGATCTAGAAACAGATGCAATTATGCTTATTCTGCGCGGCATGTGAGGCGAGACGAGTCGAATGAGGGACCATTGTCGACTCGCTCCCATTGGATTAACATTAGTCGCCTCACATCACCCGAGGTGAGAACGACTCGTCTCGACTCACACGCCGCGTAAATAAGCACAAATAGCATGAAGAGACTGGGTTGTTCGGTTGATGCCTACCAAAACAGTACTGAAAAGTGCTACTTTTCAGCACCGAAAAGACTGCTGAAAAGTAGCACTTTTCAGCACTGTTTTTTCAGTAGGAAAAGTAGGCTGTTATGTTGATCAACTTCTCAATGAAAAGTTGATTGATTTGCAACGGAATTGCAAAATACGATTTTTTAAACTTTTTTATGGTCTAAGGGGGCATTCAAAGTTGAACTTGAACTTTCGATTCAGATATAATTTAGATTAAATTTCAGGATAAAATTTAATTTATATCGATTTTTTCAACATGCTTGCAGTCCTCCTACAAAATTTTTCGTTCATTTTATATGGCAAAATCTATTTTTATCTTTTTACCATGAACCACCAAGAAAACAACAATTGTCCATCAAAAGTATTACGAACTCCGTTGATTGTTGTCATACATTTGAAGTTTTAATTTAGTAACAAATTAAGCAAATAAATTGCCTGGCAAACTTGCATGCAAGTTGACTGAAATAGTTAAATTTTGCATTGTCTACCGTCAATATCTCAAAAACTAGACGTGCTATCATATTTTTTGAAAACGGCAATAGGTTCAGCAACTGTTTGAGTCAAAAAGGTGTTCCGTCGTTGTATTGCCAAGAATGAACATCTTCATTGGCTTTTAACCAAATAGATATTCGAGACGTCGATGGGCGTGTGAGTAAATCATGCACTCTTTGATCTGGATGACCTTATTCTATACCGGGCTGCGACTTTTTGTATTATTTGCAGCTAACTTTTCATACGATGGTTTATGAAAACGATTTCATAAAAACACCGTTTGAAAAGCAAAAGCTTTTTTTAAATAAATTTTACCGTAGATGCGTATGATTTTTGAAGTTGCAGTAAGATCTCCATGAGTCGATGCCCCAAGACTCGATATCGACTCATGAAACCATAGTGAAACAAAAAGTCTTCGTTGCTATGATGGTCCCATCAAACAGCTTTACTAAGGTATTGTTTTGACTCATGTTCCGAAAACTAAAGGCCAAATGTGACTTGAAATGCATATGATAGGCATAAATTAGCTGATGTTTGTGGGAATTTCAATTCCTTCGTAAAATTCTTACCGATAAAAATTTTGGTTATGTTGGCGTAAAAGTATGAAACAAAATGTTGATTCAAATTGTCGCAAATTTTGTTCATTCTGTCTCGAATTCCGAAAAGAACTAGATTCAAATTCCATGCAGAACGAATAATTTGTATTCAAAAGAAGAATTTTTCAAACAAATTCATCAACTCTCAAAGTATAAAATAAAATTAAAGACATTTGAACTGCATTGTAATTGGCTGGCATTCCATGCACATTAGATGATTCCCTGCTCGGGTAACCCTCGTCATAACAATTTAGAATATGTAAAATGAGGTATCATTGATCCGCGATCCTCCCCGTAAAAAGTTTGAATCATCATTTTTCGTTAAAACATCTTTAATGCATGAATGACACTTCTTTTTCTCATACCGTTTTATCTAAAATTCCAAACATGACTCATATTCCGAATACATTATAGCGTTTTATAGCGATTTTTCACGAAATCCACTAAAACTTCTTCACAAATTGATCAATTATTCTATGATTCAAGTCATCTACACATAAAAGTTACGAAAATATCTCTTCTTTTAAATCACTACTGTGCGGAATATGGATGATCCTATCTTGTTAGGTCAAATGTCTTTAGGTCGAAGACCATTAGGCCGAAAACGATTGACAGTTCTAATGGGTCTTAAGTCCGAATGGATTTGTTGGCCGAATATTTCGTCAAGGTTATCAGCATTATCTTGAAGCTCTCAGTATCCACTGTAAAAAATGAATAAAAAGAACAGCCTTTGTTTAAAAGAAGGAAAAAACACTGCTAAAGGTGTTACTCATTTCAAACAATAGTTTGTATTTTTCAATCTTAATAGTAGAATGTTAGTTCGGCCTAACGACCTTTCATCCTAACAACATTTTCGGCCTTACGGCATTCGGTCTAATGGCCTTCAGTCTAACGACATTCGGCTTAAGCAGGCCATTCAATGATTCAAGTCCTCTACATTAAAAAGTTGCGAAAATATCTCTTCTCTGAAATCGTCACTGTTCGGAATATGAGTCTGGTTTGGAATTTGAGACAAAACAGTGCTTAAAAATCTGTTTTTTTACAAAAAATAAGATTTGATTTTGAGTTTGTTTTTTTTCAACTTTTCGAAATAATGATTTGCATGATTTTAGACGACACTATCGGAGATTCATGCCCAACATAAGTTCCACAAATAATTCAAATAAGTAAAATGTTGATGGATTTAACACGGAACTGTCAATGAATATACTGTTTACATAAGCTAGTTCAAATAAGCAAAATTAACGAATTAATGTGAAGAGTGCAAAGCTTCCTTAGAACATTGTCTACATTTAGGCGTATTCTGTGATTCAAAATTGAATTTACCGTTTGTCACATATTCCAAACAATAGCGATTAATTACCGAACATTGTTTACATGGGGGGTCTAAATCAAATCAATCAATAATCTACACCTAAGAACCTACACTACCCGTCATAAATACGCACTCACTAAAATAGGTGGCGTTAGTGAACATGTAAACTAGAGCATTTTAAGCATGTTTTATTTTGTGATCCACAAGTGATAGAAAGGTCGAGTCTTTGTTTGTTCAAAGTTGTTTAACAGGTCAAGGACATTCGGAGAGCAAACTGATTGTCGCGTGGTTTGCCACCGCCAGAACCATCGCGCTCCAGTTTTGAATGTAAAGCGAGGTTTTTTCAGCAGTGTTGTACAAAATATAACAACGCGACGACTGAAGTGTTAAGAGAGTTCTATCTTTTGATCCACATGACTCATCGGCAAAGTTGTTGAAAAGATCAAGAACATTCGAAAGACAGACAGTGGGTTTCGCAATTTTGCGCCAAAATTGCGCAAGTAAGCATGTTAAATAAATGTCTATCTTAGACATCCGGAAGCGAAAAGTTTAGTTCTGCCGCTAGGTGGCGCTAATAAGCAAGTGAAAATGCGCATTTCAAGCAAGTTCTTGTTGTAATCCACATGAGACAGAAAGCTCGAGTCTTCAACAATGTTGTTCAGAGTGTCAAGAACATTTGAAAAACAGACCTTTAATTAAAAAAAAATCCGGTTGGTGCCATTAGTGAGCAAATCAAATTAAGGATTTCAAGCGAGTTGAATCTTGTGATTTAGAGTCTTGAATATCCAATGATTTAAATCCCTAGGTAATGAGGTAAATTGGGACTGAATCACTAGAATATGAAGTAAACCAGAACTGAAACTCTTGAATATGATGTCATCTGTGTCTGCATATTTCACTGTACAGTCCAAGGTATCTAGAAGGGAGGTAGTCCAATGTGTCATATTTCCCATTCCGCCATTTTGAAATGCCAAGTGACAGCTGGCGAGTTTGTTTTGGTTGTTTGGATATCAGATGCATGGCGTGACATATTAGGTATAGAATGTTTCTTTTACACCCACATCTGTGTGGTATACGCGGCAAAGTATCTGAATTTACTTCACTGTGTAATGCACTAATATGTAGTAGAATGACTTAACTTACGAGATAAAGTTACAAGAATACAATCGTCATCGTCAGACGGTGACACCGTGGCGCATCCTCTCTTTCATCGTAGACCATCGGTGCTGGGTGGCTCTCACCCGCTGTACTATTCGAAAATTCCACATTTACATGCATTACATGCAATTGTAAAGCAATTTTTCAAGTACTCTGCTTTTCTTTGACACAAAACACCGGTATACTACATTAAAGACGAAAATTTGATTCGCGACAAAAAGCTGGAAAAAATTTTCACTTCACTGTGTTTATGTTTGTTGGAGTAAACATTCCCTAACAACCCCATAGAAACGGTTGAGTACATAAACCCGCCAGCTAGCCAAATCGCCAGCTGTCACTTCCGCCTTCCCCGCAGCTCACCACACCGCGCACCTACTGACTGCTAAGATTGGTAAACCTGTCATTATAATAACCTTGGTACAGTCAACAACGCCGACCCTCAGTAGGATCCGTCATCATTGATTTCTGTTTTGTGTGCATGTTTTCTTGACAATACAAATCTGATAGAGCGTGCATTCAGTTTCTCAATTACATTTTCTACACTGATTCTTATCCACCGACTGACATTCGGCGGCAGCAAATTCAATTTCGCCTGTGAAAAAAATCATTTTCAACAAAATCTATATAAATAAAAATGGAATGGAGTTTGTATGTCACGAAATGGCTTAAACGGGCCAACGGATTTGAATGATTCTTTCTCAGTGTTGTTCGTCAAGGGTTCCGACGTGTTTGTGTGTATAAAAATCCCAGGATATTCACCGGGAAAGTTGAAAAAACGAACGCGAACGAAACTGTCATTTTATATGGGACGATCAAAAGCGTTTTTCAACAGCCTACTTGATTGCAAGACGAAGTTTGCCGGGACCACTAGTAGCCCATAAAAATTTCTGCAACTTGCAAAAGTTGTACTTTTTTTTAAAAGACAATCATGATTCATCAACTGGTAGCATCACATTGCCGTTTTCTTACACCAATCATATAAAATTCATTCGTATTTTTTATATTCAATTCTCAATTCAGTGCCTCTAGGTGACATCAACAGTGGGTGAAATTGAATATGTGCGTGTGTTGTACCAGAATATAAAATTGAATATTAAGTAAATCAGACTTCATTCACTTGAAAATGAAGTGAATCAGCCCTAGGCTGCTTGAACTATACCTAAGCAATTGGAAAATGCAGTGAAACAATATTGAATGACCTAAATTATACGTGAATCGAACCTGAATTACTTGAATATCAAGTATTTCATTCTTGAAACAGGTGAGTATAAAGTAATTTAGACCTGCATCACTTGTATATCAAGTGAATCAAACCTGAATCACTTGAATATGCAGTAAATCCTACTGAATCACTTGGATATGGAGCGAATCTATCATGAATCACTAGAATGTGAAGTGAATCTATCCTAAGTCACTGGAATATGAAGAGAATCAGTCCTGAATCATCAGAATGTGGAGAGAATCGGACCTGAATCACTTGAACATAAAGTGAATCAAACATGAAGCACTTGAATATGAAGTGAAACAGACATGAATCACTTGAAATCATTTGAACATTGAGTGAATCAAATCTGAAAAGATGAATCAGATATGAATCACTTTGATATGGAGCGATTTGAGTGACTTGAATATGAAGTGAATCAATCCACAATCATTTGAATATGAAGTGAATCAGTCTTGAGGGGATTTTTTTTTTTATTATCGGACAATTTGGGCCGGAGGTTCTCCGATTTGCATAAAATTTTCACCAGAGGTAGAGCTCGTGGATACATGACCAAAAGAGAAATTCAAAAAATTTATAGTGGCCTATTTTCCCGGAAAACTCAAGATGAATTTTCACGATATCTCTATATACCTCAAACTTTGAAAATTCATATCTCCTGAACTATGCATCGTAGAACAAAAGTTTTTTTAGTGAAATCGAAAGGTTCTTCGAAAAGTTCCCATAGAGGTTATTAGCTTTAATACCAAATAACATTGCTGATAAAGAACTCATAAAACACCCAACAGACCAATGGAGAGTGCTCCAATTGACGAAAAGCTTCTTCTGACTGGAAAGGGAAGGATGATTTATTGCATTACACTTACAATGCGTGTAAATTACTGCCGCCTACAGCGCACGGTTATGATGCCCACAATAGAACACATTTTCCTATGGGAAGCGTGCGGGTGGTCATCGGTTTTTCAGTTCTGTCGCCTAAACGGTAAAAGATACCACTTTGGCGTCTATGGACGAAAGTTAGAGTATGGATTGATGAAACAAACCATATATTTTTGAAAATTTTTCATGATACAGACGATAGTTTTTTCGCATTTTTTCCGACAATTTTCTCCATGGTGAAAAATTTTCCGAGAAATGTTTTTCTTTTTATATTTTTAATAGATTGCTGAGAAAATTTCCTTTCGATTTCACTAAAAAAACTTTTGTTCTACAATGCATAGTTCAGGAGATATGAATTTTCAAAGTTTGAGGTATATAGAGAAATCGTGAAAATTCATCTAGAGTTTTCCGGGAAAATAGGCCACTATGAATTTTTTGAATTTCACTTTTGGTCATGTATCCACGAGCTCTACCTCTGGTGAAAATTTCATGCAAATCGGAGAACCTCCGGCCCAAACCCGTCCGATAATTTAAAAAAATGCCCTTGAGTCACTTGAAACATGGAGTGAATCTGATATGATTATAATGGAGAGAATCATACCTGAAACACATGAATATAAATAGCATCAGACATTAATCACTTGGGTATGGAATTAATCAACATGAATAACTTGCACATAAAATCAATCAATCCTGCATCACTTGGATATTAAGAGGTTCTGACTTGAACAATTTGAATATGATGGACGTCTGGCATAAATCTCTCACACATGAAGTAAAAATACCTGAATCCTTAAAATATGCGTTAATCACTTCCCCTTCCAATGCCAAAGGCTTTCTGAACAACATCATTTAGTCTTATTAACTCATGAGGTTTAATAACAGTCAACCTCCCATTACTTGATATTCCATATCTCGATTAAAAGTTAAAGAACCAGCGTAAAAATCAAATCAAACTGTTTGACGTCCGGATTTCTTTGACTGTCTGAACAAATTTATCGAAGACTCAAACTTGCTATTTCATCAGGATCACAATACACAACTACCCAGTGAACCACGTATCGTATAAGAATGTGTGCCAAAAATCTCTTATTCATACGTCAAAAATCTGACTCGCACAATATACCAAATTAAAACGAATAAATGTTAACACAAATTGTATATAATTCTCCACTACTATTCATTGTCGACAAACTTTGTTGACAACAAACCATGCCGTAAGTAGTATAATCTAGAATCGCGTCAAGTTGTATAAACTGACAGATCATATATCAATGCAGACTAGCATCAAATGAAATCGCAATAACTTAGCGAAATTTACCACCCGAGGTTGGTATCTTCTGGCGGTGGGCTTCAAAGAACGACAAAGCGTGTGTGTTGTAGAGCAAACTTCCTTTCATATTGGCAAATAATCACTCCTCATTCATGAAGCAGTCTGCGGTGTAGAGGTATGGTACAGGGTTAGGGATCCAAAGGTCTGGTGTTCGAGTTTCGCTGGAAACTTTTTTTTTATTTTTATCGGAATTTTGTGGCATCGTATTGCTGACCACGGAAAGTCTGAAAAAGTCGTGGGAAGTGCGTATATGGCCTCCACTTTGGTGTGTATATAGCGTTTTCATGCATTTCATACGAGTGATTGGATTCATATATAATGATGTATAGCAAAAAATATACCAGCCAAAATGTTGACTGGGTAGTTTAAAATTCTCAATTCAACATGTTCAATAAAACTGACCAATGTAACTCCGGATTACAGTACTGATGATACCGGTAACTCTGATAGTATGAATCGCATGCAAGACTTGATGAAATAGCTCATCTGTCAACAATCAGTTACGTTACACAGAAAAAGATATTTAAATTTCAATGTAGCGCAAACAGAAGAAGATAGTAAAAGTAAACCAAATGCATCTATTGTTACAGCATCACGTTTAATTTTTATTTAAAGTTGCTTGAATGTCACATGATCATGTAAATTTAAAGTATATTTGATTGAGAAACAAGCGATTTGTCGTTGACATTTCATTTTATTTTGATGCTCCAAATATGTGCATGAAAATGAAATTTACAACATATTTTTTGCTGTGTAGGTAAATGCTCTTAGCATTGCAAGCATTGAAGCTTTTTGTTTAAATAATGAAGATTTGGCTTTTTCAAACAATCAGCTGTATGATAAATTTTTGAAATATTTTAAAGAATTGCCCTCCTATTTTTCTTGAATTAACTAAAAATAGAACAAAGCTTTTGTATAAGCTTTCTTAACAAATAGCGTTTTTATAATTTGGGCTTATTTTTGTGCTTGAGTGCAAATATTTCCATACAACATCATGATTGAGAGATTTTTTTTTTTTTTTTTTTTTTATTAATGACACTTTACACTATAGGGTGCATTCGTGTCAAAATGATTGAGAGATGGTATTCCATCTAATTGAAACTCTATAGCAACTGATGACTCGGACTCCGAGAGAAAACAATTGAAACTGATGTGAATGAGCTGAAAAATGCAGTGAAGCTTTTTAGGTGGTGATTTAGAGCTGGCCTAAATACGATGTTGGTTTATATAGAAATTACTATGCAGAAATTTTGAAAAATGATCCAAACACGTTAGTACCGGAATGTAAGCACAAAAATATTATTCAATAACGAAAACTCATTCTTCAAACCATAATAGAGAAATTTTCTGAAGAGAGTAATTCAATCCGACAGATAAGAGAAGAGATATCCATGAATGTGTTTGCTATTATTTAGCTTCATATGGGAATATAGCCCTGCAAACATCTACAAAAATCCCTATCAAAATTAGCTCAAAAGAAATTTGTTTCTTCAGTAACATCCTTCATTAGGATTGAAGAATGATTTTTCACTATGTGATAAGCTTGTGCTTACAGTACTAATGTGTTTGAAACATTTTTCAAAATTTCTCCTCAGTAATTTCCATACAAACCTACATTGTCTTTGGGATTCCTTTAAATCATTTCTTATAAAGCTGAAAATTTTACAAAACATGGTTTTTATGGTAAGAAAGATAAGGGAGATTGGATTTTCAATCATTTTTAAATTTTGAATTGCCCCAATATACTATGTATGTTATCCATAGATGTACACATAATATTCATTGTTGCAATTTTTATTACAAACTATATTTTATCAATAGGTTGAAACTCAAGTTTTTCCATTTTATCAAAGTTTGAATCCACAAATGCGGTTAAAATTTATAAAAATTGTAATAAACCATTGCTATATAATCAGTACCCAACAATAAGAATTCGACTCTTAAATTTGATATATTTAAAAAAAATGGATGAAAGAAACGAACGAGTCCCGTAAACCAAACAACAACAACTGGATGAATAAGTTCCACATCTCAACAGCGCACGAAACGATGGTGACGCATGGTTGTTCATTTTTGTCATCCATAGAAATTCAGTTGCGGCTATGAATCAGTAAACATCAGCATCGAAACCATTTTTGTCTGTGGTGTATTTAGATTGGGAAACAAAAAAATATCAATCTTCATGAGAGATTATCATCAAACTCAGTGCGGATATTTCATTAATGATAAAATCAAAGAGATAATTTCTGAAAACGGTGATCAAAAATACTTATGATAATCTGACTTCCATTAACGTTTGAAAATCTTTAGATGAAAATTAAAACTAATCAAATCACGGGTTAAGTTTCTTATATGTTAGTTAAATCTATCCTTCATAGATTAAAATGGATAAGGTATTTTGTAAAATTGGAGCCAATTTGAATTCACGTTTAAACTTTCCACGACAAAATTGGGAATCAAATTTTGCATTTAACATCCAGCATAAAAACAAACAAACCATAATTCGTTATCGCGAGGTCTTACACTTCAGCAAACAACCAATTTCACATCTTGTTCAGCCCACTAACTACCAGCTCGCCAGAACTCTCCGAAAGTCAACTCAGCACAATTAACTTTTATTGATTTCTCGGCGTCGAATTCCCCCGTATTGTAACTACCAGCAGCAGTGACGAAGCCGCGCCAGGCATGCCGTGCTTCAGAATCAACAGAGTGTTGCGCGATTGCGAGAGAAATTTTATGAGCGGCCTTAAAAATCGAAACTGGCAGCGAAGCGGCTAAACTGACCACGAACCGTCCCTTCCAACTTCCACGACATAAAGCACGTCATTAACTGGCCACATTCACGCGCACACAAACCATGTTCACGGTATGTCTGGAACCGATTCAAACGATCAAAAAATGTCCACAAATCTGGCACCCACCACTTGAAATATACCGTGCTACTTCGACTTGCCGGACGCTTCGTAGAATTATGAAAATGCGAACCCAATCTAGAATTTTTCGGAAAGGGCTATCTCAAGAATATTATTTAGTTCACTTTAACAAAGGTTATCTAAACAATATCGTTGCATGGATGCTAAGTGCATGATTTGTGGAGGTTAATCTCACGCTAAGGACGTATGTCCTGTGAAGGAAGATACCAAAAAGTTTGTATGCTCAAATTGCGGGGGCAACCATAAGTCCAACTTTTGGGATTGCCTTTCGCTCAAACCGGTGAGGCTCGTACCAAGCAGATGAACGGTAGAGTAAGGTGGGGCAAAAGTTCGACCTTAGTGGTATAATAAAAGTTTCCAGGAAAACAATAGCAGTTAAAACAAAACAAATACCATACAGTGAACCTTCAACATATTGGCTATAATTTTGCTGAACAAACCTGTGTCAAAATATTTACCCATTTTTAGTTATAACAGTTTCGAAATTGATTGTCTTATTCGAACTTTTGCCCCACCGGTGGGGCAAGAGTTCGAATCTAGTGTGGGGCAAAAGTTCGCTGGCTAAAACACAAAATATCGATCCTTTAATGACAGGCATACTTTACACCAGCCGTTAACTTAAGTTTGACGAAAAATACACACTAAATTTTCATCAAAAAATTGCTCAAAACCGGGTTGATTGTAATATACTCAAAAATAGCAGTTTTTCACAAAACTAAGTGGATATGTAAAATTTTTGGTGACAATTACCACACGATCAGACAAATTTAACTAAATTTGAAAATAATATGTGGATTTTAGGCAATTTGCAAATTTTTCCGTGATTTTATACATGGGTCGAACTTCTGCCCCGCTGATTCGAACTTTTGCCCCACTATGGGTCAAAAATTGTTTTCAAGCATTTATGCAAAAACTAATACACCTCAAAGCAACCTTATGATAGGCCTAGAAACGCCCTTACATAAAATATTGGAAAAGATTTTATCTTCAATTGGTTCCATGCAACGAAAGTTTTACCAAAAATTACAACATTCACGTCGAAAAACTACAAATAGCCATTACTTATCTAAATCTCAATCGATTTTTATGATATTTGGATTGAAAGTCTCTTACTTGAATAGCATTTGAACCACCATGACATTTATAAGATTTGTTTTTTAATTGAGCTGGAAATCTTAAAAAGAAACTCTTACCCCACTCGAACTTTTGCCCCACTTTACTCTAACGTTTTTCGTAGCAAGGATTCCCCAGGCAGAATCTCCATCAATTCTCATTTTTCAGTTAACGATCGCAATTGAATCAA